>NC_050514.1:10378040-10402097 GCF_002922805.2 Oryzias melastigma
AAAGTAAACTTAATCTGCACACACTTGCAGAGTTATTAGTCTAAAATCCTGTTTTCACTGGGTTTCCATCATGTCATAAACAGATTTTAAATCATAAATTAAACTGGGGTCTAGCAGTTATTCTCACTGAACTGCTTTAAACAAAGATCTGCAGCAAACAGCTGTTTTTATCATTTTTGACAACATTGCTCTGCAGTGGACACAGTGATGAAATAATTTCATCTGAAACTGCACATAAGTATACTGTCAAAATTCATAATGCTGAATTTTACTCTCATTCAACCAAATACCTATAATTTGGTTTCAGAAATTCAAAATTTTATCGTATTTAACATTTATTTGAATTGTATTAAATATATATTTTTTAAATAGTCCTAATACATTTTTGTTAAGAAAAAAATGTTCCCATAACTCTTAGAAACATTAGAGTTCCTTCGGGGCGACAGTGGCTCAGGTGGTAGAGCGGGTCGGCCAATGATCGAAGGATAGGCGGTTCGATTCTGGCTCCTGCCAGCCAAAATGTCGTTGTGTCCTTGGGCAAGGCACTTAACCCTACTTGCCTCCAGTGTGGCTCCACTGGTGTGTGAATGCGTATGAATGTCCCGGTGATGGTCAGAGGGCCGTAGGCGCATACTGGCTTCCACGCCTCTGTCAGCCTGCCCCAGGGCTACAGTAGTAGCTTACCATCACCAAGTATGAATGAGGTGTGAATGAATAATGGAGACACAATGTAAGCGCTTTGAGTGAAAAGCGCAGATAAATCTAATCCATTATTATTATTATTCAGTAAAAACTAAGAGAATGTTTTTTGTTTTTTTTTTGCAGGGAAAAAGGAACAAAAATACCTTTTAACGATATTGATTTCCTCCATAAAAGTATTTTTAATTTTGAGGGAAAGATCAATAGGATTTAATAAATAAAAACCAGCACAACTGGGGCCTTTTTGTTTAGACACCTTGTCCTATCTTCTTGCAGGTTTTATGTTTCCCACAGCCACAGCACATAAGGGTCAAGTTTCCAATCTATTAGCAGTTTTTTTGTTTGTGGTAACAGGTACCAAGTGTATTTAAGTCTGTTTGTTGCCACTAGATCCTTGCTTGTCGTTAATAGGTTGTCATGTTTTAGGCATGTTTTGCTTTTTTTCTGACACTTTGCATTATATTAAAATTATTTCCCCAACCTGTTTGATTTTTGAGAAAGAAAGAACAGTCTCAACTTTAACTGTGAGTTTATTGTTTAACAGCAAGTTCCAACTGTGAAATTCAGCTATGGTTTAGTTTTTATCCATCAGAAGATAAATAAATCAGCAGGGATGGAATATCACTTAAAACAGCTTATTTTGGACTAGCTAGTAAAAAAAGAGAAGCAAGAGGAATACATTTGCGGTATATATTAGCTTTATGAACTAAAATAAAAGTTAATGATAGTATAAAGGTGTATAGTAAAACTAAATAGCTTAAAGACCGATCCAATAAAAATCTTGTTTTGGTGGTTTTTACATTTTCTTTTAACATTGTTCTTATGATGGAGGGCACGTATAAAGAAAATTAAAATTAAAACTGCATTTCTGAGTCTTTATTCAAACCATTGTGAATCAGGAGTTCACAAAACAATGCACTGAGAAAAAACGTGTAGTTGTTGCTCTTGCATGTTCTCCCCATGCATTCATGGGTTTTCATTGAGGACTCCAGCTTCTCCCCACCATCCAAAAATATGCTTCATAGGTTAATTGGTTTCTCTAAATTGTCCCTAGGTTTGAGTGTAAGCACGTATGGGTGTGTGATTGTGGTCCTGCGACACACTGGCTGTCAGTAAGTGGTGGATGAGGACCAAAACGCAGGAGACTAAGTGGCAGAAAAGTAAAACATTTAATAAATAAACTGAAACATGCCTTCAACCGGGTTTGGCTCCAGTAGCCGTGTGACCCAGAAAGGGACAAAGCAGTTTAGAAAATGTATGGATGGATGTAGTTGTTGTGTAATATCTGTAACTGGAAGGTCACAAGTTCCATTCTCCACTCTATTCTGATGCGTTCACTTGTAGATGACTAGATTCATCCATGCCTTCTTTTTCCTTGTCTGAGCTGGAATCTGGTTCAAAACTGTACAGATGGATAGCTCTAAAAATAAAATTGTTGCAAAAGTAATGTAAGCTTGAAGTTGTGAGGAGCTGTAAGATAGTGGGAGACACCATAAACAAAAGGAACTATGGGAAATTAACGCTGACTTACTCCATGCCAACAGTCCCACCCACAATTCAAAATCAGATTTCGAATTAATTGTACCACTCTGCAGAAATTAGGTTCTAATAAACAACCACAGTTTTTTTTATTTTGGCTAAAAAATAGCCTAATCATAATCAAAAGACCACTGGGAACACTTTTAGAATAGATCAGAAGGTGATTGGAATGTAAAGTTTTATTATTATAAAAATGCTGTATATACACATATTAGAATACAGTACAAGAACAATTTAGAAAAGGGCAATAATAGTGCAAATTTCAAATTTTTAAAGGTAAATGTATATTTTTTTTTAGTTTTTTTTCTACCACCAACACCTGAAACCAAAGTGTTTATTAACTGTAAACTGTCAAGTTCAACAAGAAAATACAAATACAAGTCATGAGAGGCAACATCAGTATTAAGGTGTTTAAATAAATGATTGTATTAATAAATACCAGTACCCATGTTAAGTACAAAGAGACCAATGCATATTTTTTCGTAAACAAATATGCTGCAGGAAAGTGTTCAGATCACCAAACATCATGTTCAGAGTCATGACACATTTTTCCTTTAAGCTAATTCCCCATGTTGCAGGCTTTTCATCACAGTACAGTACTGTTATCACCTGTGATAATAGTACTGAGTTCCTCACTTGCCTTTCATTTTTGCAGCATTTAGTGTATCGTGTCTCTCTCTGGTCATGTAGGCAGTGAGTACGTCTTTCCCCCTACAATAGGTGTTGAATCCCTGCGTGACACCTTTTTAAACAACAAGGTTTAGGATTCTAGTAAAATGCCATTACTCGACAAGGGGTAGCCCCTTAAACTTTAACGTCTTTATTAAAAATGTATTAAGGCTTCAAAACAGTGGGGTGCAATGATAATAAACTGTATGAGGTGTAAACACAGCAAGCGTAGTAACTCCATAAAAGCCTTCATATGTGGAGGCTTTACTGAGTTAAACAGAGCACGTAATGAACTTGGCAAGAGGTTGCTCTGGATTGTGGGGGGCGTTGGTGTTTCAAGGTAGGGAAGGTCAAAACAATGTTTTACTGTTCCTACACTTCTTGTGAGGATAATTAGTGTAGGTGTTGTCAAACCTTCAGTGGGACATTTTGTCTAAATGTTAGAGTAATAGACTTGCACTTGAACAGTAAGTCAAAGCAATATCAACTCATTTTTTAGACTCATTCATTTCAAATTCTGTCATTAATGTGCATCGTCCCATAGCTTCTGTATTATAATTGGAAAAATAATTATTGAATTGGGGGTGCAAGATTGTATTTATTTTTACTTTTGTAAAGTCAAGTTTAGATATTAGGGCGTATTATTATGCCTGAAAATCTGTTGGTTCCCTGTCTTTTTTTTGTTGCTCAGTTTGTAATCTCATTTCACTTATACAAGTGGAATAAATTTGTAAACAGAAGCATGCTTATGACAATTGCCACCCCTGTCAGTCTGAAATCACAAAGACAGGGCGAAACAACTGCCAACAAACATGGAGGTCTTGCGTGCTGGACTTGCAGGTATAATCATTCTCCTTTACAGTGAAGATTTCTGGGAATCATTTTGAATTTCCAGAGCAGCTGTTTCAAAGTGTTTTAACATGTTCTACTGTGTCAATGAAACAAGCAGCTGGACTCATTCTAATTAAAGTTCATCAAAAGATGGATTATGACTTTTTGTTTCTAAGAACTACAACTTTTCAACTAAAAGGCAAACTAAAGTTATGCCTTAGTCACAGGCATACGTTGACCTGTATTGGTTTCTCCAAGTTTTAGGGTTTTCCAGGCCTGTGGAGGGTCGTAGGAAGCTGCCGTATCTGAAAGGGGGCACAGGTGTGTCTCGCAGTTCCCTTACAGTTTGTGGGGCCACCTTAAGGAACGTCATAAAAATTATACGTGCAATTGTTTCATAAACATAATGCTGTTTTTCCAAGACTTTTATAAGAATGCAGAAAAGGCAGATTTTGTTTTCTATTGCTTAAAAATACTACATAGAAGGGAATACATTTGAAAACAACTGTGATATTCATTTATTAAAGAAGCAGACAGTAGAGGAGACCAGAGGGGGAGGTAGTAAACATGGTCTGTATAAGACACTCTAATCAGCTGTCCTCTCCTGGCAGTGTCTATCAGAAAAGCAAACAAGTATCCCAAAAAAGATTTGTGATCTCAATATATCTTCCCGTAATACAAGGCCACATAAAAATCCTTCTAGGAAGAAAACTTTCTGGATCTAGTCCTTGCTTAATCTTTTCATAGATTCTGGCTTTTGCGGAGCTGTGACCACAAGACTAATAAACTCAGATGTTCATTCAAGGAATCTCTGTGGTGTGTATTATAGTGAAAGATAAGGATTTTTTTTAAGCGTTCCTGTTTTCACAACTTATATTAACTAAAGGCTGACAAGATTATAGGATTCCCACTGACTCACAATTGGGACTTTTTCTTGCTGTAAACCCTTTTTTGGGCCAAAGTTTGCTCGTTTCTCATACACCATGCAACCCCGAGCAGCCTGAACAAATTGCCAGACAGACATGTAATCTTTGATGGAGTAGAGCTTTACTATAGTAGCTAGCTCAGTGCTATCGGCTACTGTGAGAACCATTTAAGATGACTTGTGTTCCATACTCCTTGAGCACAGATTGCTGTGGCTGCCTGGACAGACACATAGGCTTTGATTAAGCATTGCTCGACTATACTAGCTATATCAGCAACTATTGTGCAAAGCATAGACTATGAATAGAGATAGACCAAGTGGTTGTGAAGTCGCCCAAAAAAATACCTTACCTCTGGCTCCAGCGAAATGAAGCCAATTTATTTGCCATTTTTCTGCAATAAGTGCGCCGCCATTCGGAAGTAGTTGATAGTGATTGGTCCGAGTCGGTCTGAGTCACATTTCTAGTGTCACATTTAAGTCATATTTTCCACTGAAAGCAGCTCGAGAGAATTTGTCAAACGTTCAAGGTGGGGCCAACGGGCACCACATGCTTTTATTGAAGTATCTGACTGGTCAGTTTATAACTTGAAATTTAAAAAAAAGAGTGAAAAAAATTGTATTAGCAAGAAGATGTTAAGAAAAAGCTATCAGACTAAGTATGATTATTCTGACAAACAGAATGACTGACACACGCTGTCCAGTGATATACAGTCTATGGTGCAAACCTCTTAAACTGACTCATGTCCCATGTTGTCCCATGTCCCATACCCCTCGAGACCCAAAGCAGCCTGAACAAATTGGCCTGGCTATCTGGAAATAGCTGTGAAACTCAGAGCATGTGTTTGGGCTCAAAGTCCCACTCCAATCAGCTTTTGATCTTTAGTAGAAGTGTTCCCAAATGTCTTGTAATTATGATTAGTTTGTTATTAGCCAAATTTAAAAAAAAGTGTTGTTTTTGAGAACATAGTTTCAGGAGAGCAGCAGGTGTTCATCAGAAACTTGCCTCTGAATTACGGGAGGGGATCATCAGGGCAGGAGTAAGTCTGCTCTCATTTCCCCTGATCCCTTTGTTTACTACACTTTCCTCCATTAGCTTAGAGCCCCCTCACAACACCAAGCTAACATTAGGGGTGCAACAAAAATTTTGAGCCAGATGCCAACTTGGACAAGGAAAACAGACATTCATAGATATATTTGTTTACAATGAATGTATCAGATTAGAGCGGAGCATGGGAGATCGAGGTTACCAATAGTTTGCATGTCACTGCTACAAGATGTTTAAAACAGCATTTTTTTAAATCTGTTACGGATTCACCACGATTTGGATAAAGAAATACCTAGAAACTCTGTTTTTAATCTTACATTTCTTTCTATATGTTCTCCATAATCAGGAAAATACTACAAGAATGTGTTAAAAACACCAAAAACACAATTTTCATTGGAGTGGGTCTTTAAACAAGCTGAGGTCTAGTCAATTTCCACATGATTTATCCATGTGGTTTTATTATTTGACAAGCATTGCACAGTTCTAAGTGATTGTAAGATAATTTAATGCCCTCTTTGTGTCGACTCTCTGTTTCTTTGTAAGGATAGATGTCTTTTTTAATGTCTTTTTAATAGTGAAAGTGGGAAAAACAGATTTGAGTTGATTAGAAGAAGTTTACATTGGACAGAGAACATATACTTTACCCTTGTAAAATAATAAAGTTGCTAACTCACAAGGAAGGCTCTCCATGTGTTCTGTGTGATTTGCCTTGACTTTTCAATGTAAAATGCTTTTTCTATATTTTGGCATCACATCAGCTTTTCCTGGCAATCTCGTAAAAAAAATCTCTTCCAAGTTTTAAAAATCAAAACTTTTAACTCTGACTTCTCACTGTTATTTACGGCAATTTATTTTTGTGAGGTTATAGTTCAGAAATTGTGCGTTTCATTTAAGTCCAAAATGACTGAGTCATGCCTCACAGGGAGGACTCAGACATAGGTGGATGGACTGGAGCTGTTCGTGTGGTGAACAGGTGTTGTCTGAGGCAAAGGTGTCACGCATGTGGGTGTGTGTTTTAATGTGTGAGTTTAACAGAGACCAATGTGGGCCAGCATGCATGTGAGGGGTCAGGCGGCAGTCCAAAGGAAATAACTCGTGAAAAGTTGGGTTTTGAATTGGCCTGCTGTGGAACACGAGGTATTCTGCTGTCATCTTCTTGAACAAAACAAACAACTAAACGCGCAGGGGTAACATGTGTTTCTGTTTACCTGACACATCTGCTAAAATGTATTAGTCATAAAAGCACTTCGACTGTTTGTCAAACTGCCACTCTAGTTAGTGATAAAACATGCACAGAGGAAACGGTTTTGTAGGGAAATTTTAAAACGAGAACTAAAAGAACATAGAGAAAGTCAAGGGGTCCATTTTTCTAATTAGAATGGAAGCAACAGCAAACATGAAAAGTGTTTGTTACATTGGCAGTTTTTTAAAACTCAATGACTGAAATCTGTTTCTTCAGATTAAACAGGTACAGATTTTTTTGCAGTATTAGGCACACTTAAAAGCCTTAATATTTTCAAAAAATAACAGCCCGCCTCACAGTCAATAGCACCTTATACAGTTTATGGATTCACTCTGGTTTTACTGACTGATGTCGAAGCAATTTTGAGAGGTAACTGGTGCTCTGTCAAAATGTCAGTCTGTTTTTTGGGAGTTGCAATCAAGGTTGGATGTTTTGTAAATATGAAATCATGGCTTTAATGTAGTAGTGTCAGACTATGTGTCTATGTGTTACTGACAAAGTTGGGAGTTAGTGTAGCCAGAGTAATGTTTGTTATAGTGGTATCAGTCTGTTTATTTTTACATGTTTCAAACAAGGTTAGAAGTGATTGTAAATGTGCTCCAACACTTTTAACATGGGTAGTGTGTAGCATGTTACAAACAAACTCTGGAGTTACTGTGAACATTTTCAGTAAAGTCTGACTGACAGATTTATCTCAAACTCTTTAGTCTCTCTCAATGCACCGTATAGTTCTATGTGTCTTATAGGTTCAAAAATAGACTTTTCATTGATGATACACCCGTAATCCATTGCACCCAATATGGAAGTCGTCAGGAACTGGCAGTGTAGGATGCACAATTCAAGAGGCTGGGCTTGGTGGTGGAAACTTACATTTTTAATTAATACACTTAAACATGACAAGACCAAAGGACCAACTAAAAGGTGACAAAGCAGATGACATGACCGTTAAGAACTGAAAACCAGACACTTACATACACCTAGGGTAATTAACTGAAATTGAGAGAACTGTAAAAGATCATTAACCTGGTGTGTCTGACAGGTACACTCGAGCATTACAAGAATCAATGTTTCTCATAAATGATGCTTTCTAAATGCAGTATTGAATCTGAAGCTATCATACCACAGCATAAGGTGTGAAGGGGCATGAGCCAGTCAAGTGACGTCTATCTTTTACCCAAACGCCTTTCATGCGATGGAGTTAGGCCGACAGATAAGTACCTGGAGAATCCTGAGGCAGACACGCATCGTGGATCAAATTCTTGTCTTTTATTTGGCTTGAAATGTGGGTCTTGCCACGAACCCTGTCTAGTGTACTGAAGAACTGCTCAGGAGTGGAAAGGTGACCATGGATGATAAATTGCAGGAAGAGTGAGGGGGATTAGCTGCAGGTGTGCAGGGTAACTGGATACAGAATGAGCCCTATTACAGCTCCTCCAGGTGGACGGGGCGTATAAACAAAGCAAAGAAAACTGTCACAATTTAATGCCCTGAAGTTGTTAATACAGCTTATACTGGAGAGCGCATTTGTCTTTTTGACCATCAAATCTCCTACCAACCAAAAGGAACAACGACCTGAGCTCCTGACATGCTGTTTTTATTAACCAAAGAAGACATTGTTCCCTCTATTTGAGATGATGACTGAGTGAAAAGATAAAAAAAGTGAATAAACAGCCCTGGCCAAATGAAAGGATAGCATGAGTTTACAGATTAGTCCTTCCCAAAGGGCGGAAAGGCCTGTTTCACAATGTGCTTTTACTCAGCCCATATCTTGAGTTGCGTGAGAGATTTCCATATCTCACACACTCTTGTAAATCACAATTGAACAGTAGTAACTCAGAGAATGAACTTCAAACACGTCTGTTTTCAATTTGGGCGTAAGGGTTCTGCCAAGGCTGGGGCAGCCTATGAGACCACCCCCTCAGTGCAGATTTACTGGCCTCGTCACCTCTTAAGACTGCAAGGGCGTCTGTCCAGCTCCCACCACACTGGGACACATGTCTCACACCTCTGGATGGGGGTGGTGTAGGAAGGTGTCAGAAGTTGGTGGGAAATATGGAAACTCCACAAAAACAAACTCTGATGACATGCCTCCAGAGGGGGGAAAACAGTTGTGTAAGCATGATTTTTTTTTATTGTCTTTACTTACCTCTCACTTAAAACTGATACTGTTCTGCAAATAAGCTACAAGATAAGCATAAGTAGAGAGAATTACCTGTGATACACAAATCCACGATAATCCCTCAGGAAATGTTATTTCCACAACCTCCAAGAGTTAAATTCTTCCTCTGCAATTTCTTATTCTGCAATTGGACACACTTGCTCACATTCAGAAGATTGAATATTCTTAGGTGTGCAAACTGGAGGTAGGAGTCCATGCATGAATCATTTTCTGAATTTATCAGTGTAGTTTTTACTATGTGACTTCTATGATGTTATGCCACTTATAACATCATAAGATACACATTAGAGTGGTGGTATAACAACAGATCAGAGGCCAAGGCAGAGAGGATTGCAGTTGAAGAAAAAGGACAGAGCGAATCCCCCAAACTGTGAAGAAATTGAAGAGTTAGTTCCAGTACTTATGTGGTCTTCCAGTTAGCACAGAGGTCTGGCACAGGGTCTGAACAAACGTCAGAAGGCTGAGATATACATCGTCCTTCCTGTGAAATGTTAGAGTATATGTACTGGATTTCTAAGAAGAGATCGGTATCAAGAATATCCAGCATGAGAGAGTAGTAAACCAGGGATTTCCCTGATTGTGTGTGAATTGGTGCCTTTTTGGTTGAGTTTTTATTGGTGGTGTAATGTTTTGCTTCAGTCATGTTCTATATCCCCCTGTTCTCCTGTCAGTGCACACCTGGTTCACATTTCCTATTGGTCAGCTGTTTTCTCTTGTGTTGATTACCCTCAGTTTATTTTAGTGACAGGTTTTCAGTTCAACTTGGTCAGGTCATCTGTTTGTCACTCAGTTTATTTTCCTCCTATTTAAGTTTATTTAGTAAAGCTTTAGTTCCTGTCACTGGCCTGGTGTCCTGCATTTTGGGTCTACCACTAGTGTTCCTGACAGCTAAAACTTTGAGAGTTTAGCTGTGGAGGCTGGAACATCCATCCATCCTTCTATTGTCTAAACCTGACCAATGCTTTCAGGGGTCAAATGGTTGCTGGAGCCTATCTCATTGTGAGGTATTGAGCGGCCAAGGAGGACAACAGAATGTTCATCAAAAAATGAAAGTTTATTTTTTTCAAAAAAGGTAAATCATTTACAAACTGGCCTCTTAAAAGAGGTCAATAGAAACATAATTAACTCAGGAGACAATTTTAACTTAACTGACTGAACAGACCAAGTAACAGAAATGAACTAACCTAAGATAAGACAAAGCAGGGGAACATATATATTGGGTGATCAAACCACTTGACAAACATGGGGAGGAACTAAACACATACTTGTCTTTAAGATGAAAAGCAAGCAAAAGAAAAATACACAAAAAGGATTAACAAATTAACAGCAACAGAAGCAAAGTAAACGAGCATTAAACTAGTCTATGCTTACTCCCCCTGCAGACTTGCCTGCCAATTGCCCAGCTGCAGCATTTAAAGGCTGTGATGGCTTTAGTTCTTCTTTGCTCAGGCCCACCAGCACAGCTCCAGGAACAGAGCGCCAGCCACACCTGCAGCAACCAGTATGCTCTCAGCACTGGCAACTCAAAACTGGTGAAATTAATTAAACAAATCAAAATCAAACAAAATATGTGTGCTAAATAAATGTATATTTTAACTCAAAGAAATGTGTTTATTTAAGAATAGGGTTGAAATGGGAAATGTATTAAATATGGTAGTGCATGGAGGTTTGCCACCATTTTGATTCGGTGTAGCAGGCTGTGCCTTCACACTCATGAACTGTTGGGCAAAGCTGGTTTATACCCTGGATGGGTTTACAAACCATCGCAGGGTCACACCCAAGGCCAAATGGGCCCTGTATCCTCTAAAAGTAGGCAGAAAATGTGGGTCCCAATTGGGTTTGTCTGCAGTTTCTGTGCCTAGCGACCTCTGCCTCCCAGGGTCCAGCAGAGCAAGTGAGTGCTGGCCCCCAGGGGCCGGCAGAGCTAGCAGGGTGCCCCCTAGGCTGGCGGTCCCTGGAGAGCGGAGCCAATGTGGGCAAACACAGGTGGGGCCACCACGGAAATGCAGACAAACCCAATTAGGGCTCACATTTTCTTCCCACTTTTAAGCCATATGGAGCTCACTTGGCCTTGCTGGGTGGGGCAACATTCACACCCAGGGACAATTTGCAGTCATTAATTGACCAATAATGGATATTTTTGAACCATAGTAAGAAGCTATTATGCCTGGAGAAAAGTCATGCATGCACGAGGAGAACATGAAAATGCCACACAGAAAGGTTCCAGCTGGGATTTGAATCACTCTGCAGCCCAAAGATCTTATCTATTTGTGTAAAGTTAAAGATAGAAAATCCAACGCAACTTTTATTATCAAATCAGGTGGTGCAGTGTTTAGCACTCTTCCTTCCCAGCAAGAAGGTCCCAGTTCAAGCCCCAGCTGGGGAACCTGAAACAGAATCATCAACAGGGGGCCTTTCAGAGTGGAGTTTGCATGTTCTCCCTGTGCACTCAGGGGTTTTCTCCAGGCTTACCTCCACTGTCCAAAAACATGCATCATAGGTGAATTGGTCACTCTAAATTGTCCCTAGGTGTAAAAGTGGGTGTCTATGGGTGTATAATTGTGGCCCTGCGACAGGCTGGGGGCCTGGCCAGTGTGTATCCTGTCTTTGTCCACGAGTTGCTGGGTTAGGCTCCAGCAGCCTCTTAACCCCAAAAGGGAAAAAACGGGTTTAGAAAATGGATGGAAATTCTGAATCACAGCATGTTGCGTAATGTGATTGATTTTGTTAGAGTTGCCATAATAATTTACATTAATTTAGTTGTTTGTGTCCACTGACACATTTCCTTGGCCTGTGACGTAAAGTGTTCTTATCGCTTAAGTGTTAATTTAAGCTGCCGTTAGGAAAGAACCAGGTTGCCCCTCTTATTGCGAGTTCATCTATCTCACAGCCATACTGAGATAAACATTTAAACAGCCTCGCACATTCACTGTAAAGCACTTAACTTAACTTTGGACTGTGGGACTAAAAAACTTCACTCAGCATGAAAAGAGAAATGTGTTGGTTTTCACAATGTAAGAAGAGCTTAGCTTTAAATGAAAAGTTTGTTCTGGTCAGAACATTTCAAATTTGATGAATGTCTTCAGGTCATATTATCTGGACAGTCTAAAGAGCCCTCCCACAACACCAAACCCCTCAAATGTCAAATGTGATAAAAGAAACACAGAAAAAAATAAATATTGACAGTTGGTACTTTTGTATGATGTCCAATAATTTATGAAAGGCAATTGCTGAGATGTTGCTGAAGAGTCAAGCTAGGTGTTATAAGTAAAGATTCAGGTGACAGGTGAGCGTCCACTTTTCCAGAATGCAATTTCAATGACACTGTTTGTCAGATCCTGCCATTAAATCATCACTCCCCCAATACTGTGTTCTGCTTTCCACATTAACCAAAAACAAGTTTAGGACCAATTGTCCGCTCCAGAACCGGGGTTATTATTATGAGAAAAAGATTCTCTCTTCTTGGAAATATGGAAGATGGAATACTCTGTGGAATAAAAAAAATTGGAAAATCATGCAAAGGTAAATAAAGGTCTGAGCTGGTGTTCAAACAACGAACTTCTTTTACGGAAAAGTTATAACTTATCTTTAGAGACTATCGTACCTTTGAGTGAAGTTGAAGCCTCTAAAAACTACCTCTTAGCCAAATTTGAAAGTACAATTTTTGCTTTATAGCTGGATCCTCTTCAGGCCCAAACCATACTTGTGTGATGCTTATTATGCTCAAAGTTATTTTGGAAGTTGCATGTGGCGTTTTATTTTGAAAATTGTGCATATTTTTTTTCTATGTTTGTCTTTTTCACAAAAATACGTCCTGTCTGTTTAATCCTATATCTGTGCATTGAAATTGTTAGACTTATAGACTTTGAATTCAGAGCAGTAGTATACTTTGTGCTTCCCTTGGCTTAAAAACAGATATGTGTGTCAAGTGTGACCACACTCATTGACTAGAATGTGTTCAAATCGGTACAGCTTCCTCTATGCATATTACATATTCATGCCTTTTCAAATTCATGTGTTGTGAAGTAGCACAGTTTTCTATAATTATAGAACTCCCCATAATTACAACATTTTTTCTCATCAGCTTAGTTGGCAATGCATAAAATAATTTATTATTGTATCTGCCACCGCTGAGATTACACTATATTTTTTAAAAGTTCAAAAACAAGTCTGTTTTCATAACCACACTGAAATGTTGTGTAAAGCAAGAAGATCTCTTGAGAAGCCAGCATGCTGCTTGGGAGATTATTGATACCACTGTTTCTAAAAACAATGAAAGCTTACTTGGTAACTTTACAAAAATATCTAAAAAATTAGGGCTTTGCAAGAATATATGTTATCATAATGTGTTTACTGGAACACTTCCAACCCTCTCAAATTAATCACTGATCTCACCATCACTGACTGTGTTTACATAAAGGCAGGTAATAAAAAAAGAACTAAAAGCTAAACACTATTTTCCAGGAACATGACTAATCAGCTTACATTGAAGCTAAGTAGGAACAGAGAGTGGTGGACTCGTGTTTGCTCTTCTTGTTCAGTTCTGGCACAGGTTCAGGCCACCTTGAAGAATATGAAAACCATTACACAGGACAGTTTGTCAAAGCTGTAAACCGTATAGGGTGTCACGGTGTTGTGCATCAACGTGGAGATGAGAGAGGATGCTTGTGTGTGGGAGGACGGTATCGTGGACGAGATATCGTGCAAGAAGAAAAGTAACTGAGACTAGCAGAGCTTTAGCTTGCCTTCTTTCATTAGACGTCTCAGTTACATCCAGCTCATCCTGTCACTCACGTTGATGTGTTCGGTTTCACAGAAACAAAAACATCCTAGCCGAGTCATGTAATTCAGAGTGGCTGTTCCGTCATGGTTGTCTATCAAATCACCTTTTGCATGCAAGAGTACATCAGGAAACGAAAAGCCTTCAGACAGACCTGCCTCCTTATTGTCTGCTCCACACGCACAAGCTGAACGTGAATCAAGCGAGGTCACGCATATAAATACAACATTACTCACTCGCTCGCTCATGTGGCTCTAAGTGAGCTGCTGACTGATGCCTTTCAAAAGGAGCTAGCAATAAAAATAGGTATGTGCGAATGTAAGAGCATGAGTGTTATGTGATGCAAACTCGTATTCTATCTGGCTCCACAAATGTCTTTGTACTTGTGCGCCTGGTCCTATCTGGACAGCAGTTTATATTGGATTGTGCTTGTTGGATGCTCTTTATGTCTTTCTGTCATGATGGGAAGATATGAAAATGATTGGACAGGGGCGGGAGTGTCAAACACCAGCATTGTTGTTTGCAATTTTGGCACTCTGTTTGGAAACGTGCTGCCTTTGTGAGTTAGCCAGTTACTCTGTTAACAGACACGTGGAATCAGAATAAATAATCTCTCAAGAGAAGATCTTTAGTGCCTACAATGGGAGGATAAAATAAAAGAATAGATTAGGCTTGAACTAAACACAGTAAAAAGCAAAAGCCAAAGTTCACAGAGCTCCACAGCTCTATTAAGATTTTGTAACCTGCTAAAGCCACTTCCAGTCTGTTGTTTAAAGCTTCAAGGGCTTCTGTTACCTTTGGTGTCACTTTGGATTTGACTTTTTGTACCCTGTCCAGCTCTTCTTACACCCTCTGGGGGTTCTTATGTTGCTCTCATTAAGCTAGATAGACTTAAACACATGCAGAGCTGTTTTAAAGTCAGAACTATGAGCAACACAGCAAAGATCCAAAGACAGGACTGATGTGGTTGTACTTCCTGGTTTTAGTCCAAGCTGCACTGGAGCTGCCTCACACCTGCCTTTTTAGGTGGTACAATTCTGAAGATACTTTAGAATATTTGTGATTGTTAAAGTTTAAACGAGTCCATTACAATTGTGATATATACAGTAATGCTGCATATTAGCTGCTAGACTAGAAGAAGCATGTACAAGTACAAGTATTTGATCCTTTGCTTTTTTTTGCAGGTTTGTCCACTTAAGACAATTGACAGCCCTGTAGTCTGAATGGTAGGTTGATTTGAATAGTGTGAGACAGAAATCACAAAGAAAATAAAAAAATGACATTGAGTGAAACAAGTATATTATCCCCAAGTAAACGTTAATAGTTCTGGTTCACATGAACGAGTTAAACTCTTCTATCAACTTGTCACTTGAATTGAAGACACCTGTTTGAAACTAATCACCTGTATAAAAGACATCTGTCTACACAAAAAGTCAATCCTTCAAACTCCCCAACATGAGAAACACTAAAGACCTTTCAGTGGATTTAGGGGAGAAGATTGGAGAACTGCAGAAGACCTGAATGGACTAGAAAACCATCAGCAACAAGCTGGGGGTTGAGGTGATAAGTTAATGCCAAAATACAAGAATTACAATATGATCATCAATCCACTTATACAGTAGGTCTGGAGCTAAAAGTAAGTCTTACTGTTGGGGTTTTGGTGAAGTATATAAAGGTCATGGAGTGGCTTAGCCAGTCTCTTTACCTTAGTCTTATAGAAATCCTATAAAGAGAGCTGAAGCTCCGAGTTTTCAGGTAAGTCACCAAATCTTAATTAATTTGAAGTCGTTTCCAAAGAAGAGTGGACCAAAAACCTTATAAGGTTATGCCACAAAGTACTTTTTTGGCAAAAAGATTCAAATATGTATTTGCCTCACTGAAATGTAAATGAATTTTTATAAAATCATCAACCCCTCAACACACATTGATGCAAATATGCATCAGACCACTTTGGCTCCAATTGTATTTGCTTAATTAAAAATTACCTTAATTTACCATCGACTTGAAAGCAAAAACATAAGTGAGAGTTTTTTTCATCGTTGGAAATAAATTTGGGCATTAATTTCTTGATTTTTCTTTGAGTTTTTTTTCTTGTTTTGTTTCTCGTACAGTAGGATGACAGACTGTTAATATATTTTTTATAATACGTATTTCATCCACAGTACAGATTCAACTAAAGATATCCTAAGACGTAGTCAGAGAAATCATCATTCTTGATTTATGACAGCTAGTAGTTGATTGGGTCTGAAGTTTTGAACACTATCATGCCCATTTCTACAAATAATTACCATAGAACGCTTCACTACACACCCAATTTAAAATGATGTAATTGTAGCTTGAGATGTCTCAATCAACACCAATGTGGTAGAATGACCATTGATGCCCTGCAGTTTTCTCTCAGAAATCTCTTTGCTGTTCTGTAGCTTCTCATATTGTGTATTCTGTAACTTCAGCATGCATTGCTGTAAAGAACAAGGTTGAATTGAATCACAGGCTTTTTTCATAGCTGCGCTGTCATGGTTTGAGGTGCTACAAGCTGTTTACACTATAATGTTACAATTTGATGCTCTCTAATGTTAAAGTTAGTAGTAGTGGTGAGATGTGGAAGGCTGAGACATTTATGAGAGTTTTTAGAGAGTTTTTACTATGTTTACATACCTCCAACAAGTGACGTCGCCTTTTGATTCTAATTGGCTCTAAACTGTGTTTTGGCCCGTGTAACCAATCATATCAAAATAACCAAGTTTGAAATTGACCTAATATTGGCTCTCTGGATTAATGTGGTGCAGAAATAGAGCGGTTGGCCTCTGTTTGGAAGGTTCCAGGTTTGGTTCCTGCCTTTCCTGCCCCTGTGTCAAAGTGTCCTTGGGCAAGACACTGAAGCCCCTATTGCTCCTGGGGATTCCAAGTTGGCTCTTATGGCAGCTGAGTTGTCATCAGTGTCTGCATGGGTGAATGGGACGCTGACTGTAAAGCACTTTGGTCTTAAAAAAAAAAAAAAAAAGGTATGTAGAAATATATGCCATTTACCATTACCATCAAACAACCAAATGTTAGAAGAAATACTGGTCCAGTTTATTAATCAATCAACCCCCTCCGTGAATGCACCTCCAGTGCGCACTAATCTTGGGGAAGAATTGGAGTTTGGCCTAAATGTATTTATATCGGAACTGTAGTATTCTTTCAAGAAGTTTGTTCTGCTTCAAGCTTCGGTTCTGCTCATGACAAAGCACTGTATGAAAGCAAACATATTCACAATTTATGAGCTGTCCTCGCTCATTCAAAGTGAATCTGTCAAGTTTTTTTATGCCACGTACACAACGGGCATGTAAGGAGCTTTTAGCATATGGTGTTCACTCTGGACTTTCGCTACCCAATACAAGAGCACATACTCAGATAGAAGAGGTAAATCTCATGAATCTTGCTGCAGGCGTTTGCTTTCACACCCCTTACCCAACATATGAAAGATTTTGTGTCATATAATTCCGGCTACGCAGAAACCGCAATTATTCATTTTATTCTCCATGATCAATTTTAAATAGTAGTTGCCATTTCTATGTTTTGAAATAGACAACATCAATACGTCACTACTAACTGTTTTAGCTTTCAGTGTACTTTCAATGAATGCTCGTTTTGTGGGTAGAGCTCAAAAAAGGATGTGAAAACTTGAGTAGTGACACATGAATGCAGGCGTTTTGAGTGTGGGAGCCCGAAACACCCATATGCAAGCTTTACATAGACTTCATTGGAAGCGGTTGCTTGAAGAGGTGTTGTAGTGGCCGGTGTAAACGTAGTTTTAGTGTGAAAGCAAGCCTAGTTTTCTCCCGTCCTTGTTTCAGACATTACAATTCACGCAAATTGACATCTCTATCATACGGGGGGTGAAAAAGTACACCACAGTTAACACTTTGTTTAAAAAAGTGTTTTTATTTCCAGATGTTTATGTCCTTCATAAAACATAAACATCTTTGACAAAAACACTACATAGAAAACTTCCAACTCAGTTAAAGTTTAACAATTTAAACTAAGGTGGATTTCACCACATATGGTGTTTCTTTGGTGAAAAAGCTTTAATTGTAGCTTATGCCCAATATGCCCAGGGACATTTTTCCAATTTAAACCAAAATTTATAAGGAACTCCACGATCCAGTCTGTCATCCAGATTTTATTGATAATCATATAAATTAATGACTTTGAATAAAAATGCTAAGACATTAAGTCCTGAAATGATTGGCCGTTGTCTTAAAAATATCCTCGAGAGAATAGTCTTTGTTAAAAGGTGTTTACTATGCATCAATCCCTAATCTAAGGTCAATGCTTATGTCTTTTGATGTTCCTCTGTAGAGATTCGCCTTGTTGTAAACTGCCTGCTTTTGCTCCATTTCATAGTGAGTGTGCAAAATTTTTAGATCTTAATTTTTGTTATTTTACTGCCATAAGTTTTACAGGAAGTGGAATTATATATTTTGATGCTATTTTAAAATACTTTTTTAAAGTTGATTTACAAGTATTGCAAATTAGACTGTTTTAAAATCATGTAAATAACCTTAACTGTGAAAATAGAACATCAAATCCGTCAATTAACATGTAACGCAGCTCAGACATTGGAATTAGACATTTAAAAGTTGTCTTTCTTCCAATTTCATTAGGTAATCTTTACTGGAAATCCTCTAAAATTGTCAAAGTGTTCTCAAAACAGAGAGAAGGCAGCAGATGCTGATTACAAAATGAACATTTATCCTCTTTCTACTGGACTGTGAGAGATATTTTTAAATATTAGATCATTAAATTACATCATTAAAAAGTAATCATGCCTTGACAGCAATCAGGAGAGATCCTCAGCAGTCTACCTTTGACTCCCACGCTAACATACTGACATAATTTAAAGCCTTGTTTTAAAGAGATAATTTATCCTGTATAAATATGCTCCTCTGCTGTGCTTTGATAAATGGATGGCATTGGACAGCAAACAGATACAAAAGTCATGTCACAAGAAAATATAACGTCACCTTACAAAATGCATCAAAACAATAAATTAGACATTTAATGTTTAATATGATAAGTGGTTAGTCCCTTTCTGTAAAAAAAAAGTGTAGAGGAATCTTCAAAAAGTTTCAATAAAGTTTTTTTTTCTGACCACCTGCAACTTGGACTTGTGTCATGTTTGTGCCAGTTAAAGCATAAAGTAAATGAAAACCAGGCTTGTACTTAGGGTTCTAGAGGGCGGTGAGGCGGACGTGTTATGGGAAAGCAGCTCACTCCCACTGCACTGTACACAACAGTCATTAGGAACCCATCTGCTCAACGCTTGCATGCTAAGCTGTAATTTTCAGGTTTGTGTGTGCATGTGTGTGTCCCTGCATTTTTTTTTCTTTTTTGTGGGAGTATGTGTCTGTGTGTGTGAGAGAAAGAGACCAGTACTGGCATACTTAAAACAGAAAAGATGCTTGTGCATGTCTTGAATGTGTATTTGTGTGTGTGTGTGTGGGGGGGGGGGGTGATGCATGTGTGTCTGCTATTATCTGGATGTCATCATAACCACAGAAATCAGGGTCTGATAGCATCTGCCCCCACTTCTACCCCCAACCAGAGTCACGACAACCAAGGGTCTCCTTTGACCACACACACGAATGCACACTCTGAGACACTGCATCATGCTTCCACATTTTTATAGGTAAACATCTTCCAATTGGTGAGTTGTGGAACATACTGAGTTGTAATTCCTTTTCTCTGCTGTCTTTTAACAGTTTACAGATTGTAGCTTTGGCTTTTATAAGAGGCTAAGCGGCTGTGATTCCCAACCCTGCTTTCTGGGTCACAACAGTAAAAAAAAAAGTCCAAACAGCTTTTGGCTGGAAGCTCTATTGCTTTTAAGTGAACATGTTGTAAGCAGACTCCAATAGTTAATGTTCGACTCATTCATATCCTTGCGGGTTATATGCATTTTGATTTGTTTTTAATGTACAATGTTATTTTGCGTGTTTGAGCTTTGGATAATTTAGTAATATGGAATATTTGGCCACTTTTCCACAATCCTGACTAAACCTGACTCACATACCCAATTTATTTTAATAAATAAGGCTTTTATCAGAGCTAATTTTTGTTTTATTATACTTAACATGAATGTGTGCCCATAAATATTGAAATGTTTGGCAATTGCTTCTAGGTACATAAAAATGTCTGCATGCAAAGTGCTGTCTGATGTGGTCCTGGTCTTTGGATTCTCAACATTAGTATCAGTCCCACCCCCTTGGCTTGGTCTGGTTTCAGTTCACCATGTGCTATTTTTCAATTTTACTTGGTCATTTGTCTTGATGAGCATGTTCTGGCTCATATAAAACTACAGAGGATGAAACAACTGGGCTTCATGTTCTTCTCATTTGGGAACACCCTGAAAACCTCTTGTTTCCTTTCACTATTAAATCACTTATGTATTCACCTTGTATCAACTTAAGACAGAGATTATCGATATTTTATCCAAAATCTACACAATAGAGGTTTTCAATCACTAGTTAATGCAAAAAACAACATTTGAACCTTTGGTGAGCAGTTCAAATTTTGGCTTTTACCATCTTGAATGGACAACACATTGGGTGGACCATTCCGAGAAATATTTTTGCACAAAATAGCTTTAAAGTCCCCCTCCGATGAAAACCATGTCTTTTGTATTTTTTACAAGTATGTGTGGCATTTTTCTTATGAAAGAGAATAAATGTAATAAGAAATCATTTCGTTTTTGTATTTCTGAGTATTTCTCCTTTGAAATTGCTATCAATCAAACTGTCACAAACAGATTCTGTTCGAATGAATGATCTTCTTTCCATCAACAGCTCTGCTGCACATGCACTAAACCCTCATCTGTTCCTAGTGTGTCTAGTTCAGGTTCTGGAGAAGAGAAGATGGTATCTTCACATTGACTGCAGTCAAATGAGCCGCCGTTCACATTTCTGTGGTCAATTCAGCCGTCATTGGATTTTTTGTGTGAGTTTCATACAATACTTACGGTAGCAGGACTGAGAACGCTGGAAAATCTCAGTGAGACTCCATGGAGCTTCTTGATGTGACCACGGAAATGTGAACGGTGGCTCATTTGACCACAGTCTTTTGGAGTAAGTTTGGTCCACGAAACTCTCTACTTCCTCGTCCGAGCTGACATCCAGCTCAAAACCAGACAGCTGGACATTACCGATATTTCTTGACATTTTTATGTAGCAGCGCTGAAGGTTTACGCTAGCGAGACACAGAGATTTCATAATCAGACAGGGTGGTCAGGGGCGTGGTGGCTCAACTCATCTCCAAAAGCCACACCCCTCAGAGGAGATTTTGGAAACAGAGGCTTCAGATCAATACAATTGCAGACTTAAAATTTAAAAACTTAAAAAGAGAGAGTTGAAAGTCTTTTTTTTTCCAAGCAACATCCCCCAAAACATCCCAGCTTTTGAGAAGATCTGCATGGAAGAATGGACCAAAATAGCACCAACAGTGTGTGCAAACCATCCATCTTCTTGTCCGCTTCGTCCCTTTCGGGGTCGTGAGGGTGCCAGAGCCTAACCCGGCTACTGATGGGCGAAGGCGGGGTTCGCCCTTGACAGGTCGCCAGTCTGTCACAGGGCCTCAATCACACACCCATCCACTCTCACATTCACACCTAGGGGCAATTTAGAGTCACCAATTAACCTATGAAGCATGTTTTTGGACGGTGGGAGGAAGCCGGAGTCCCCGGTGAAAACCCACGCATGCACGGGGAGAACATGCAAACTCCACACAGAAAGGTCCCAGCCGGGAGTCGAACCGGGGCCTTCTCGCTGTGAGGCAAGAGCGCTAACCCACCGTGCAGCCCATAGACATGTATTATTTACTGGACAAAGCAAGGTGTTGACATCACCCATAGAAAATGCCTTACCTCCGGGCCCTTACGAAATGAGGTCAAAGCCCGTCACTGTGGCATCCTGTTTGTCTGCTGCCATTTTGTGTCCTTAAGAGTGATTGGTACCAGTCGGCATGAGTCACGTTGTCTTTTGTTTCTGCAGTCAACATCCCTGCTCTTGAGAAGATCTGCATGAAAGAATGGACCAAAATATCAGCAACAGTGTGTGAAAACCTGAGATTATTTGACCTCTGTTAGTGACAAACCACGGTTATATTACAAAATATTATGGTTAACTTTTGTTATTGAACATATAATTATTTCTTGTACCATGCAAATATTTTATTTAAAAAAAGTATACAGTCCCAGTTGTGGATTTTATGTTTACATCCTGTCTCTTTTGGGTGGAGAAACATAATCAATGACTGACAAATACATTTATGCCCGTCTGTGTTTAATTCAAAGAGATTGTCTTTTTTTCTCTTTTTTGCATTGCTCTTTCACAATTCGTGGGAAAGTTGGCAATATTGTTTGGGAAACAAAATCTGCCCTACAAACTTTTTTATTTGGATCAAGCTTGTATTAAACAATGTTATTCTTTAACTTGTGTTGCATACAGACTTACTGATCTTTAATTACACGTTATCCAAACTGTGCAGCCTCTTGAGGCATTGAACACGTGCATCTCTGCAAGAGCATGCTTTTTGTTCAAATATTTAGTGTAACACAACACGTTACAGAAAGCTAAGAACATTTAGAATGACATTCCAAACAAACTGAACAAACATTTAAAACATGAAATAAACTTTATTTTACTAAAATTATAACTATCCTGGGAATTCTTCCTAAATCTGTGTTGCCACTGTGGTGTAAACCACAATAAAGTTTTCAAGCTAAATATTATAGTTATAGTTTTCCTCAGCTTACGGAAAACTTCCTACAACACAAGCCTGTTGCTGTAATGACAGTTTCTCAGTTTTCCCACAAGTGCTGTGAATTTTTTAGCCATCACAGCTGCAACAAGTAACAGATTTTAAAAATGCAGTGTGTGAGTGCACACAATGGAGTTTCAATAAAAAAAAAAAATACTTGTGGGTACGGGGGTGTTCTCTGTCAAAATATAATGTAGCCTATCAGGTTCAGATTTCGGCAGAGGCTGGTACCATTGCTGAATATTGACTCAAGTGAAGTTATTGTGTCTTCCAAATAATACTTCTCAAGTAGAAGTTTAGAGTAGTCAAGGATTTATATTTATTTAGTCAAATTGGGCACGTGGGGGGTGGGGGGGGGGTACTGGTGAAAGAACTAAGATTCACTATGAAAATATCTAATTGATATTTCTTTTTGTTTATTTATGAAGCTTCAAAAATATATATAATAAAATACATAAAAACCAATATTCCAATATTTGATTGTCAAATGTACAAATTCTAAAAGTATTACCCTATTTAAAAATCAAATGGTTATTTTAAATAATTAATAAATACATAATAATAGAGTATATCACTGGTTAATTCAAAATTCAAGATTAAAAATAGTCTAATTCATCCCAGATTATTTTAATAAGAAAAAATATTAAAACTATGTTTTTCATTGACTGAATAAAAAAGGGGATGGTTCACAAATCATAACAGATTATGGTATATCTATAGATGAGTAAATTTCACTTAAAAAACACACTTGAATATGCTTTTAGGCAAGGAAAGATGATTGAATCTCTCTCTACTTTGCAGTCACAACTTTGAAATGAGGCGTTGCCTGACTGTTTTACAATTGATATAGGAGGTTATCATCAACTTAATTTAAGCAGACAGGTTTTAGATGAATATGTCAGAAATAACTATTCCTTTAGCCAAAATGTAGAAAGTAATCCAGAAACAACAAAAAAGAAACATGAAATATTATAACATCTTCAAAAGCAATAGGGATTTCTTTTGTTTGATATTTTTTGGAATAAAACATACCACAAATTACACTTGATTTTTGGTTTTGTGTAACACAACAAAATATATACAGTAAGTATCAAATTCAAGCACGACAAGAGATCAAATACTGAACAACAGGAAAAATATTTTAGAAATGTCCAAAATATTCTCTGAACCAGGCACGTCCAAAGTGTGGCCCGTGGGCCAAATGCGGCCCCGTATAAATATCCAACGGCCCTCAGGCTCCTTTCATAAAATCAATATAATTTTAGCATTTTCTAAAAACTGTGTGTACATTTCTTGATTGTTGTTAGAATAATTATACTAATGAACAGTGTGAAAATTGTCAAATTGA
>NC_050514.1:10402102-10423273 GCF_002922805.2 Oryzias melastigma
ATAAAAAAAAAAAAAAAAACATTTAGATGTATTTTTTCCATGGTAAAAAATGAAAAGCATGCCATTGCAATAACATGTTCATTAAATTGTTAATTTAAATGTGATGCTATTAAAATAGTCTAAACAATGCCAGATAAATGGGTTGGCCCTCACACACCTCTTTTTGGAAAAGGTTTGGACACCCCTGTTCTAAACATGTTTAATACAAACTTCAATACTCATCTCCCATATGGACTTTATGAATATATTTTGTTGCTGATTTTTTGCGTTTCTTGTTGTTAAAAGGGACATTGAAGTAGATTGGGTTTTTGCGTATTTTTGTCAAAAAGAAAATCACAAAAGAAACTTAACAAAAAAACTGAATAATTTACTCATACCCTGTATAGTCCAAACTTAATCACTGGAAACGTTTCTGAATGATGGCTCACAGGACAACAACTTCAAGCAGAGCTTCAATAAGGATGTAGAAAATTTCAGTTTTATCTGTAAAGAGAAGACTTTGAGTTGGAATGTTGACAGGACAAGATGCAGCAGGAAAGGGATTGCAAAGATGTCAGAATAAGACAAAAGGGCTTGCCTGGGCCAAGAACCACTGGACTTCTAAAGACTGGGAAACGTCATGGAACAATGAATCAAAATAGGAAATCTTTGGTTCAACGTGTAGGATCTTTGTAGCTTGTCAAAAAGATGAAAGGATGCCTCCGCAGTTGTTGAAGTCAGCTGTCAAATATGAAAGAGGAGGTGTGATAGTACGGTGCTGTTTGTTGTTTTGATCCTTTTGCCTGAGAGGGTTTCTGAACAAACACAGACACCACAGCATTCTGCCGCTCCATGCAATTTCTGCTGGCATACGTCTAAAAGTGACTACTCTGATGAATTGAACGTTTAGACCACATTTTTGGTCTCTAAATTGATTAATTTCTTTTTGCAACCACAGCTGCAAACCCAAATCTTTTTATTTCAGAGTGCAACAAGATATCGCACTCAAAAGTGTTCATAAGAAACTGGAAAAAACAGTGTTCTATATCGTTTAATGTTCATATTTATGACAACTCAGTCAGTATGTTTACTGAAACATATGAAAGGATGTTTTTGTATTCCATGTTTTTGTTGAATTTGTTCTATCTTCTCTTTCTCACATTATAATGCTCAGTTGAAGAGGTTTTACAGAACATGGTGACTTGTGATGGGTTCAAATAAAAAGTGTCACCCACAGGTATGTTTCTTGTTAAAATCTTTTAGCCTCCAAACCTATTGTTTAGTCTTAGCAGATACTAAAGTAAATTAAACTCTACAGAGAATGCTTTATACTGTTTGGAATCATGTCTCCTTACATTCTGTAAGGAATCATGAAGCATGCAATAAAGAGCATTACATGGTATAATTATAAGATGCTTTCAAGATGATCACAAATAAAAGTGAAATTGATTTAGTATGCATTCTCATTAATGTACCTAATGAACACTGTATTAAATGCATATTTTTTTTGTTTTGAAACCGTATGCAGTGAGCTTCAGGGTTTGACAATAACAGAAGACAGACACACTGCAATGGTACGGTTAAAGTATCAAGAGAAAATACCTGTTAATGTCATATTGTGACTCCTACATGCTCAACTTAGCTTCCAATTGTATAAAAAAATATTCTTTAGTGATTTTTCCATTGAAGGTCATGCAACAATGCATGGATGGATGTAACAGTACGTTCCAAATCTATTTATCTATCTATCCATCTGTCTGTCTGTTTGTTTAAGGATCTCCATTAGTCATAACCAAAGGTAAGAATACTCTTCGTGGGGTCCGCATTAAAAAAATACCTGTGTTGATACACAAAATCATAAAATACATCACTAAAACCTACATAAAGGTACATACATCAAACACCAATACATGGTAAATTTCTAAGTTTATCATAAGCCATAAAATAAAGATAAGAGAAACCCTCTGATTAAAATAAATGACTCAGTTTTGCATTGAATTGAAAAAATTGTCGATTTTTAAAAATGTTTTAGGAGAATTGCCAACATAAATCTTTAAAGATAAAGTCAAGATGGCACAATCACTTTGAGTTTCTTCACTTTTTTAACATTAAAGCGATTTAACGTTACACTTTATTTAGATCCATACACTTGTGTTGAAGTCAATGGACTGGTAAAATAACTGGGCACTGAGCTGAGCGAAAAAAATCATCATCAGGGCTGTGGGGAATTCAGGAACATTATTAGTGCTGCACCGCATGTTCAGATTGGGCCATATGTACTTTACATACCACTCAGGGAATTAATATAATTTGTCGGAACAGCATAAACTTTGACTGCTCTGACATAATTCTCATCTGGATTGAATTCATCCTTGAATCCAGTCAAAATGGTTATAATTGAAGCGTATAGCAGTTGCCAAAAAGCCTGAGTGACATTGAAGTCTGCTTCTGAAGTTAGATTGGAGTGGGGCTGCTTTCATTATTCCGTAACACCCCAGAAAGACATTAGTTAATGATTTAGGTACTTTAAAAGGTTGACCATAAAATTTGTAGCACTGGGGTAGGAAACCCTGGTGATATTTTTGACCAATTAGGCATTTAACTCAAAGAAAGTACTGTTTTATTGGTTGGTTTCTAATATTAACAGGGATGCATGGTGACTTTATGGCAGATTATTGCTAATATGTAAACTCAAATATATAAAAACAGTTTATTACAGTTGTCCCAAAATCCCATAATTAGTTTGCACATTGTATTAAATGGAGGAGAGAGTTGTAATTACAAATTGAAAGAGAGCTTATTAAATCTGCCATCATCACACACAACTGTGTTGCAAAATTTGTTCTCCACAATTAAATCATCAAATGGAGTGAAAAGACTTCCAAGCAGGACTAGATATGAGAACTGGACTGAGTGACTCAGAAGATGGCTTACTTCCGGCTCCAACCAAAGGAAGTCAATTCAGTCACCATTTTTTAGCTATATGGATACTGCACTGTTGGAGCCAGACTTCATCAGTGAGCAGTGATTGGTCCAAGTTGGTCAACATTTCCATGACAACCACTGTTGTCAATCAGGAGTGAGCTTGTTGGAAGTCCACACCCCTATCAAGAGAATCTGTCATTCAAATGTTTCAAACGTCTGACATGAGACCACATACTTTTATTGAAGCATCTGTTTAGTCCGTTTATAGCTTCAATAACTTGCATTCCAGAAAAAAAATATATATAGTCAAAAATAATTGGGTTATCAAGAACATGCTAAAAAACAGGTAGCAGAGAAAGAATGGTTATTCTGACAAATAGAATGACTGAGAAATAACTGTTTATTCATCAATAGACATCAATGGGATTTTGGCATCTTCAGCTGGTACTTCCTATTTGGAACATAAGAGAGGAGGAACACCAACTAGAACGGTGATATGATGGATAACACCAGAGAGTTTACTTGAACATAAAGATGTCTTTGGAGTATTGATGTTTCTCCTTTCTTGCATTCACAGGTCCTTTCTAGTTACTCTAACTTCCTCCTGCAGCTCAAACACATGCTTGCTACCTTATTGTGTACTGAGGGTGTGATATAAGTGTAAACAATAAATTTATTAATAATAAAAAAGAAGTAATGAACAGAATTGAAAACCAGTTTCACTTTAAACAGTTTGTACACAGTAAAATAACAATGCATAAATCTATTCATACGGTTATTGTATGTATTAATGCACACTTTACTAACTCTATTTAGCCTTATGAAACATTGGAGGGATTGGCACAATCCCTAGGTACATTAGCCCAACTTATGAAAAATAATTCAGATAATCATAGCATAAAGAACATGCTAAGCCACCTAAACTCTTTATATCAGTTCAAATCACTGAATGAATTCTTCATCGTCTGTGATGCTTTTATTTTACTCTGCAGAGACCAGTACTTCTTCTTCTGCATTGCATGTTGTCAGCAGCAAATATTGATATGTGCACCTGCAGCGCCCTCTAGCTGTTATGAGGGGGAAATAACACATGAGCCTGTTTACTAAAA
This sequence comes from Oryzias melastigma, assembly GCF_002922805.2. NCBI lineage: Eukaryota > Metazoa > Chordata > Actinopteri > Beloniformes > Adrianichthyidae > Oryzias > Oryzias melastigma. The sequence goes on from NC_050514.1 coordinate 10,406,116, forward strand.
AAAAAATACAACTTACACGTCAGTAGGCTATAAGTCGCACCCCCGGGAAACTATGTAACCAAAAAAATATTTTAGTTCCAGTTCAGCACTCTCATTTGTGTTCACTTGGTATTTTTTAATGGACATTGAAGCATTTGACTTTTGTTGTGCTGTTTGTTTTGCACAAAATTGAATTGCTTGTTGAGGTGTCTGATAGTCTTCCAACCAACTAGAACAAAAGCACATCCCTTAACCCACTCCAAACCTGGTTGAAACACAAAGTTAGTTGAAAGGACACGTGCTGAAATAAAATCTCACACAAAAAACACACAAAAAGGTAACTTTACTTTGCAGTACAGTTCACAAATTCACCTAAAAAATTCTAGTAGAACCAGGCTACTTTATCTACATTTAAAATATGTCTTAATTAAGTCCAGAGTGTATTTAAAATTATCTTAAAATGTGAAGCCTGTGTTGAGCAGGCTGCAATAACTTAAGAGGCGGCCGTGGTGCAGTGGTAGGGCGGTCGACTCCTGATCAGAAGTGAGCGGGTTCGACTCCGCCTTGCCCACCCATGTGTCGAAGTGTCCTTGGGCAAGACACTGAACCCCGAATTGCCTCTGGTGGGAGGTTGGCGCCAGTGTTCGGCAGCGGAGCCACCACCAGTGTGTGAATGTGTGTGTGAATGGGTGAATGGGTCTGTGACTGTGAAGCGCTTTGGGCCCTCGAAGGAGGGTAGAAAGCGCCATACAAGTATACGCCATTTACCATTTACCAAGAAGAACAAAAGGTTACATTTTTTTCCCCCCAAAATACCACCTTAGTCTCTGTATTTTTTAGATGTCATGATGGGATGAAGTAACTTTGAAGCAAGATAACTCAGCTGAGTTTCTGGAAACTGATCCATGTATTTAGAGTTTTTATTCCATCCAGAGATACCTGCTTAGTCTTTCAGACGGTCAAAAAAGTGTTGTATTGAAACACTAAAAAAGGTCAGAGGAGTTATTCAAAAGCAGACATTTTATTACTCCTCTTCTGTCAAGTGCTTTCACAGTCATACCTCATCTGTGCTCTGCCGAGCACATGTGCATAAATCTCCGTGCTTACTCAAACAGGTACGTATCATGACAACAGAGGGTAACTCGTCCTGGACTCTGTTTACATCAACGGACATCTGGCAAGTCTGAGGAAATAAACCCAGCTAATGAAAGTAACCAACAGAACTCATATGTAAAGACGTCTAAACATATCCAGTCTGCTTTTTTAATTATTTTAAGTATGAGCAACAGGAGAGAGTAAATGCTCACAGCAGGAAAAGGTTGGGACCATTATGGACATTTCACAGAAGTTCATCCCGCTTTCTGCATTAAACCTGACCTAAAGGCCTAATTTTCTTCTGAGACGCATCTGTTTTTATTTTTTATCAGAAAAAAAAAACAATAAAAACAGGGAGCATCTGTGCTGGGATGAGGTAATATCACTAAGTGTGGGTGGGAGACTTTGATTCTCAGTGGTGCAGAGAAACCTTTTAACAGGGTTTTGTTGGCCTGTTTACAGTTATTAAAAAATACAATAGCCTCAAGAAATTTCCTATTATTTGCAGCAATAGATAAACATGCAGCATGAACTAATTCAAAAATCTTAATGTTCTAGTTACAAATAATCTCAATAATGATGAATAAATTTAGCAGAAATTTGAAAGTATTTGTATTTCTGTTTGAGCTATAAAAAATACATATTTACTAAACTGATCATGTTTATATTTTAACTTTTAAATTCAACAAAGTCAGACTTTAAACCAAAACCTTTGGTATAATTTAAGTAAATTTCATTTAAGTGTGGCTTCATGTCAGTTCTTTGGATTTTCCCCCTATTTACCCTAAGAATTTTTTATGACATTTGAATTATGCACTTGAGACCCAAATCTCATTAGAATTATCAAAACTTTTAGGCTTATATCACAATATTCTAAGCCTGTCAGAGTAAACTGTATTCATAAATATGATCATGTATTACCCTTGGTTCACTAAAGAACACATTTTTATGAAATATTTGGTTTTTTTTGTTAACTCGTTTTCCTATGCCCAGAAGTAACACTTTGTTTGGCCCTCAAAAGCAAACATCTGAACTTTTGCAAAGAGGATGGATTTCTATATTGTCCTATGCGAGACGCAATGTGTGTGAAAGTGTAGCGTTAGCTAGTGCATAATACATGTACTGCATCATTTTAGTTGTATGATTTACTTTCGGGTCGAGCCTTCTCATCTGGTTTGATTGTAGGAATTGTGCAAGCTCTGAGGTGGACATGAGATTCCCTCTGAGAACATGGGGACCCAGTTGATCACGAGGATTGGAAGGGGCTGGTGCTCGTTGAGAAGCGTTGGAGAAGCATGCTCAGAGATGCTTTAATGGAGCAAAATATCGCTTTTGGTGTGTTTTGTTTTGTATTTTGTTTTGTAAGAAAATAACATAACAATCCCCTAAAAGTTAAAAAAAAGTTTATTTTTCATGATATAGCTCATTTACAAACCCATTGTATAGACCAGGGGTGTCAAACGCAATTGCACAAGGGGCCAAAATCCAAAAAACATCTTAGGTTGCAGGCCGAACAGGATAAACTTTTACTGAACACTTTAAAACTAAGTTTTTAAAACTTTAAAACTGTAACTTTTTAACCTAATTATGAACTAGATATATAGCATTACCTGTGATAATGCTAGTGTGAATGCTGTAAGCTGAATTTGGCAGCTGAAGATTCTAGTGCTGATAGCTGAAGGTGCTGAAATTGATAGCTAAAAACGCTGAAACTGATAGCAGAAAATGCTGAAGTTGATAGCTGGAATCACTGAAGCAAATTGCTGAAAATGCTAAAGCTGATAGCCAGCAAAAATATTAGGTAATGCCAAATTAGCCTAAAAAAAACAACAACTTTGGTTAGAAAAAACAGTTATCATGTAGCTGAAATATTAGCTAAACTCCAAAAAGTCTTAAAATCTTAGTAAATGCCAAAATAGCCCCCCAAAAAAGCTAGCAGAATGCCATTTTTTAAAAACTTTAAAACCGTAACTTTTTAACATAATTTTGAATAATAAAAGGGATTATTATTCCAGAATAAATCCACTTAAGCATTAAATAACTTTCAATATTTTACTCTCCATCAAAATCTATTTTGTCAAATTATACAATTTCAAAATAAGCGCAAGATAACGTTGACGCATTAATAACAATAAAATAAAATGATCTGGAGGGCCGGATAGAATTACCCGTAGGGTCTTGACTTGACTTTGACACGTGGTATGAACAGTAACTTGGTCTGTTTTTTGTTCTTGTAGTCCTGTAGTGGATCCTTCATCAGCCCCCTGGGGGCAGATGAAGGGCTTTTCAAAATGGCTGCCTCCATAAAATCTCAAAAAGAAAAAGTTATTTTTCCTTCTTCAAAACTTTCTGGTAAGAATAACTCATCTGTTGCTATATTTTTTTGTAATGACTACTTGTCGTTTTAAAAGAATTTAAAATTAGTTGATTTTCATTGTACAGTTACATTGTGTGTAAATGTATAGATCAATATTTGAGACAGTGCAGTCAAGGCAATTTTTTCCAGAACACTCAAATTGTATTTTTGAATCTTAAACGTTTTTGTGAGCAAAAACTTACCATATTACCCGAGGATCGATTTTCTGAAACTGTTTTGTCTCTTATGGAGTCTGTTGGATGCTGTTGGAGCCTATCCCAGCCACTGATGAGTGAAGGCAGGGTACACCCTGGCAAGGTCGCCGGGGTCCTGCACCCAGGCACACACATTCATACCTAGTGACAATTTAGGGCAGCCCTTCAAATATCACAACATATCAAAATTGATACTATCTATATCTCATAAAAATAAAACACATAAAAAACATCTCATTAAAAAAAAATCTAATTTTCTGTCAATTCTTTGATGGGCTTTACAGGGTTAATCATCTTGTGCGAGAGCGGGGTCATGAGGTTTACTGAAGTTAAAAGCACACTGTACTTTTTTTTAAATGCCTTTACATTTTTCACAAACTTGCCAAATATATCAGCACACTCAAACTCTAGCCCACTTACCCCACTCAAAGCACACATACCACACATCATGCTTGCGTGTCACGCAGGAGGGGTGCGTGTGGACGGCTGCACCGACAATTACAACCCTTGGAAGTTGGATTTTACGTGGAATAACAACCCCACATCACAGAGGTTGTTGCATAAAATTGAGACACGCTTCAACATCCCTTGTAAAAATGAAAACGGCCTAAAAAAAAAAGTTAAAGGAGAGAAAACAAACTGGCTAGTCACGCATCTTGAATAGGTTGAGAAGTGAGTGCTGCTGTGATGGCCTGAGGGGAGGCTTTGCCGGGCTGCCAGCTTTGCAGGTTGTTGGCGTGGAACTGTGTGCATGTGTGTTAATTTATGAGTAATAATCTACAGGCAGCTTGGCAGCAAGACATCAAGGGTTAGCACCTTCTTGGGAGCATCTATAGCCATGGCCATTGGAGCATGCAGGCCGTAATCCAGGACAAGTACTTAACCTTTACGGTCACATGCAACACTTTAACTCCCATTTTACACACTGATAACTGATACTTTAGGGTGATTTCACATCCTTTCTGACTCAACCAGATAGATAAATGTCTTCACACTACATTTATTTCTGAAACACTGTTGTCTGAGCTACATTAGGCTTTTGTAATAAGCTCCCTCTTGCCTTATAAACACTGAAGCCTCTCCCAACCACAGCTGGGGTGTGCATGCCTTTGACGGTTTTCACTGTGGTTAATTTTCTGTGTCTAATAGTGTACTTCAGGTTTGTGAATAAGCCTAATGGCACATAATTTGTGGAGAGTCTATGGGTGTTGTGATGACAAATTAGGGTGTATTGTGTATTTTGTGTCAGATCCACACAGTTCTTACATTTATTCTTCAGTGTTGATGCTAGCACCTTCCATTAATGAAACGCTGACAGACATAACACATGCCATTGCTGCTAGCTTTGTACAGTGTCACGCATGCAGATAATGGGTGTGTGCTTAAACTATAATGTTACTAAACTGAAAGCTCACTTAAAGAGATGTCACCATTAGTGATTACAACATTCTTACTTGAAGATTTTAGAAACCACCATCATGACACTATGCAATGTGTAAAAAACGCAATAACACTGTCAGTGACATCAACAAGACAAAAGGGAGATTTTTTACTCACGCAACTTCTTTAAAAAATGTTACTCTAGACGTTTGTTATTCTTAGAATTGTAACTCAATTCTGAAATAAGCTTTTCCCTGTATTACTGTTAGTCATCTGTGTCTGGAAATTGTAAATATCACGTTCAAGCTCAAGCTGAGTTCATCAGATGATAGACTTGAGTTTTTCATTCCCCACTCATCTGTTTTTTTAAGTAAGTGGATGACAAATATATAATTTCTCTAGATCTGATAGAAAAAAAGAAAAAGAAAAACCTTGAGGACTCAGAATCTTTCACGAGACCCAGTACAGGATGATTCACAGAATGAGACCCAGAGATTAGAGATGCAGTGAAGCCAATGGACTCTGTGTGGCAGCCAGTGCTGCTGGGAACTCACGAAATCCATGTCACAAAAAAACAAAATAAAATTGCTCACAGAGCTAATGGAAATCGGATCCTGCTGCTTAGTCCATGACATTTGCAGTCTTTTTTAATTAAATCTTTTACTATAATCCAAAAATAAACCAAGTTGTGCATCATAGGATCTTTCTACTTCAACCTTCAAGTTTTTGTTGTTAAAATTAAATGTATGTATGTATCCATTTTTATATGTATATGTATATGTATATGTATATGTATATGTATATGTATATGTATATGTACATGTATATGTATATGTATATGTATATGTATATGTATATGTATATGTACATGTACATGTCAGGGGTCGGGAACCTTTAACAGTAAAACAGCCATTTGGGCTTGTTTTCCACAGATCAAAACCTAGAAGGAACCACATAGTCTTATTTTAACCTTTAAGAAATTTGTATTTTCATTCATTATCTTCTTCTTTTTTTTAATAATAAATATGAATTATGTCTATTTTTGGACCAAACAAAAAATAGCACCTCTCAAAATGTGAATTTTCCAGGTTTTTTTTTTTTTCTTTTTTTTTAGGTTTGCTAGAAGCTCAAATACTTATAACTAATAACTTATTTTCAAAATAAAAGATGCTCTGTGCCAAACAGAATCATCTCAGTGCAACTCTGGACAGATATAAACCATTGTTGTGCAGATATGTACTTTTAGCTTGTAAAAGATCTAACTTTTTACCAATGTTTTGCTTGCATATAAAAACTGTGCATTCTGGAGGTAGCATTGAGCAAACAAGGCTTCTTTGGGTCAACAGGGATGTAAAACCTATAAAGTTTATCATCTATGTGCACCTCAGCCATCAATTTATAAATGCAACTAATCTAAATTAAATAAATGCTAATTAAGTAATCCTTACTTTTAAAAAAATGGCTATTATTTTATTTTTCCTCAGCCAGAGAGCCACCATGGAGTGAAAAAAGAGCCATGAGCCGCAGGTTCCAGACCCCTGGTATATGTATAGTATAATATTCTGTAGCATATTGATATGCTACGCACTAAACCAAAGTGTTTTATACATATAAGTCTTAAATTTGTCAAACAAACAAATAAATAAATCAATAAATTTAATTTAGGCCGGTATATATTTTTACCTAAATTATTATTACTCGCAATTCTGTTATTGTTCATGTGACAGAAACTGTCAAACAGCGCCATCTGCCGAGGGACACGTGTCAGTGCGTCTCGCGGCACCGTTCGACTCACCACCACTTGAACGCTGCAAAACACAGAGCAGGCCGCGATACTGATTGTCTCGGTGGGAGGAAGAGGAACATCTTCAAGATGTCGGACATGGAGGATGATTTTATGTGCGATGACGAGGAGGATTACGACCTGGTACTTCAATGTCTTATGCTTTACTGCGTAGAGAAAAAATATTAAACCTTTTGTCCGCCGGGCAAAGCAGGAACGTGCCAACGGCGTGGGCTTGCTAACGCTAGCTGTCGTTAGCTTGTTGCTAACGTTAAGTTGTCTGCAGATAAATTGTTAGCTTTTTAGCAAGCTAAATGTTGTTGCCATAAGATGTTAATTAACAAAACAACAGGCTTTTCTAGCCCATACTAAAATAAAATAGCGTTTAGCTCGTTGTTTTTGTTTTTTCTTCTAATGTTTAGCTCTTATCATAACAATATAGATTTGTTTCTGCACAGCCTTGACGTTGGCTAACCAAACGTTAGCTAATGACTGGTATGCATTTCCCATGACTGCCTCACTCTGCTGCAATGAGTTTGCTGGAGTTTTATCATAATAACGTCACGGGTAAAGTTCTCATTGAGTCTTCTGAATTCGAAAATGACCCACTATTGTTAAAAACTAGGAATACTCCGAAGACAGTAATTCTGAGCCAAATGTGGACCTGGAAAACCAGTACTACAACTCCAAAGCCTTGAAGGAGGACGATCCCAAAGCAGCGCTCAGCAGCTTCCAGAAGGTGGAGTCACACACCGCAAAACACGCAAAACTTCATTAGATTTTAAGACGCATGAATTGCTGATTACTTTTTGTTTATTTCAGGTGCTGGAACTTGAAGGAGAGAAGGGAGAATGGGGATTCAAAGCACTTAAACAGATGATTAAAATCAACTTTAAACTGGTGAGCTGAGTAAAAAAGTTCTTAATTTTGTTATTTTTATTTTTAGACTTGGATCTGAGTCATTTTGACAGTTTTTTTGTATTTTAAAACCTCACAGACTAACTTTCCAGAGATGATGAACAGATATAAGCAGCTCCTTACATACATAAGAAGTGCTGTCACCAGAAACTACTCTGAGAAATCTATCAACTCCATCCTGGATTATATATCTACTTCCAAACAGGTAAAGATGGGCTGTGCTGAATTTTTTGGTTTGCTCTTGAAAGTTTCCATAATTAGTATTTGTAATCCCTATTCTAAAATCTATTGACTGATGACAGATGGACTTACTACAAGAGTTTTATGAAACCACTCTGGAGGCTTTGAAAGATGCAAAAAATGACAGATTGTGGTTTAAAACTAACACAAAGGTAAACTTTTTTTTCTTCACTTGCTTTACTCATAAAAATGTCTTCCAGAAGTAAAGTTATTGTTCACAATATGACAACTGATTTCTGTCTTTATACAGTTGGGGAAGCTGTACTTGGAGAGGGAAGAGTATGGAAAGCTCCAGAAGATCCTAAGGCAACTTCACCAGTCATGTCAGGTAATTATACTCTTAATCTGTTTTTTAAAATCTTTGAAAAAGTTTTGTGGGCCCTGTTCTGGACGCATGTTACCAAACTTGCCGTTAGGCATTTGGTACATACAAGGCAACAAAACACAAGGCCCCTACTTTTCTATAGAGGCCTAGCACTGAGACCTAAAAATGCACAGTTTTTTACTTTTAGGTAAATAGTGGATGAAACTGTTTATTTGTTGGTGAAAGTGGAAATGCAGTGTTCCCTCATTTATTGTGGTGGATATGTTCCATAAAGACCCCATGATGGCTAAAATTAGCTAATGTATTAACCCTTTATTACAATTACTATATGCAGATATGGACATGTTTATATGTTCCCTGTCGTTTAAACCCTCAAAGTTCAAACCTTCATAGAAAAATAAGTTCAGTGTTATAGAATGAAAACAAAGATCCAATTTCAATAAAGATTTATGTAACTATCAAGCTCACATCTCTGTATTAGACATGGAAAAGATTGACATGATCAGCAACCAATCAGGACGCAGAACACAGTGTGCTATTAAAAAAAAAATTGCTTGCAAAATTGCACAAAAAAATCTGCGAGACCGTGAAAGTTGAATCCCGATATTTAGAGGGAGCACTATGCAGTAAAGTTACTCAACTAACATTCTTATGTGAAGTCTTTGAGTTGAAGCCCTTTGACCTGTTTAATTTGGTTTAGTCCCTAAAATTTTAAACCGAAATCTAATTACGTTTTTAGAAAATCATTGGGCAGCATAAATAATGTTCTTATATAGCGCTTTACAACCAAAGTGCTTTACAGTCCCATTCATCCATTCACACACACATTTATACTCAGAAGTTGGCTCCAAGACGGCTATCTACAAAGAAGCATTCATTTCACCACAATGCTGTTATGTCACATTTGTTCATCCATCAATGCATTTCTTTTCAATTCCAGACAGATGATGGAGAGGATGACCTTAAGAAAGGCACGCAGTTGTTGGAGATTTACGCCTTGGAAATCCAAATGTATACCGCCCAGAAAAACAACAAGAAGCTGAAGGCCCTGTATGAGCAGTCTCTTCATATTAAGTCCGCCATTCCTCACCCACTCATAATGGGGGTCATAAGAGGTACAACAGTGTAACTAACGTGAAGATTTCCTGTGTACAGGTGACAGGAACATGATGTTTTTTTAATTAGTGTGTTGTTTGTTTTCTGTAGAGTGTGGGGGGAAGATGCACTTGAGAGAAGGCGAGTTTGAGAAAGCTCACACAGATTTCTTTGAGGCCTTCAAAAACTACGATGAGTCCGGGAGCCCCAGAAGGACCACTTGCCTCAAGTACCTAGTGTTAGCAAACATGCTAATGAAGTCAGGAATAAACCCTTTTGACTCTCAAGAGGTAGGCAAATGATTTCTACTTTATTACACCTTTCTAGAAAATAGACATGCATTAGAAATTATAGATGCATTGGGCAGAATTTTTTTTTAAGAGGAATTCAAATTACAGCTGTCTGAGTAAAGAAAATTATAAAATGAAATGTGATTGTGACAAAGCCTTATAAGGTGCATTCACACCGAATTTGGTTCGCGTGGTGGAGACGGCCAGTTTCAATGTTAAATCAGTCAATGGAACAGACGCAACATAAGGCGATCTGAAATCCTTCGGCGCAATTTGAGTGACGGGCGCGGCGCAAAGGTCTGGCAGCAGCTCGATTTGAGTGGCAAGGCGCGAATTAGGCGATGCTGCCAAAATGTATACTTGAAGTTTGTCAGGTTGCTGCGTCGCATCTGCCAATCAGGATCTCAGCTTTGGGCACATGACATTTCAGGGACTTGATCAGCAGGTAGACTACTAGTCCAAAGCGAACATTTTTGTCTTCCATAAACCTGTTGGTGCTGCAGGCTTGCAGAGCTCATCTGGCTACTTTGGGTCAAAGGGGGGTACACTCTGGACAGATTGCCGACTTCCAGGGCGGATCTCACTTGCTCGATATGCTGGCAGTAAAGGGAGCTGCTGCGGGGTGCGGAGGTTGCCGACTCGGGCCTCATCGAGACATTAAAAAAAAGGAAAAAGGTCCCCTTATTTTATTTTTTCCCCCTTGGGTTAATGCTAGACAGCCAGCCTTCAAGCTCTGCCCCAGAGACACAGAAACACAGGAGAAACGGCTGTCATGACATAATTATTTGTAGAACTCTTCACAATAAATAAACCTTATTTCTCAACATCTTTTGTCTTCATACATTCTAAGTGAGGTATCCTTTGACCGTGTTCCTTATAGCATCATCCTAAATGTGTTAGCTGGTAGCTCTTCCTATGTCCCGCCGCAGCATCAACCCCAGGAACAAATTTTTTGACAGGCGACGAGCAGTGAATTTGTCGTGCGACCAAAGAGGTGTGGGGCACGCGAATTTGTCGCACGAATTACGTTTGGTGTGAATACACCTTTACACAGCAAAGAGCAAATGTCCTCTTTAACTATGACGTTAGCATCTTGGTTGATTGCAGCTGAATCTGTGTTGTGAGAGAGCTTCTCCACCAGACCATATCATGGATCTGCAATGTGAACTGTGTGACATAATGATGGAGATGAAGATAGAAAAGCCACAGAAATGGATTCCAGTTTCATCCTTAAATATTACCATGACCAGAAAATCCATTGATTGCCTATTTTGTTACTAAAAAAGTTTATAAACTATTGGAAAGTCTTTAACCCTTGTGCTCTCTTGTGGGGTCCAGATGACCCCACCCTTATATTGATGTTGTCATCTCTTACATGGCAAAGGTAGACAGGATTTTATGTCTGCCACGGACACCAGTAGAGATTAAAAAAAAGAAAATTATTGGAAAAAAAAAGTTCACCACTCTGTCCTTTAGAGTCCAAATGACTACACTTTTAATGTAAACATGCCTAGGATAGCACAAGGGTTACACAATATTTTTTCATTCACTTTAAAAATACATTCATAATGTTAAAGAATTGTTATTAATTAACTTAATTCTTTTTCTTTATAAAGGCCAAACCGTACAAAAACGATCCTGAAATTCTTGCGATGACCAACTTGGTTAGGTGAGTGTCTGTGTACAAGTATGTACTCCACACAGGAAATCTGACGTGCATGGAAGAACGCCAGTTCTAGAATGTGCATTTAGCCCATGGTGTTCACACTGGACAAGCAGTGAGGGTGTCTTCTTTTTCTACTTTTTATTAGTGCATGTACGCTAACTACAATTGGAAAAGGCTCGGTGTGAAATATTGAAGTGGTGAAGATCTCGCAAATCTTTCACAGTTCTATTCTGATATATGAAAGAATTAATTTCTCTTCCACAATCAAGTTTCAAACTGGTGTTGTAATTGTAGCTTTACTTAACTGTTACACCGTTTTTAACCTGAGGTGATATATTTGATGTCTTTTGATACTTTTATTTGGAAGTCCAAGAAGCATAAGAGATACAAGAGATGAGAGTTCAGATGTAAAAATACTTATTGATTGATAGAGAACATAATTTTAGATATGCAAGAAAAATTGGGAGATAAATGACTATATTATCAAATTTTTGATATATTTTCTGAAAATCTTCTTTATCAAAGCTTCTGGGCTCTGTGTAAGAATTTCAAGTTTAGCTGCAGACATATGTTCTCAAGATTCTGCCTGTGAGACACTTAACAAAAGTCTACAAAGAGGTCTTTATGGAATCTTCTCTACCGAGAAGTATGTTCTTTTGTGTTAAGTTCCTCCTAAACTGGTCAGTTGTGTAATTGTTTTGGTTGTCACCAGGTTTTAGTGTTTTATAGTTGGAGGCGAAACCTCCAATGTTTCATTAACGTGTACTTTGCACCACTTTGTCATTATGTAACAGGCGTAGAATTCAAAGAAAAAGATTGGTGGCAGACGCAAATTTATTTTTTGTTTTTTAAGATATTTTAAAGCATAACTGCCTTTTCTTTCATGTTGCTTATTACAGAGTATGCACTTAATGTTTTATTTTCTTAGTTAACCCATTAACGCCTGAATTTATTCCCAGCTATAAAAAAAAAGATATCCACTTATGTCTTTGCTTTTAAGTAAATGCTACTTTCAGGTGATTTTATAGCTAGTTTGGTTTGTCGCATATTTGAGACAACAGGCATTAAGGGGTTAACGGGGATTATAATCATATCTCTATGGTTATAAATGCTTTATTTTGTTCCTATCAGCACAATTTACAATACTTAAAAAAAAAACCTCCAGAACAGGGCTTATGCCTCCCGTCTTCTTGTCTTTTGTTCCCATGCTTATATAAAGATCATGTGTTAGTGCTCTGCTTCCATGCATGTTTTCTTTTCTTTTAAGTTGTAGAACATAAACAAGAAACTAAGAACACACGCCCCAAATTGTCACAGTATTTATAGGGAATCATGTTTTTTAATGTATCAGGATGGGAGTTTTTGCTTGGGTCACGAGGACACAATATGTTGCAGTAAAACAACTGTGACTGTTTTTCCCTTTTCAGCGCCTACCAGAACAATGACATCACGGAATTTGAGAAAATCTTAAAAACAAATCACAGCAACATAATGGACGACCCCTTCATTAGAGAGCACATAGAGGGTGAGTGATAAATATTAGTATAATGAGGAAGAATGTGTGGAAGGAATTCTACTTGTTTTTATCTTCTGTGGCTGATTGATGAATTATGTGTTTCCCAGAGCTGCTGCGTAACATTAGAACTCAAGTACTTATCAAGCTCATCAAACCGTACACCAGAATACATATTCCTTTTATTTCTAAGGTGAGTACTCAGCACCCTTCAAAGCAAAAAGACATAGTATTACATGATTAAACAAAAAAAAAAAAATTACATGGATGTACTGCTACAGCATATCCTACAGGAGTCAGAATAATACATACTTTTTTATGTTTAACAACAGAAAATAAAAACTGAAATTGTTTATGTAGTTCATCTTTTATCGTAATGTGGGTCAACCTCGAGCTGCTTTGTGGTTAGAATGTAGAGAAGACCTTCCTAATTGTGAGCTGATAGGCGACAAGTCAGGCTTGACGTATGCTGATGACTCTAAACGCAAAATTAAACAAACAGCCTCTAGTTTTAGTGAGAGCAGCTAGCTTTATTTATAATTTGATTTGGTGTTGAGACTCAATCCCTTTTACAAATATTATATTTAAACAAATTTATATGGGAAAATGTATAGATTTAGTTTTAAATACAATATTTTCCACTCCATAATTCACTCTGTTTTATAAGGTGCAGTCTTAATAAAGGGGTCTATTTCTGTATTTAACCTGTACACAAGGCGCACCATATTACAAGGTGCAAAAAAAGAAAAAGGCAAGTTTAGATGGGCCTTGACTATTTAACAAACCACATTTTTGCTATCAATCCTCATTGCCAGGCGGTTGTTCATCAATGATGCTGGCGGCTTTAGCAAAAGCTCAGAGAAGAGTTACAGCAGATACTCAGCCCAGACGTCAGCAATCCCTTCACATGTGGAAGTGTAACTCGCCCAGCTCTGCCTCCCAACCTTAGTAAACGTGTGTGCGCTGTCTGTCATCGAAAGACCCGCACTTAATTTTACTTTTCCTCCAGATTCTTATAAGACCTGAAGGGGACCTTGCGGAGCGTGATCGAACACTAATTCAGCAGGGCTGAATCCGAGTGACTCTTGTGCAGCAAACAAACTGGTAAAAGTTTGGCCGGATCTCCTCGCGGCACGCAGCCGTGCATTTTGGGAGCGTGGACTTTCCGTAGCCCTCAAAATCAGACGTGCGCTCCATTGTAGTTACACCTGCGCTGGGAAAACTGTCAATTTCAGTGCATGACGTAGTTACATGATCATCTCCTAAATGAACAAAGGAACTCTGTCAGACACATCCGGACTGCGTGTGCACGCATTGGCGCAGGACAGGTAAAGCTTAGGTTCTAAAATGCTAACAGATCTTTGTTTCAATAAGGTGGGTTTCTGCAGTAACTTGAGATGTGGTATAACTTTATTGACATCCACATTGTTTCCCAAGAGCACAGCTTGCCAAAATCCCTCTCCGTGACCCACCTGTTTTCCTCAAAACGGCGTGATCATCTGTTCGCTCGTCGCTCCTCTGTCAGTGAGAAATTGTTTGTCAATCAATGGAGTGGAGACTTCCCAAAGTTGCACAAGAACATTTTACAGATTTTAAAACTTGATACACACAAAAAGCACACCAAATTATTACCGCACGGCCAATTTTTAAAAAGTGTTTAGGCTTTGTAAAACTGTATGACTGGATAGCTCCAATATCACTACTAGAAAATGTCTTTTTTTATGACATAATCAATAATACCACAGGAAACACTTTTACAATAGTTCAAATATGATGGGAGTGGGACTTAGAATGTTGTTAAAATAATTAAGAAAATGGTTTAAAAGAAAAAAAAAGAACTTGGAGCTAAAGGAAAGAATATGACTGAAAACATGAAAGTCCTCTTAGTGTAAACTGTCATCATTTGATGTGGATGTTATGCAAAATGTTCACAACATAGGCAAAGACCCTCAAGCAGAGACTGTTGTTTTACATTTGAAAGATCCGCGGAATCTTACACTGATCTTTTAAGGACTTCAAAAATATGTACAGTTTGTTCTTGTGGGTTTTATAAATAACCTGTTGAGTTGGTATTTGAGATGTTTTTTTGTCTTCTGCCTAATGCCACAGTGCAGTACATCATCATGAGTCTGCGTTAGTGTGAAATGTGTTTGTTTGTGCAGCCAGACTGTCTCTCATCTTTACAGATTTATGAATAAAACTTTTGTTTATTTTTCAGGAGCTAAACATTGATGTGTGTGACGTGGAAAGTTTGCTGGTGCAGTGCATCTTAGATAAGTATGTTTTCAAAAGTGCTGACACGTTTTCTTTACATGGCATTTCCTCATAATTTGCATCCTCTTTCCTGTAAGGGGTTGAACTCCGGTTATGATTTGTTAGAGATAGCTTCAAGTTCTAGCTACTGGTGTATTGTTTCACTTGGAAAGTTTTCAAATGAAGATGGAAGGCCAAATTGTTTTTTATGTAACTTATTTTATAGAACTTACTATTAAGAATAACAACAGTGTCTTCAATCATGCGTTTGTTTGTTTTTTACAGCACAATCCATGGCCGAATCGACCAGGTTAACCAGCTACTAGAACTGGACTACCAGAAAAGAGGCGGAGCTCGCTACACAGCATTAGATAAATGGACAAATCAGCTGAACTCCTTGAACCAAGCCATTGTTAGCAAGCTCACATGATGGCATATAAAATAAAGAGACTAGGAAAATTGCATGTTCCAGTACATCCATCAAGTATGCTACTTTGCTAACTCGAGAACATCTGCTCAGGCAACACAGATTTTAAGAAAGCATCCTTTTCAAGAAGACTTCCAAGAAAATGCTTTTTTTTGGTTTATTGATTAGGGCAAATCAATTACACCTCCCCCGTTTTTGGTCTTTTTTTCATATTGAGCTATTTTTTTTCACGTGCTGCAAATAAATGCTTCATTGGGGAATAAAAAGTTTCAAATATGTATGAAGTTGTGTACACAGTATTTTAATGTTAACTGTTTCTTGATGATAATAAAATGATTTCTCTCAACACTTTGATCTGCCTCTAACTAGCAAAAGAATAAAAGCAAGAAATTATATTGATTTTAGCAATTCAAAACCAGATAACTTTGTTCCAACAATGAGACAATCATTTTAATGCACATCACGATTTTTTACATTTATTTAAAATGTTTATTTCTGTTAAAAGAAAGTGTGTTTTTAAATATTAGTAATTGGTAATGCAGTTATAAATGCATTAAAAATGGGTAATTGACAGTTTCTTTTAGAAAAAATAGAACAGGATTATGTCGATTTGGTTGTTTGAATTAATAAGGAGTACTAGTCAGAGATGTTTCAATCGTCTCCAGGAAATAAGTGAATTGTAGCGTGAGTTTGTGACGTAATAGGTTTTCCAATCAATCTGAACTTTTTGAGCCTCGGCGGCTTCCGTTCCAGGTGACTCCCATTTCCTCGCAGTCTTCTGCTCGTAGGTTGTGCTACAGGCTAGTCTGTGATAAACATAGCGAGCTGACGCAGCTGCAACGGTTCACTCTGGATGAGAGTCGTTGTAAGCTTTAATGGACATTTAAAATGAAGAAACTAAAAAGGCCTGAATCCTGACGTCGACGTTGCGGTCGATGACGATCTGCGGCAGCGCTGGTGACTGACATGGACGCTGGTGACATTAAGGTATAGTTTGTTCCTACGTTGATACATTTTTCTCTTTTCTTTTTTGCTAACTCTTTAGCCTGTATAAGCGGAGCACCACAACTTAACATTGTTCAGGTGTCAAACAACAACATTTTCTGTTATTTCAAAGGTAAACGGGCTCAATTGTTAGGTCTCGCTAAACTTAAGTATTGAGTGGAAGCACTTCCACTTCGATTAGAAATGGCTAGTTGAGCTAACATTTAAGATATAACGGATACATAAATTTGTGCAAATAATGCCTTAACTGTCGTAATTTTATGTTGTAAACAAATTTATATCAAACAAAGATACTATTAGTTACTTGTGAATATGTCCCTGTGTGTTTTGTTCGTTCCTGTCTAAACATAGCTAGCTCGACTAGCTAACCAAGGCTAACATCAGCTGTCACTTGACTTAGCTTGTTAGAGGTTAGCTGGAATTTTCGATTCATTTGCTGAGTTTTTTCATTTTTATTTTTTATCACGTGGAAAAGGTCTCACTTTTAGTGTGCAAATAAAATCCAAACACGCGTTGTAATGAGAGGTGGGGTCGGTTCTTGTTCTCAAATAGAGGACTGGCTGGTTCCTCTGCATGTGTGCAATTCCTTTGCTGAGGGAAGATATGCAGAAAGTTGGG
>NC_050514.1:10423322-10427781 GCF_002922805.2 Oryzias melastigma
ACCTAAAGCTGTAAACAGTGTACCTCTCTGTTAGACTTTCTTTTTTCCTTTGGAACAATAAAGATCTGATCGAAGGAGCCAAAACATTCAACAAGTTATGTCTTAACATCTTGTTGCCAATGATAAGTGTTGGATATACGGTTAAAAATAAAAACTCAATTTGACAAAATAAAAGATTAAATTTAACCAATATCTTGGGACTTGATCTTTGAAGCATTCTTTCCTATTTATTCTTCTTGACAAATAGCCAATGTGACCGTGTCATTATGGTCATCTGCTCAGTTTCTTTAAATGTGAAAAGTTCTAATGGATTTGTTATCCCGTCCACACACAGTCCACCCTGCTTGCATGCAGATTCTGAATGCACCGTGTACGAATAAATCCTTGTACAAACAGAAGCTTGTTAGATCAGTCCATCCAGCCATCTTCTGTCATCCCTAACGGATGCACATCTGGGTCTGACCTCATTGTGTTTTTCACAGCCACAATTATTCTCAGTAATCCTCTCAACAGTCGTTGAAATGAAGAATGTCGCCTCAAAGATTTTTTTTTTAATTGCTGTAGTTTTCCACCACTTTAGTGTTTAAGAACCACAATCGGGGAACACAACTAGTCCATGTTAGTCAGCTTATCCTGTAGTACTGTCCTTACTTTATCCTCTCAAATCTAATCCTATAACAACACTGTGTTAGCTACACTGTAACATTGGACAGGTACTGCAGTAACAAACCCTTCATGTGTGGTTTTGGAGACTTTTATTATTTTACTAATATTTGAGATTCCAACAGCACAACTTTCCATTTACACTTTGATTTTCTTAACAAAACAGGTACAAAAAATGCTGCGTTTGTCTCATCTTGGATAGGATTGATTCCTAAGATAAGATCACCAAGATCCACCCACAGACAGTAGCAGTGGGAAACAATAGCCATTTGTGACATCCACTGGTTGGACTGAAACTCCATTGATATGCTCCAACCACAGTTTCAGAGAGAGGGGCGTCTTTGTGTACTGAACCCTGTCACCTCTTAACATCCTTTGCAAAATACAATAAGACAAAATACAAAACAGAGGACTCTCTGGTGTGTAAATGGCACACTCTCATGACAATGAAAAGAACAGAGGGTTCAAAAATGATCCCCCCAAACTGAATGAAAGAATGAGATTATTGCAGTTTTAAGGAGGATATTTTTAAATCACATTTGTCCAGCAATTGTAGTCAAACTTCATACAAATGTATCTTTTATTTATTTATTTTTTTAACCCTACTTATTACCCAACAAAGATTGCAAACTATACTATGTGCAGTACTTGCTGTAAAACGTTGATCCACTCAGAAATATGTTTTAAACATAGAGTACATATCATAATTGCAATGCTATATTGATGTATTTAGATGTGTTATAATCTGAAGTTGTCCTCACGTGCCCCTTCTCTTTATTTTGTCTTATCTTATGTTGTAAAAGAAAAGGCGAAAAAAATAGGGTTATTTGAAAATTGAAGTGTTTAACATGCTTTATTTTTCCGATGCCCATTCTATGTCAGCTGTTTTTCTGTACAGTTTGCTCATTTTACTCGTGACACATTTGGATTTTTTTGGATCTGTGTCAGATTATTATGTAAGAACAGAGAACTGCAGCAAAAGTAATAAACTATGGTGTTAAGTCTTAATGAGATAATCAAGCTACAATATGAGCCTCTTAAAAATAGATTAGTTTCTGCTCAATGGTGCTTCTGGTGACAATGCGGATGTTGACTACATTTGTGAAATCACCATTACCTTCAGATGAATATTCCTTTTTTTAAATTTATTTATAGATTTTTATCTATACCAGATTTTTTTTTGTTTTGTTTTTTGAAAGATGTTTAAATTCTCTAAAACACTTTGTATTTTAGTGTGAAAAATGCTTTACAAAGTTTGATTTTTTTTTTGACAGTTTTTATGCATAGATAAATGATAAAACGACTACTATAAAATGTATTTTAATGCACAAAATACCCTTTTTTGAGTATTATTAATAAATTGTTTTAAATTAGTCATTAGTGGTTGCTTATTTAGTTTCACCATCAAAAGTAATTTGACGCAGTATACCTCGATTTTAACCTGCAGCAACTTTATTTATATCATGATGTGTTCTTTTCTGTCATGTTTCTACTTATTCTTTGTACATGACTAGTTAGATCTAATTTTGTTGTCCCAATTCACTGTTTTTGCAAATCCACAGTATTTTTGTCTGAGAAGTTTATGGTTTTTGTTCAAAAAAATTTTTATTGTTAATTTAAACCTTCAAAAATGGCTCTGCAAAAATCACAAACCTATTGGAGAAGTGAAGTTCAACTCTGACACAATGTTCTGGCTGTTTTCATGACTTTTTGTTTCCACCCAGCAGTGAAGTACCTAAATGAGAAGTAAAATGAAAGAAGAAAAAAAATCTACCAGAACTTGGTACAAATATGAAAAACTGCTTTGAGAAAAAGCAAACTGAGAATGTACTGGCTGACTAAAAACGTGACAAATAGTTATCAGCCCTGAAGAGAAAGACCTAATTGTCTCTCGCATACATCACACAGCCAGCAATTACCCGCCTTCGCTCACTGTGTGACTGTAATGGCTGATGGTTTGTCTTTGTGCAGGATGTGAAGCTTTCACCTGAAGTGGAACCATTTATCCCGCAGAGGAAAGGTTTTGAAGGTCCTATAATCAGCATGAGTCTTTCTGGGGAAGCAGGCGGCGGCGGAGGAGGAGGAGGCGGAGGTGGTGGGGGTATTGGAGGAGGCAGTGGAGGGGTGGAAGCCACATCCATACCCAGCTACCTCATCACCTGCTATCCTTTTGTCCAGGAGAACCAACCCAGCAGGTACTTGTACAGTCAGTGTTTGTGCTGGGGTCAGAGGTCACTGGTTTTAGGATGAACCTCTAAAGATATTTGAAGCTAAGTTAATAGCATTTGTACTTCTTGTTTTGGAATTTGAACCTAACCAGGTCTGTGAGGTATCAGTCATTCCTTACAGCATAATCTGTCAATAAGTGGACTTTGTTCAAAGAACAAACATATGTCTTCCCATGTTTTCTAGAGAAACTCGATCTCCCTCCCCCTTTTTTTTAAGTGAACACTGATCATCTAGGTATTTATTTAAACTTTGATTCCTCTCATTGGTTTTTACTGCAAGACTATCTAGTCATAAATGGAACAGAAATAGAACTACAACCCCCTTAATGTTTCCAGTGGCTCTTCCTCTGTCCCAAATGCGGCGCCGCGTCCTGCGTGCATCCGCTCCTTCGTTTCCTTCCCCACCATTTGAATGCAAGGAAATGCCCGCTATCGTAGAGTAGCTGCGAAAATATCATCCGGATCTCTATTAGCATTAGCACATGCTGCGTTTGTGACCCGAGAAAACCAACGTTTAGAGCAGGCTGTGTGAACAAAGGTGCAACCTCTGAAAATAATCCAAATACTATTATAGATTCATTTGAGTCACATTTCCAAATTGATATTTTTAAGGGTTAATAAAGGTTTAATTATAATTTTTTTTTTATTTTATTTTTATTTTTTTACAGGCAACATCCTGTATATAATGGAGGGGAGCTGCGCTGGCAGCAGCCTAACCCCACCCCTGGTGCTCCATACTTGGCCTACCCCATCATGTCTTCCCCCCAGCCTCCTGTCTCCAACGATTACACTTACTACCAGTTCATGCCTGCTCCTTGCCCACCAGTGATGGGCTTTTATCAGCCCTTCCCAGGCACCTACGCCGGTCCCGTTCAAGCAGGTGTAGTCAACCCTGTCTCAGCAGAGGTCAGCGAAAGACCCCTGTCCCTCGGACTCGCGTATGGAATGGCCAGTCAAAGAGGAAGGGGAATGGTCCGATCTAATGTCCCGCCAAAGGTACAAAAGATCAGCACTTTTATTTGATTCAGACTCAGATTATTGCTCATATTCATGTTTTTGTGTGTGTGTGTTTTCTCACAGCAACATTTGGGTGTTTACCAAGCTGCTCGGGGTCGTCGACCTCCAACAAGAAATGTAGCTGTGCAGAAGGAGGTGTGCACCTTAGGGCCTGACGGTATTACCAAGACTGTGATGCTGGTGGATGCCGCACAGCAGACGGGTAAGAAAACTACTGTCTGCAGCAACTAAAGACACAGCTGGTTTATTGTATCAATCTTTGCGAAAATCTGTTTCTACAAAACCTGCGAGAAAAACCCAAACTCTGAAACCATTAAGTTACTTCAGTTCTGGAAATTATTAGGTCTTTTTTTATATCTGGGGACAAAGAAAGTATGACAAACGTCTGGTCCTGCAAGTTGTTGGTGTTTGGTTTGAGCCAGTGGTAGAAACGGAATGCAGAGATTCCTGTTAGAGGTTAACATGAGTGAAACTCAGGCCTCCATGATGTAATGCTCCTGAACAAATACTTAAGCCTGTCAGTTTGGATTTTTTTCTTAATTGTTTTTTTT
>NC_050514.1:10427803-10521404 GCF_002922805.2 Oryzias melastigma
AAAAACCGAACTAAAAGAAGACGGGCTTCCCACCCGGCCGAAAGCTACAACGAGCAGGGCGCCAGCGAGGCAGACATAGACAGTGACAGTGGCTACTGCAGCCCAAAACACAACCAGGCAGCTGGGGTGACAAAACGGACCGCAGAAAACACAGCACCGTCTTTGGTACATTGTGTTTATAAATCTATATGATCAGGAGTCGGTAAATGTTTGAAAAGCAGAAGTTTGCATCAAACCAGCCGCCTGAGCCACAGCTATAGTAGGTCCATTGTATGCAAGAGACACAAAGGCCCAACACCAACCTCTACTCTTAAACTGTGTCATTAAATTCAAACCAGTGTGAGATCATGCAGACCTCATGAACTTTGTCAAAAAAAAGTCACCATTTTACCTCTTTATTGTCACTGTATATCTATTTCTGCTGTTTTCCAATCATTTCTCTTTTTATGCTACGTTTAAACGGTAAAATCCATGTCTTTATAGATGTGAAATAACTGAAAACTCAAGAGAAATACATTAGAAATAACAAATTAACTAGATATTGTTAATTTGTTTAAAAATGTGGAAAATGTGCATTTTAGATGTTATGTTTGGGGCAGTCCTTACATCATATGACGAGCAGTAAAATCCTTTTAGAGAACAGAATAACTTTGAGTCTTACAAACCTTTGTAACCGCAGACAAAAAAATACAGAATTTAATTGTCTGGGTTACTGTCGGGCGTTAGATTAAGTCACTACAATGTACTAAACATTCACACAAAAGGTCAAATGAAAACTATGTCATGTGTATTTATAGAAACAGTTGTCCTGACAGCTTTATAGAATGAAAGTATTTGTTTCTTGCTTGTTTTTCTAACACGTTCTCTGTCTTTTGTTTCAGGGAGTAGAGACAGGTGTAGTGACGGGTATGTTTTCCTCAAAATTACTTCTTTAACAATTACACTTTCCTGTTTAAACTAATTTGTCGTACATTTTATATTTATTTGACAAAAAAGCAGTACTGTCTTCCTTTTTTTCCCCCAGGTTCTTGGGTACATGTGGCATCTCAGGCAACTCCAAAGTCCTGGGGAGACAGAAATGGACACTTTCTCAGAGGCGATCAGAGGAAGAACCCGGAACACAGAAACTTTTCTCAGGTAAAATGAACCTGCCTGCTGCATCTGCTAAATTCCAACCATTTAGCCACATTTTGTAGCCCATCCTCTCTCTGTAACATTAAAAAATAAGGCTGGAAAGTTTGAGACATCTGTTTTAAGAAGCACTTTCTGCGTGGAGTGTCATTTACAGGAAACACCTGTTGGACTGGTTTTCAAGCCCAACTTTATTTTATTTTGTTCAAAAAGAAATCTCTCAGGAAAAGCACCATGTATGTGTGCAGATTTCCTTAAAAGGAGCAGTCTTCTAAGGGGTCTGCACAGAAACAATGTGAGGGAGGCTATTTTTCACCAACTTAACACATCCAAACTACTTACTGAAACAGTAAAATGTGATCATATTTACCAAAACAAAAGCTTCATCTTGTTTTTAGGAAATATATTTAAAGTTTCTCCTTTTTATTTCCTTTTGTTTAAACGTATGTGCATGTGTGAGTGCATGTTTTAGTTATTTCATCTCAAGTTAGGAATGTTGGAAATTTTTATATTTTTATTAGGTTAATTATTGAAAACAGGAAACATTTTGTTCTTGGGTTTTAGCTCTCTCTCTTAAATGTTACCCTGATTCTCTTTAGTTTCCTGTCATTGTCATAACTCAGTTTCGTCTAAGAATACAACTTACCAGTTTTGACAGATTGTAAACATATGTGTTTCCTTAATCATTCTTTAAGGTGGTATTTATTTCTCCTCAGTTTCGCTTTCCAGTAACCCAGCACACATAAATGTGGCTCATCAGTCTTTGTGTCTGCTTTTCAGGATTTTCACAGTGGCTATCTGGGCCACATGCCATGCAGCCAGCCGGAACAAAGACTGCAGCCGGCAGCTGTCCCAGGCAGCGACCTCACTCCTGAGCCCCTCTACTTTGAGGTTGGTCCTGTACCTTTGAATTGCACGAATTCCCCTTTTACATCAGCCATGTGGTGCTAAAATGGAAAAAAAAATGTATGTATCTTCTAGGATGAGGATGAGTTTCCAGATCTACCTGTTGGAGGGTCTGTCCAACGCAGCGCCAAACCAGAACCCGCTACCCCGCAGACGCACGCACAACCTAAACTGCCCAAAAACCTGGTACATTAGTGCTTTTAAGCTTTCCTTTTAAGACCGTGTTTAAACATGAGGAGAGTATTTAATCTTGATCTTGGAACTCACAATATAGTGCTAAAATGTGTCCGTTTATATTTAAATGATAGCAGGTTTGACTCGAATAGATCATTTAGAACACAAAAAAGGTACATGAGGTGTGTGCGTGAGTAGAAAAAAAAAAGATTTATTCAGCAATGTTTCAGTTGAAATCATTTAAGTAAAATGCAAGCAACAAGTTTACTTAAATTCTGGTTCAGACTTCTTTCCTTTATCTTGTTTCTAATGGAACACGTAACCCTTTCTGTGATCTGCTGCAAAAAGATGTCTAAAATCTGAAAGAGAGTTAGGTTTGTCTCTATAATGTCTATCTATGTGCATCACAGCTGGATAACCTACCAGAGAACTCTCCAATCAACATTGTGCAGACCCCCATTCCAATTACTACCTCTGTTCCCAAGAGGGCCAAGAGCCAGAGAAAGAAAGCTCTGGCTGCTGCTCTGGCTACTGCACAGGAGTACTCTGAAATCAGCATGGAGCAAAAGAAGCTACAGGTTATCCTTCTCTTCTTTCATTTATTTTTTTGTTTAAATCTGTTCCTTACGTTTTCCCTGTGTTGCATTTCTTAAGTTACTTTCTTTGCTGCAGATACATTTGTTTTTATACATCTGATGTCTCTAAAGGTGGATTTGTTACCCACATTAAATTCTTTTTTTGTATATATGTTAAAGGGCAAAAAGAAAGCATGATTTTTCTTATCTTTGTTATGATCAAACATGAAAGGATTTTGTTTTTCTCCTCTGTTACATTAGCCAACAGAGTGATGGAGCCTTTCTTTCTTTATCTTACAGGAAGCTTTCACCAAAGCAGCGGGGAAAAAGAGTAAGACCTCTGTTGAGCTGGATCTGGGAGACATGTTGGCCGCTCTGGAAAAACAACAGCAGGCGATGAAGGCCAGGCAACTCAACAACACCAAGCCCGTGTCTTTCACTGGTAAGCACAAATTCACGAGGAAGCTTAAAGTTTCTTTTTTTGTTATTTGTAACCTTTGCATGTAAATTAATTGTGTTTTTCTGCAGTGGGAACAACCACTCCTTTTTACAACTCGGGCTCCTCCAGCTTGCCGTCCATGCTGAGGGGGCATCAGCAATACTCCGCCCCACATAATCCCCTTGACTCCACAGCGCCCCGCATCAAGAGGGGTAAAGAGAGGGAGATCCCCAAAGTCAAGAGACCAACTGCTCTCAAAAAGGTCAGTTTTGTGATGAGCTCTAGTAATCATAGAAGCTATTTTTTTCCGATGCAAAACTCATTTTAAAAAAAATGTTTTATAGATCATTTTAAAGGAACGTGAAGGGAAAAAAGGAAAGTCGAGTTTAGAGCAAGAGTCTTTGGGCCAGGAGGAGAATGGGGATGAGTGTCTACATTTTACTGATGATCTTTCACGGGAAGCTGCTTCCCAGGAAGGCAAGTCAAATATCTCTAGTAGAGGAAGTATTTTTGTTTTTTTGTGTCTAAATGTCTTGATTTTTAAATTCCACAGAAAATGGTCTGAGCGTTCCCAGTGATACATCTCTGTCCCCGGCCAGTCAGAACTCCCCTTACAGCATCACCCCGGTGTCTCAGGGTTCTCCCGCCAGCTCTGGAATTGGTAGTCCAATGGCTTCAAACGCCATCACCAAAATCCACAGTCGGAGATTCAGAGAGTAAGCGCTCACTCCTAATCCACAACCCTTTTTGGTGGAATCTCTGACATTTTAATGTCCGAAAACTGCTCCAACATCAAACCCACTCAGACATCACACAGCATTGCTTCAGAGAAGAACCAGAGTGTGAAGAGGCAATGTCTACAATAAAGAATTGTAGAGTTTGGCATTTCTAGGATTTTGCTCTGGCTCAGCAAAAAACGTATACTAGGCGTTACAAACCCGGCTTTGTCCACTGCGTTCCCTCCACTGAAGGGCGATTGTCTCAGCCCGTACTTTCTCAACACATTTTTGCATTGAAATCCTCACACGGCCTCTGGAGCATGTCTCCTTCTCTTAACTCTGACCATATGTCAACGCTCTTCTAGATATTTGAATCTGATGGGGAGAGGCATTTTGGATGTTCATTCTTTTTAGCCAAAAATCAAGTCCTAAAGGGAAAAAAAGTTTTATTTACAGGACTCTAAACTCCAATTTTCATCCATAAATTAACATTTTTGTCCATAGCTTTTTTATGAGTCTTCTTAATTGCCATCATTCTGGATTTGTTTTAAGAACCATCACTTTCTGTACTCAACTAACAATCATCCATCTGCTTTCTCCTGAATCTATCGGATACCAGCTGATAACAAGCAACAACTAAACTTTTGACCAGTATCTGTATTCTTATGATGGACGGTCTGTACTGGTTCCAATTTGAGATTATCTTCTTGTTGGTACAATATAGCACTCTGGACAAGAACACTAAAAGAAAGTTGAGGACAAGCAGATGGTTCAAATTTAGTGTGTGAATTTGTGTAACTGTCATCTGTAACTTGCTTACCAGCCTGACCATCAGTCACTTTTTTTTTTCTTGCCGAGGTCCGTTTAAAAAAAAAAAAAACTGCAATGTACCTTTGTCAAGTTTGAACAACAATTACAAAAGGAAGTAGCTATCAATTATGCAGTGATCCCTTGTTTAAAGTGGAAGTGACATTCTAAAAATTACCTGCTAAATCTGCAAAGTAATTTTTTTTACAGTTCTTACAGATGTAATAACCCCTCACAACACAATTGATACAATTTTCCCAGACAAACATGAATATTTTCACTATTTTCTTCTTTGTTTTAAACTCAAAGTTCAAACTTTTGTGGAAAAAGTATTATAAACTGAAAACAAAGATCTGCTTGTGATCATAGATATATGGAAAGCTGGCTGCCTTCTACACAGGAAACGCATCATGCAGGAGATTGGCTGTTGACTATTGTCAGTAAAGCAGGACACAGAACCCGATGTGCTGAAAAAAAAAAGAAAGTATTCAAAATGACTAAAAAAAAGAAATCTGCAAAACTGCGAGGTTGCAAAAGTGAACCGGTTTATATTGTGGTAACACTAAGATTAAACTGAGCTCTTAGGACCGAGAGCTGATCGAACAGATCAGAATCTGTTCAACCTGTTGTTGCTGCTTGGCCCCGCCCACTTCAATCTGTTTGCTTCCATGCTAGTTTAAGACTAATTATAAAGTGTAAATTAAATACGTGTACAACAAGAATGAATGTCACATTATTCACATTTTAGTTAAATAAAGTTCAGCCCACTGTTGTTTTTCCACATCAGAATACTATAAACAGAACATTCTACCACACTGTATGGTCACATGTCTTTGTTTCCACACATTGGACTGTAATGATGTGCCATCCTTTTTTGCTGCCGTCACATGTGTTGTCCGCTCTGATGGAACTTGATCATTTTTAAGTTGAGGAAAATAAACCTACCATGTATCAATCCTGTGGGTTTTTTCCAATTTCAGTTATAGTCAATTTGAAATGATTCTATAAGTATAGGTCGATTCAATTTACAACTTGATGGATCTGGTTGCATTGCAGGAATATAATGGATTAATTGCTACACCCCCATCTGACTCTTAAAATCAATTAGTAAATAATGTCTTCTGTTATGTTGCTACTTTAATAATATAAGTACAGACATTTTATTTAAGGTTTTTTTGTAGTAATCATATTATAAACATTTAGAATTTAGATCTTACATTTTTGAATCGCACAATCAATAAAACTAACATCATAGACCTAAGACTTTGTCTCTCTCTTGTCTTGTTTTGCCTACTGTAGGTACTGTAACCAGGTGCTGAGCAAGGAGATTGATGAGAGCGTGACCCTGCTGCTGCAGGAGCTGGTTCGCTTCCAGGAAAGGGTCTACCAAAAGGATCCCAGCAAGGCGAAATCCAAGCGCCGCCTCGTGATGGGACTCCGAGAGGTCACCAAGCACATGAAGCTGCACAAGATAAAGTGTGTTATTATATCTCCTAACTGCGAGAAGATCCAGGCCAAAGGTAAGCCGTCCACACTGTGCTGTGGTTAATGTTTACATTTCGAGTCTACCTGCAGGGATTGTTTGCTACATTCCACCTCCATAGGGGAATTATTCCACTGTTTTGATGACATTCCCAGAATAGTTTTAGCCATTCAAGCTTTTGAATCATATTTTTTTTATCTGAAAATTTTTATTACATTTAAAGCTTTGTTTCATGTGTTGCAGGTGGTTTAGATGAAGCTTTATATAATGTGATTGCCATGGCAAGGGAGCAGGAGATCCCCTTTGTGTTTGCTTTGGGCAGAAAAGCTCTCGGGCGCTGCGTCAACAAGCTGGTGCCTGTTAGCGTCGTTGGAATTTTCAACTATTCTGGAGCCGAGGTAAGTTAGAGATTCAGTTTGAGTCCCATTAGTTGTCACGCGAGCTGTTTGCTGGTTTAACCCCCTCAACCCAAGCCCTTAATGCTGAGTGTGAAGCAATACACTGTCTGGCATTGCTGTCCTTACACTGCCTGATTGAATGAAAATATAACATGTTTAAAAAGGATTAGAAAGTAGAGCTATGCAAACTGTTACAACAGAAAGAGGGGATGTCTAAACATGTCTACCTGGTCTTTCAGGGACTCTTCAATCAGCTGGTGTCTCTGACAGAGGAGGCCAGGAAAGCTTATAAAGAGATGGTGTCTGCTCTTGAGCAAGAGCAGGCAGAGGAGGCTCTGAAACATGACAAGAAGGTCCCTCACCACATGGGACATTCCCGCAACCACTCTGCCGCTTCGGCTATCTCCTTCTGCTCCATCCTGTCTGAGCCCATCTCTGAGGTCAACGAGAAGGAGTATGGTAAGCTCATGTTTCAGAGACTTTTTATAAAGATGCAAAACTTTTATAGGAAACAGGCTGCACCTCACTTATAGTGAGTTAAACAACTTTTTAAAATGTATTTATTGCCAGATCAAGGTGATATTGAGTACAGACCCAACTACAAACATCTTTTGTTCACTGTTAAATAAAAAAACGGATGGGGCACAGGAAATGGCCTTGAATGTAGACAGGAAGTAGTGGGAATATCAAGACAGACTTGTAAGAGTGAAGAGATGGACCCAGTTTTGATAACAAAGTCTCTTTACAGGCAAACTTTCACTTTAAAGCCACTGACATGTTTTACTGACCTTTTAAGCCCCTAGTCTAAGGCCCGATCCTTATAATCTACAAGCCAAAGTCTTTAAAGACCATCTCAAATGAAAATCCTGTTTGACATGTTCTTGTAGTGTTTTTCTCATGATGGAGGACATGTATTTAAAAAAAAAAATCTGCTTAGAATTGCATTTGAGTATTTCTTTATTCAAATTGTGGTGAATCTGGAGCAGACGAAAGAATGGTTTTGGATAAACCTTGTAGCTGTGATGTAGATGTTACAGTCGGTGGGCCACAAGCTCCCAGCTCCGCTCCATTCTGATCGTTGACATATATACAGATGGACAAAACAAGGCTGTGACGTCACCAATAGAAAATGCCTTACCTCCGGTTCCAACGAAATTAAGTCAATTCAGTCACCATTTTTCCGCGGTTATATGTTAGTAAGCAGGGATTGGTCCGAGTCGGTCTGAGTCATCATTTCTCTGGCAACCACTCTCACTAATCAGGAGTGAGTTTGTTGGAAAGACACACCCCTTCCACTGAGAGCGGGCTCAATCTGTCAAACAAACGTTTTGAATGTTTGAGGTGGGGCCAGCAGGCACCACATGGTTTTATTGAGGCATCTGATTGGCCAGTTCACAACTTGAATAACTTGCGGTAAAGAAAATGTATCCAAAAAAAAAAAAGGTTTAGCAAGAACATGTTAAAAAGAGACACCAGAGCAACAATGGTTATTCTAACACATAGAGTGACGGGGCTAGCGGGTACTTCCTATTTGGGACGTGAACGGGGAGGGGATAAATAGTCCAGTTCTTTCTATATACTATCTATGATTCAAATGCATCCACTTGTAGACAACTAAATCGATGAACATCTTTGTTTTTCTCATCTGATGGGTTAGGCAGGGCGGCTCCCCTCATAACTCTGAGGCAAATTTCTAATTAACTACTGCCGCTCTGCAGAAACTATGTCCTAGAAAACAAGTTTTCATTTTGACTAAAAAGGGCATAATCATAATGAAGAGACCTTTGGGAATGCTTTTACAATAAATTAGAAGATGATCACAGTGACACTCCTGCTAGTTTATAGCACCTCACAAGCCCAAGCTAACATTAGCGTAAAAACATGGGGAGTAATAACGAGAGTTATCCAGCCCTACAGTTTTGATCTAGATGCCTGCTCAGATGAGAAAAAATAAAGACCTTAATGGATCTATTTGTCTTCAAGTGGATACATTAGAATTGTAGTGGAAAAAGGAGACTTTAGCCCACTCAAGGCAGCTGCTGCGTCACAAACCTGAGCTTTTTCAAACCACGGGATTCATCAGCTCCTGATCATCACAGTTCAAATAAGGAAATGCTCAGAAACAGTTTTAATCCCAAATTCTTTTCTGTATTTCCTCCATCATGAGAATAATGCTACAAGAACATTAAAAACAATTTTCATTGGAGTGGGTCTTTAAATATTCCAAAAACCTGCAACAAAACGAGATTTCTCCTTTCAACCTGTCAATCCTTTTCTTTGTCACTACGTCAGATCAACTGAGTGCTTCAAAACTCGCATCAAGGAATTTCTATGCAGAAAAGCTTTTAGTTGATCTTATCCCTTTGGGATTTTATCTTTTATCTTCACTCCGAGTGAGTCTCGTCAGTGTTAGATGTTTTAATCTGTCTGTGTTTGGGTTTTGGTTTCATACTGTCTTTTATTTTTGGTAAACATTTTGTGATTTTTATTTTTTTGTTTTGGGTTTTTTTCTATGAGAAGTGCTATATAGGTAAAAACTGACTTATTTTCAGAAAATTGAGTTGCTGTTCTGTAGATTAATACATTTAATTTAAAATCAAAAAATCTACTTCTTAACTCTGTCTTATATTTGGATTGGTTTTGTTGGTGCTTAAATTGTTGATTACATCAGTTAGGAGGAAATGCATGTTCTGTAGGGAAAGTTGAAATCGACCTATGGAAAATCAATATTAACCTGCTGCTGGTAATAGTTCTTAATTGTGTTATTATGCTCAATTGAGGAAGTGGATCCTGCTCCATTTGTGTCTTTAGAAACTAACTGGAGGACCATGGTGGAGAATTCTGATGCCCCAGAGGCTGCAGAGGAAGAGCCGAGTCGCCCTGCGCCTCCTGTAGCCACCCAGAAGGATGGCGAGGCCACCACAGCTCCTGCCAGTGTCGCCCCGCCCTCCTCTACTGCCTCCCAGCCGAGGGCGGGACCCGCGGCGCAGGGCAGTGGAGACCGAGACGAGGTGCGAGCGGACGACCGCCTGGAGCTGGCCTCCCAGCAGAGCACAGAAACGGGCTCTTTAGACGGGAGCTGCAGGGGGCCGCTGAACTCCTCCATCACTTCCACCACCTCCACTCTGGTTCCTGGGATGCTGGAGGAGGAGGATGAGGACGAGGAGGAAGAGGATGACTACACTCCCGAACCGATATCTGTAGAGGTGCCTACCCTGAGTAGCCGCATTGAATCCTGGGTATCGAAGACCCTGGAGAATCTGAACTTGGGGAAAAGCCAAGGAAGTACAGAGGATGAGGAGGAGGAGGACGAAGAGGACAGGGGTCAGAGCGAAGAGGAGGAGGACCTTGATTCGGCCGAACTGTCAGAGACCAGAATAGAAAACAAAGAGCAAGCGGAGGTTAAGAAAGTCTCGGGCTGAGTCTGCTCTCCATCACCGTCTCACCTCCCTCTTCCTCCCACCTCCCTGACATTCGGCATCATCTCAGGTATTCAACTATCAAACAGCAGAGACTTTGACCAACCTAGACACACCCAAACATTCGGTTTGAGGGACGGTAACCAGCAGCTGTTGGAAAACACTATAAGCTGTAAAGATCTCCTCACTTCTTCTGCCCACATACCTGCAACACTTGAATGCAGAGCGCAGCATCTGGATCTTTGAACTCTTTCAGAGATGTTTACAGTGATTTGGAGCGGATTTCTGTCTCCCAGAGGAGAGAATCCAACTTCATTCAGAGCTCTGAAAGTTTACAGCTCTGCTTGTGTTTGTTTGTGTGTGTGTGTGTGTTTTGTTTTTTTCTTCAGGCACATGCTTTGCATTGATTTGCTGTTAAATGGCTTTATCTTTGTAAATAATTTTGCTTCCATCTTTCTGCTTTGCGTTGGAGGAAGAGCCACATTACAGAGTGATCCTTGCTTTTGTTATTAAAAAAAGGTTGAGGGGTTCTGTTGTACCAAAACCACTCCAACCCATCAATCTTCAGAGAGTTTTTAAGTGTCCGAGTAACGAGTGTCTAATCCTGTATTTAGGTGATTTGAAATGATTTAACAGAAACAAACTTTGTGCATATAACCTCCTTTAGATAGCTTTACTAAAACCTGTAATAATTTGTCTTATTGATCTAGTGTAAAAGGTTGTTTTTGTCTGCAACGACTTGTCTTGAATTTCAGATGTTTGTTCTGTATGAAGGAAAAAAAAAAAAACAGAAAAGTGCTCTGATTTATTGTCTTAAGTGTTTGCTCTCCCATGTGACTGCCGAACCTTTAAGATTCCTTTCACCATCAAATTTGCCATTTATTTGCTTTCAAATCCAGTTTGCAGCTGATTGGGTAAACGAGCAGAGCAGTGAGATGGAGTCCTGCTTTGGGATCCCTTGAGGTGTTTACATTTAGAGCTGAGATGCCAGAGAATAAGTTTACCGGAGTTTGCAAAGTTTGGCGTTGCCCATAAACGTAAAATAGTACTGGTGCCTGCTGGGAACTGGAATTTGATCTCAGCAAGCGCTTTGAATTTTATAAACATTTTTAAAGGATTTTTTAAAAAGTAAACCAATCAAGTGGGAACTGTGAGTCAGACTTCGGCACCATGGTGTCCGTATGTAAATACACATGTACAAGAAAAATCTTGCATTTTATTAAAAAGAAAAAAACACTTTTATCCTGCTCTTGAAGCCATTGATTACTTTTAAAATGTTAATAATTGGAATCCAATTTCATGATGGTATTTGATAGAGAATTCTAGTGTGATATCGGCCCAGTAACAGTGATGAGTTCATGTATTTTGTTGGGCAGTTTGCAATGTGGGAGATGAGATGTCTGTAAAGAATATCCAACTATTGAAAGTATTTCTAGTTTGATTGAAGGTACGTTGTGTGTGGGTGTGTTTTTTTTTTTTTTTTTTCTCATTCGAGTATTTGAAGTATGTTTATTGACAGCAAGTGTGTTTTTTTGCACTATGTAAATACAACTCTGGTAATGGTCTTGTAACTAATGTGAACAACAAATAAGGAGGAAAAAATGGTATAATGAAGTACTTTTATTTTCAGTGTTCTTTGTCTTTATATGGATATTTAAGAGCGTCTCCCTCTGTAAATTACTAGAACACATTGTTAGAGGCCGTCTCTCATAATCACATTAACTTTTACCCTATATGGACTGATAATTAACATCATTAAAATGTTGTTTAAGTAAATCAGTTGGACTCCTGGCTCCTCTTCTTTCTCATAAGATGTAGAGTCCTTATTTTATAAGCAAACTGTGAAGAGTCTCACTCATCTCGGTCATGTTATCACAGGATTTCTCTGAGCAACTGGACTTTAAAGGAGGTGGGTGCTCTTCTGAGTAGTTTCTTCAGATCAATCTGCTGATGGGGAAACTGGAAGGAAGAGGTCCACAAGAAAAGGTAAAATTATTCCTCAACACGCCAGTTGTTTATCAGAAAAGTCAACTCATATTCCAGAATTTCATGAAGTACTTTAGCACAATTCTCAGTTTAAAACCAAACCGTATGCTACGCTATTGAACCAAATCTTGGGGAAATCATTGCATCACTTCTGCATACCATTATGGATAGCATAATCCAAATGAAAGGCTTTTCTTCATTGTTACTTCTTTTTTAGCAAATTTTAAAAAGGGGTTTTGGAATTTTTAGATTTTTGTTATTTTGTCATACTTGAATCATAAAATGAAACAAAGCCGTGACCTAAAAATTGAGTCTTGAGTTGAATAGTGGAAGTGTTGTATACTACTTGGTGTAACTATTTGTGTGTGGCAGGTGATTCCAGTTTTCATGTCGAAATTGAATAAGAAATAGGAGACAAAAGGTGTCTAAAATGGAGGATGAGGTTTAACACTAACAAAGATGGTTTTCTTAACTTTTAAATCGTCTGTCTTCTCAAATATATTCAGCTGTAGTACTGCAAAATTACCACTAGATGGAGACAAAGTTCTATAATCGATTCAATTTGTCTTCTAACAACTAATTTCCTTTAAATACTTTAGTGAAACCACATTTATGCTTAAACATATTGTTCTATTCTGAAATGTCTTGGCTTGTAGATTATACTTTTGTCCATAAAAACAGAGCATTCATGAGAATTTCATATTACAATACTTTAAAATGTTATTCTATATTGAATGTTTGCCTGTTTGGATACAGTTTAAAATATATTTAATATTTTAAAACAGCTAAAAAGACAATATAATGTATTTTTTATCCCCTTAGTTGTTAGCTGTTCTGCACATATGTTACTTTATCAAACTATTTGAGTGTGTTTGAACAAAAAAAATGAAGTGCAGTTAATAAAAGATAAAACATTTTATTCATGTAAATGTTGTCAGAAGGGCTGACTGATTACTCTGATCAGCATCACAGAAATGCAAATGTTCCTCTTAAGCCCCTTCCTCGTGTAGTTCGTTTGAATAATGCATGTTTGGTTATAGATAGGCGATGGAATGTATTTTCACTTGTTAGTCAAGCCAGCCTGATGAATATCTACTATAAAATGGATCAAATTCTCTTCCTTTTTTCCTTCTAAAATGAGGTGAAACATTTTAGGGGACTTGGCCGTGAAAAACCTCATTCGTGACACACTTTCAAAGAGGTGCGAGTGATGTTGGAGGAGAGAGATGAGGCTCTCCAACACTATTGGCCCTGCTGTAGTGTTTAACTGTATGTGCACGACTGTGTGTGTAGAGCATGAGTCACCCTGCTCTTCTGTGATTGGACGGTAGTTTAAAGCGGAGGGAGGGGGAAGAGAGCCTCGGGGGCTGTCTGTCAATCTCTCTCTGCTGCTCCATTCACACATTCATGTCACAGAGCGACAGGGTTGTGGGGGGGGAGTGAGCCGGAGCCTCTCATTCATAAAAAAAAGTTCATTCATAAAACTGCACTGTTCTGCTATGCTTCAGAGAAGACAACAGCTGCTGTGGAGGTGAAGCTGTGGAAGTGAGTGGGAAAGTCTGTGGATGGGACGGTGCCGGGCACAACCGGAGCGGAACAAACGGGATCTTTGGTCACGCAGGACAACGGCAGTCCTGTTTGGGTGAGTTTGAATGCTGAGTTGAAGTGAGGACAATTTATCCAAAAATGTTACTCCGATCTTTCATGCTGAAAAACCTCATGTTCTTGTACATGACTCACTTCTTTGGTGTGTCATCGCTGTTGCTGTCAGACTGAATTTGATTTATTTTTTTTTATTATTTGATGTCAGTGTTGAAGCCCCCTGATTATGAAAGAGCAAACCAGGTTAGGATCCCAACCAGGACTCTTTCCAGGCATGTGTTTTTTTTTTTTTCCTGTGACTTCAGATTTATCAAAGTGTCTTTTCCACTTGTCTAACTGTTGTGCTGCCGTCTGCAGGTATGCTGAAGCGTACTAAATACAGCCGTCTGCGAAACGATTCACTGACGTCTTTGGAGGATCACCCCCAAAGAATGGTGCCCCTAAAGAGGGACCTGTGCTTAGACTCGGACTTTGCTGGAACTTCCTCTCATTGTGGACCGTCCACTTTGGGGGACTACATTCCCCATGTGGACAACACCCAGCATCAAAGTCCCACTTGTCAGCAAAAGTCAAGACTTCAGCCGAACACAGCTGGGGACAAACCAGCACGTGGACACTCAGACAAACCGCTGGATGGGAACTTCTCCAACTGCCTCATTCATCCTGCTCTGCTGTGCACCAAGCGACCCATCACTCTGCACCGGATGGCCAGCCTCCCCTGCCCGTCCTGCTCTCAACACAGAGACCATCTGTGCTGTTTGAAGCCCTCCTCGGCCACCGACGACTGGACAGGCGACAGAGCGGTTCACCATCACGTTAAGGTACTTCTCCCTTCAGACGGACATCATGCACAACAAAGCAGTTTGCCTAAAATGAGTCACTGCAGTGTCCCTCATGAGTCAGTGTTGCACTGCTCTGCATCCCTGCTGGCCTTGCGGTGTAAAAGCGTTTGAAGGTTCACAAGCTGCATTGGAGACTCCTTTGAACATATAAAACACGCAGAATGCCACTCTTGCCCTTGTGTAAGTTTGGCTATAATTTTTAACTTTCTGTCTGCTTTTTGTTTTAAGTAAACTTAAATTTCTGATGCTTTATTAAACAAAGTGTTGAATTTGCTAGAGTGGTTTTCTGACTCTTAAGTGGCTAAACTGCACTTTGGACTCATAAATGTAATGAATTTCAGGCTAAAAAATAAATGGAACTATAAAAATTAACTGGTTTGGAAGGAAATCTCCCTCATAAATGACTTTTTGGAAGAGCTCCACGTGTTCAAATGACAAGTTTTGCTTGATGGCAGATCGTTTACTATTTGTAGCTCCCCTCACAGTGTCTGACCCAGCATGGAGCTGATTCACTGATTAAAAGACAATCCACACATGAGCACAGGAAACATGAATGGACTCTCTCTGAGCTCCTTTCACACCATCACATTCACTTTTGTAGGTTCACCCCTCCCTCACTGATAGAGCTTCCTGTGTAGGCAGTAGTGACTCATCCTGCTCCACTCTAGATCAACTCTGTGTGTGTGTGCTTGTATGCATGTGTGTGTGATCAGCAGATGTTGTCCTAGAACCGGAGGTGTGTCTGCATGGCTGATTAAAGCAGTGAGCTGACCACTGATGAAATGAGAACGGACAGTCCGATTGTCCAAAATAAAACACATTTTTGCACCCCCCCTCCTCCTGCATGCATATTGACCTAAGTCTTATTACTCATCCTGGCATCAGCCTCCGGTGTTTGCTGGATTTTAGCTCATGACTTTAGTAACTGGGACTGTTCAAACTTCCTTTGATCAGCTGATCGGCTCTATTTCAGAACATCCGTACTCTATGAGTGATTAATATCTTTTTTTTCCAGTACATGGGCAGTGTGGAGGTGACCCAATCCATGAGAACCCTCGACTTTGACACAAGAATGCAAGTCACACGGTAAGACTTCCCCCCTCGCCACTATTCACCACACAAACACGACCAACATCACCATGCTGACAGGGTAAAATGTCCTTAACACGCTCGCTTCAAGTTTCAAGCGGTGTGGATAACAAAAGGCCAGTAAATATGAAAAATCTGTCAATCATTACAACAAAAAATAAAAAGACAGCTGGAAGTTCATAAGAAGATGACTGTGCTCATGAGTAATGTGATTAAGAACAATCAGCAAACAGGAAGGGTTCTGTTGAGGCCTTCAGTACTAATAAATATTTCTCAACCGGCTGATCACAGGACTCCATGAAAGGCAAGTTCTTTCAGAGACTGACTTTGTTTGGCAGGAAGCAGAACTTGCACCAAATAAAATGTAAAAAAGAAAAGAAAAAACCTTCTTTATTTTTTTATTTTTGTGTCAAATTGAGGATTTTACAAAACAAAAGCTTCCACAGATGTTAAGCATGGGGGTGGGTGTATCATGCTTTGTGTAGCATATGGATGCGTTCCAATGACTATTTATTGCTGTTGGTTCCATTTGCTCACATTGACTGTGGAAAAAGGACTTTTGCATTTGCTGAACCCTCCACATGGAACGTGCTACAGAAAGAATGGAAACTTACAGAACTCCTTCTGTTAAATGATTTTAAATCCAAGTTGAAAGCACGAGAGAAACATCATTTTATTTGTAACAGTTTTTAAATTAAATGTTTTTATTTTCTAACTGTAATTAATGTGTTTTTGTTGCATTTTGGCCAGGACTCCCATGTAAAAGAAATGTCTTAATCTCAATGGGACTTCCTGGTTAAATAAAGGTTAATAAAAAAAAGAATAAGAATAAAATAAATACATTTTTGTTGAAGAAAATGAACAGACTTCTAGAAATTGCTGGGAAAAGTTTGACAGTTAAAAATGCTGCATCTGAATGGAGAAAACATTTTCTGGATTGGGTTTATGATCTCTATTTTCTTAACATACTGTAACCCTTTTGGGGTCACGGGGTCATTGGGGCCCTCATGGTGTCATCGGGGCCCTCACGGGGTCATTGGGGCCCATACCAACTACTGTTGGGCAAAGGGGGGGTACACTCTACACTCCCACACACACACATGCATCTAGGGACAATTTAAAGCCACCAATTGTCCAATGAAGCATGTTTTTGGACAGTGGGAGGAAGCCAGAGGGCCTGTAGAAAACCCACACAAGTACAAGGGTGCTTACCACTTATGATCAAACCCTACAATGACCTGAAAGAGGTATTTGATTTATATTAATGCACCTGACTATATCTGAGAAAGGTCATTTGCTGCATTTACCCTCATTTTCAATGTCTGAAGTGTCTCCACACAATAATACAAACTTAAAAATCATGGAAAACTAAAACTAAAATATTTTTTATTATTATTAGTGTGAGAGTTTTCCATTAGCGAAGGCAAAGAGTATTTTATGCTCAAACATCTTCACTAACCTCCATTTATGATTATGCTTTTGTGTTAATGAAAGGCGAAAATACTTTACCCTAAATTCATTCAACATACATTTGCCAAGCCAGACATGCGTAGCTTATTTACAAAATATTTCAAAGAGGGGAAATCAGATTAAATGTATAATGTTTCATAAACCGGGGCTTTCTCGTCATCATTTGATATTGACATCCTCGTACAGGATGCCAGCACACAGCGGCCTCTGTTCACAACAACGCGACTGAATGATGTGGCAGAAAATCCAATTAGATAAATTTCCTCCTAATGATCTCTCATAGTCAAATTAAAAGGAGAGCTGGAGAGAGGCTGTAATCTATTACATACAATTTGCTTTCAAGGAGAAGGGGAAACTTTTCCAGGAAAACAGTCTTCTACCTACTCAGATGGACACTTCATACGTGCATGAGGGGACATCTCTGAGTCTGTCTGAGTACAGTCTGAAAAGACTTCATGTTCCACTTTATGGAACATATATTATGAAAGCAGCATGACTGCGCTGAGGCTCATTTGAACTAATTCAAGGGTAGACCCCTTGAATTAGTTCATTTTTGAAAAGGTTACAAACTTTGAAAGAACTTTCATTGACTTTTCTTTAAGCTTTTTTCCTCCTTCTTTTATTCTGACATTATGACACAAATAAGGAGAAAATGAAAATGGTTAAATCTACATTCTTGTACGAATTAAATCATTTAAGCCTAAAAACCAAAAAAAATTAAGACAAAGATTTATTTAAAACTGTCTTTGTCACTTTTTAATGGGATGTAACAAAAGTTTAAATACAATATGCTGTAAAAGTCCCACTCCAATTATCTTTTTATCTATTGTAAAAGTGTTCCCTGTGGTCTTTGATTAAGATTATGGGTTGATAAAATTGATTAATCGATTTGAATGAATCTAAGTTTAATAGATCAATAAAAATAGAGATCAATCTAGCACATAATGCTAAAGTCTGCTAGCTTGATGCTAACATGTAAAGGGGCTTCCCATGCTAATGCTAATGCTTGGTTGACATAAACAGACTAAATTAACAGCTTTATAAAGTCACAGCCATGAACTTTCCAAACTCTTTTAAGGAAACATTTTTTAAAGTAACCATTTGTGGTCCAAAGCACTGTTTTTTGCTCATTTTTTGCTTATTCTTCTTGAAAAAGGTGTGCTGCTATAGCATGAGCTCCACCTAGTGGCCAAACTGAAACACCCTCCAGGAGAAGCAGAACAATGTTTACGATGTTAATGATCTGAACATTTTTGTTAGAACTTCTCTTTTAGAGAATCCATGTAACACTGTATGATATTAACAATCTCATTATTTCACTTATACATTTTACAGTTTCTGAACTGGATCAGATTAATATAAATACATATACTCCAAAGATATAGTAGATTATGATGTATTTCTAAACAAACGTGTCTAAATGTGTAAACTGTGTAAACTTAAAATTGAACTGTATCAAACTGAATTGAGAGGATA
The DNA here is from genome assembly GCF_002922805.2 of Oryzias melastigma. Lineage (NCBI taxonomy): Eukaryota > Metazoa > Chordata > Actinopteri > Beloniformes > Adrianichthyidae > Oryzias > Oryzias melastigma. The sequence goes on from NC_050514.1 coordinate 10,446,320, forward strand.
AAAAAAATCGTAATCGAATCGATCCAGGCTCTGGTGAGTTAAATCAATACGATTTTGGAAATCACTCTCAATACACAACCCTATGATTATGTCGTTTTTAGCCAAAATCAAAATACCTGAGTTGACATAGTTTCTGCAGAACGGCAGGAGTTCATCAAAAAATGTTGTGGGTGGGTTTGTAACCCTGCCTTCCTTTCCCATCATCCCTTTGTTTACACTCTCTCCGTCTAGCTTACAGCCCCTCACAACTGCAACATAGTACTAGCGAATAATAGAGAATAACATTGAAGCTATTGGGTTGAACAGTTCTGAGGCAGATAGTCAACTTCAAGTAGATGCATCAGAATGGAGCAGAGAGATTGCCTTTAAGTCACACTTACAAACTTATTCCAATGGCATTTTCTTCTGCTACTGATTTGCAACAGTGTAAACAGAAAAATACTCAGTTATACTCTTTTAAGCTTCTTCTTTAAACAAAATGTCCTCTATCATGATGAAAAAATGCCACAATAACTTGTTAAAAACACCACAAACATGATTTTCATTGGAGTGGGTCTTTAAAGATATACATGACATGTATGATTTTGATTATGGAAAAAATTAAACGTTTACTTATATTTTGTAGAATGTTAAAATAGTATTTGACATCCAATTGTTTTTTCTCTACTTAAAGGAAAAAAAAAAGTTTTTCTTGACTTTTTGAGTAGAAAAAAGCCGAGCAGAATGTTTGATTTTACTGAACAGCAGATGATCTGCTTCTAATGCAGTTTCCTTCCTCCCATATTCTCACATGAAAGTCACAGGGTGGACTGGCTCACATTCTCACAAAGGTATCTCTGTGCTTGTCTTCTTGAGTTTGGACATGTATGTAATCTGCGTGTGTGTGTGTGTGTTGCAGGGAGGCAATCAGCAGGCTTTGTGAGAAAACTTCAGTGAAGACAGCAGTGAAAACTAAAAGGGTATGGCACAAACACACAAAAAAACAAACACAAGTACGATCAGTGCAGACTGTGAAGTTGTTTTTCGTCACCAGGCTGCTAGTAAGGGACCGTCTGCTGTTCTGGGTGAAATTAACATGCAGTTTTCCGGTAGCAGAGTCATCCTCACCGTCTCTACCAACAGTGTGACGCTGATGGCCGCCTCAACGTTACAGGTAACATAGACAAATCTACGTTAGATGCTTTATGTTACTTTGTGATCTCATTCATTTTTCTTTTTTTATTTTGTCCTACAGAGAATTGCTCACCACCCAATGCAGGCCATCTCATTTGCCTCTGGAGGAGACCCCGTATGTTCATGAGTAATTTTTTCCAAGCAAAAACACAGTCAAGAGCCTGACATAAGCGGGGTTGTGCTCATGCTTAAACACATGCACGGCAACTAATCGGATTTAGATCGATTACTGATATGTTTCCTGCAATTTCTGCAGAATTGAGTTATTTCTCGACACAAATCTTGATCATTTTATAATGTTGAAAACATGTATTTATCAAAAATGGAAGGATGGAAATGATTTAACATAATATTTTTAAGAAAAGCCTGATAAACTTAAAATTACAAAAAAAGGTAATCAAATTTGATTTGCTGAATCAATAACAACACCCATTTTATTATTAATAGACTCCATGCAACATAGATTTTGGGTTCTAAAATGGAAATTAACCAGAAATCTTGGTCAGCGCTGATATAAAAAAAGTTCAGATGGTAAAGAAAATGCATAGAATTTTACTGAATTCTTGTCACTGCAAGAGAAATAATAAAAGTTTTACCGCTTTTTGGTAAGAATAACAAGCTTTACAGTTGTTCAGAACTATCATCCTTACTTTTTTAAGTTATATCATGTAATTCTTTTTAAAATGATTCATGGATCTCAGTGGGCTTCCTACTACTGTGACACATAAAGACTGAAGAAAACTTAAATCTCTACAAATATATGTGCCGCTAAAACACACCAGTCTGAGTGCTGAAGCCTCGTTGATGGTAATAAGGAGACATCTAGTCTGCCAATTTCAAGCCAAGTGTTTCTGCCAAGTGTTTTTCTTTCACACAATTCATATTCACTAATATGATTGTGGAGCTGTCTCTGATTCGATTTTGAACTTGGCAAAAGGATTTATGCATAAAGGCCACTCAGTAGACGTGTGTCCTAAGTTGACTACACGCATAACTTTGACTTATGTGTAGATTATGAAAACATGTTGTTCAGAAACAGTTGCTTGAGGACACTGAACCCTTATTTCCCTTAACCCTTCAACACTCGAGGCGTCACCGTTAACACAATAATTCCAGCAGATTTTGAACCCCGGCCGCTTTTCTCCTTCAAAATCTGCTGGAGTTATCGTGTTAAAGGTTGAAAAGTTACAGTAAATAAAAGAACAGACACTGAAAAAAATCCAATTAAAAGTACTTTACGCGTAAACCTATTCATATTACAAAAAGTACCAATTTTTTTTGTAAAACTGCATTTTAATGTATTTAGTGATTTAATCCTTAACCCTTTAACACTCCAGATGTTGCCAGCTAAACAACACTTCCTGTTTGACATACTGTAACTTTTATGTAATCAACATAATGCCTCTGCCTGAAGACAACCCATGCATGTTCTGCTTTAATTTTAAAATTTGTGGCTTTTGTTCCCATTTTAGAGGCTGAAAATCGCAAACCAACAGAAATGCTGTGTTCATGTGGTGTTAAAATAATTAGAAAAATGCCTGTCCAACCTGAAAAACAGACATGAACGTCAGAAAAACTAGCATCTTCTAACGCCACATTAATGCAGAATAACTTTCTGCACCTATAGACAAAGTTCAACGTATTTGTTATTTACCATCTAGGACTTACTAGAATTACGGGGGAAATAAATCATTATTAAGGACAATCTATGCATAATTTATTCCTAGATGGAAGGCCAGACAAAATAGTTAAAATATGGCCCCTGGGCTGTAGTACCAAGAGCATTAACAACTGCAACACTGTTCAGCTAATGCTAGCAATTGACTACAGCTAATGTTAGCAATATGCAATTAGCATCAAAACCTATCAATTATTACATTTTTGTTTTGTTTTCCTAGACCTCACATCACTAAAGCAGTAACAAAATGGGACCTTAGTAGTAAAAATTAATACTAAATAGGTGAAGCTGCATTTCTATCCCCCAAAATTGGGGGACTTCTTTAAAACACAAACAACGTCAAACCTTTTTTTTGACGTATAGTTTTTCAAGGAAAAAGTGACTTGTGACTAAAAAGGAAACCAGATTTAGAAAAACACATGTTTTATTGACTTAAGACCTCACATCTGACCCAACTCATTAGTTTTGATTATATAAAAACAATCATGATTTACTCATTGACTCTTCAAGCCTGTCTTTAGATATTTGTCCAGGCTGTCAAGGAATACCAAGAAATGATTAGCTTAGATTTTATTATGAGGCTGTTGTAACATACAATGATCTCTTTACTTAACACTGAACAAAACAAGATTTGTAGAGAAGGGAGTCAATAATTCAGTTATTCAAGATCTTGCTTTTAATGTTAATTGCATGTTCTTCTAAACCTAATTTTATTTACACATATATATATATACATATATATATATATATATATATATATATATATATATATTTTTTATTTAGCCATGGCTTTGTTTGTCTTTCTCAAACTGTCTACAGGATATGACAGACTATGTTGCTTACGTTGCAAAGGACCTCTTCAATAAGAGAGGTAGGTTCCTGTCTCATTATATAAAAAAAAACATATTAAATTTTGTACAGTAGATGAGCAAACGATGTGATTCTTTTCTATATGTGTAGCCTGTCACATTTTGGAGTGTCCCCATGGTCGAGCCAGTGAAGTTCTCAACAGTATTGGTCAGGCCTTTGAGACCCGCTTCCGACAGCTTCTTAGCCAAACATCAACACTTCTCTCCACGAGGTTGTTCACCCGTTGGTATTGAATGGGAAATTCCTACTCATTGTCAGCAACTACACCTGCTAAAATGTCCTCTCTGCTCCCAGGTCAGCTCTGAGAATCTGTCCCAAGCGGTCCCCAGAGGAGACGACATGTCTGAAAGGGGAAAGCGATGTTAGTGTGCAACCAGATTATTACAACGTCAACCCAGCAAAGGACCTACCGCTTTATGGAAACGAGGCACACAAGCAGAATGCTGATAAGCAGGAGGTGCGGCTTTACTGACACACCAACACAGAAAATTACTTTTCATTTTGCTCCCATTGAGAAAATAGTTTGAAATTCTGTGGAACTTTCAATATTAATGGATTAGTTTGTAAGCATCAACATTACATAATATATTAACTTCATTTTACACTAAGCCAGTTTCCTGAGTTAAGCCACTTATCAAGGATTAATTTAATGTCATCAGTTCTCTCGCACTTCCTCCTTAAAGCGGCCACAGGAGAGCAGCTATTGAGCGGGAAGTTCCTCGCTCATTTGCCACTAACCGAGGATGCTCCTCCTCAGCAGTGCTCATTTACTTCTCGTAATTATTATGATTCACCGAGAATTGAACCATCAAACTTTTGTGACGTCAAATTTCTCCCTTCTGGCCGTCACCTCCACCTGAACACAAATGTGCAGCTCTTCTGTGTTTGTGTCTGTGATGCTGGTTGCTCATGGTTTTAATGACTCACTGAATTGCAGGTCAGCCTGTCTCCTCCTGTTTCACTGTATGAGAACTGCTCTGTGTCAGAGGACACTCCAGCGCCACCTGCAGGTGATCATCTTTGGGTCTCTTTTGCATATATTATTGTTTTGTAGATAAATTAACTTTTTTGCCAGTGGAAATTTGTATTATGAGACAATCACCATTAATAATGTGTGAAATTGCTAAAAAAAAATAAAAGAAGTTTGATGTATTACCCAGGTGAGGGGCTCTAGTTTTTGCATGAAAGGGAAAGGTGTTCATGTTTGAGTAATTAATTGCCAACTGGATTATTTTACTGTTATTATTAAGTGCAAATGTATACTCTTTTAAAATAAAAGTTATGCAAACGTTTTAATTTATTTGCATTTGACATACAAACTCCGTTGAGTGTTTTAAAATTCAGGTCAAGGCGATTTTATTTAAAAGATCTTTTTGGTAATTTTATTTTTGTCTTTTATTGTGTTTTACCTCACTTTTACTGTCTTTTATGTTATTTTATCTGCAATATGACTGACTGTAATCTTATTCTGTGTTCTTTGTGAAGCACTTTGTGATTTTTATCTGCAAAAGGTGCTATAGAAGTAAACGTTTACTTACTTACTTACATCTAATTTAGCCAAAATTATCCTGACTTTCATATTTTCAAGGCTATTCTATAGAAAAGATAGATGTCAGAGAGGGAAAAGACTTTCAAAAGGTTATCACAATGTTTTTCTTCATGTTGATGCATCAATACTTTGGCAAAAATAAAAATAAAAAGTAAAGAAATAACCAGGTTTTAAATTCAACACAAAATTCAATCATAGGTTTCAAAATGACATCATATTCAGCTGAGAGGAGCTTTTGAGAGGAGATCCAGCAGCACTGCTGCCATCTTTTGGTGAAATTGAAAACAACTTTTTTTTTATCCGTGTTCCTTTTCCTTGTTCCAACTGTCCTGGCAGCCATATTGATCATTTCTTTAAAAAAGGGCCTGCAGGCCGGATTCAAATGGACAATGGGCCACACTGTCATTCCCATTGACGTTCATTAGACAAGTTTAATATTTAAATGCAACATTGCACAACACAGTTGCTATTATTTATTGTGTTTTTTTAATTCTGAAATGGAATTTGTTATCATGTGTAGGAAGATCAGTTCAGAATTTTCTGGTCTGACATGTGCCAGTTTTAATTTTCTCCCAGTCTTCTGTATTTTCCTAACCTTATGCCTTATCATTTTTTTGCAAAGGTTGTATAACCCTTATTGTAGTGTTGTGTTACACACATCTAGACGGGATCATATGTCCTGCAAATTAGCCAGGTGTCAGAACCTAACAGGGTCTGAAAAAAACATCATACCATTGACATTTCCAGATGTTAGCAGGTATTTGTTCTTGAAAATAAAATTGTGATTTTATCTTTGTGTTTCAATGATTAGGTAATGGCGCACATCTTTCTTTGTGTAATCTCAAGTGAAAAAACACAGTTAAGGACAAACACTTTTGAGAATATAAAGAGGTGAAACATTTGTCCAAAAGTGTAAAACTACAGGAAAAATGTAAGACATTTCAAATTCCTACCTTTATTTAAAGTATTTTTTTTTCTAATTATCTGCACAGGAGCCTCACCACAGCCTGCGGTCAGTGATGAGCAGTGGACTCCTCTGTCTGATGGCAGAGACCGGAGCTTGTTGGTCCAGAAAGAAGGCTGGTTTCATGGCAGGTGACTAATCAAAGTTTTTGCCTTTTATTCAGTCTTTGACTTCTAGTTTGGACCTAAACCTAGGAAAATGTTTTTTTTTTCTTTTTGTAATGTCATACCACAGGTTAGGCAGAGAACAGGCTGAGTCTCTTCTCACCTGCAGTGGGGATTTCCTGGTCAGAGAGAGCAGCTCTGCCTCTGGCCAGTACGTGCTCAGTGGCATGGAGGGAGCCACCGTCCGACATCTTCTGCTGGTAGACCCACATGGTCAGGTACGCTGAAGGGTCAGGTACATTTGAGGTGGTGGATTTAACACAAAAAAGGACAAATAATCAGAGGAGGACTACGTGTCGTTGTTTGATTTGTGTGTGACCAGGTGCGGACGCGTGACCTGGTGTTTCAGAGCGTCGGCCACCTGGTGCGGTTCCACATGGAGAAGCAGCTGCCCATCATTTCTGGAAGCAGCGAGCTGTGTCTAAAGCAGCCGATTCTCCAAACACACTAAAGGAAGAAGCAAGTTCTGACCTGAGCACATGAGGTTCATAGTAAAGACTGAGAAAACAAACTCCTGGATGCTTTAAAACGTCTTCTCAACACAGGCTGGCACATATTTATATATATTCATTTCAGTGACATCATCATGTGGGGACAGACTGAGGTCATTATAACACTTTTTACTTTATCTTTGGAACAGCCACTGGTCCGCATAGCATCCTTGTTGGTGGAATGAACTTTGGGTGGTCCCTAAAAGTTAAGGAAAAATTTTTAGTTCCATTAGAAATAGGACTAGAATGTTCTGTTTGAATTTGCTGTTATTTTATTTTCCAAAGCTAGCTATCTGAAATATATTCCAGTTATTGTTTGGTTTGAACACTAAGTAAAGAATGTAAAAAAATGTATTTGAAGTTTTTTGATCTAATTAATTTTTAAATTAAATTTGTTCTGAATTACATTAGAAGTTTTTGTACCATGTAACATCTTTTACACACTTAAGACTAATTAAAGGGTGCAAATACCCCAGATTACTTTATTTTGGTGAATAACAAAACAAGTTTCACTTTAGTCTAAAAATTTTAAAATGGTGAAAAACCAAATATTTTAGATTCCAATTCAGAATTTTGTAAAGCGTAATTCTATAACAAATATACTGAGCCCATAAATGGATGTTGAAGTAAAAAAAAAAATCTGGTTACTAACTGGTGCGCATCTGATTGTAACTGAAAATAAATTATAAAAATTGAAGTATTTTTTTTTTCTAAAATTTGAAGTAAAAAAAGATAGCAACTGAAAGGAAAAATCTAAAACATAGTTTAATTTTATTTTTATGGATGAATTGCATGTTATAAAACAGAATGAATATTCAGTACATTTTGTATGTTACTTCAATTTACTTTGTACTGCCTTGGTAGTAAAAAAATAAAGAAAAAGATATGCTTTAATATAATTTATGTTTCACTGGCATTAGTCCAACTTTTTTGTTAAAAGTTTCTTTAACTCATTTGGAAAAAATACGTTTGATTTAAATCAGAAGACTTGTACAATGTTCTGCTGTTTGTGCCCTAGACCAATAAGTGAAATAAAGATGTTTATAAATTCCTTAAAAGAAGCAAACTTTGTTAAACTCTTTCTGTCAGTCTCACTCCAGTCTGACCTTCTCTAACCAGAGATTTGGTGTCTGATATCAAGGATCAGTTCCTCAGTTTTCCCACAGAAGATGAAATAATTGCTATCACACTGATAATCTGGTATCAACATGACAGAGGACAGATGAGTTGATCTTTCTGGGAAAACACTTGAACAACAACATCTGATAGACATTTATTCATAGATGTCTATTTCAAATTGCTGTTCAGACAACTTTCCCATATCTAATCATGTTGCAGTTCCATCATGACTCGTGCGTTGTAAGCAAACACCTGGTAGTTTCTTCCCACCAGGTACAAGATGTCTATTAGATAATTAACATCTATAGTAGATGAATACTGGACAAAAAAGGCACAGAAAGAATGAATTCACACACAAAAAAATGGGGATCAGCAATGAGCGGATGACCAGGGCCATGTATTGTGACATTTTTGGGAACAACCTCCTCCCTTTCGTTGGAGTGTTGAATATGGGTCGTGGCTGGGTCTTCCAACATGGCAACGACCTGAAACAAACAGCCAGGATCACCAAGGAGTGGCTCCGTAAGAAGCATATCAAAGTTCTGGAACGGCCCATCCACTCTCCACAACTAAACCCAGAAGGAAGTCTTTGGAGGGAGCTCAAATTCTGTGTTTTTCTCAGCGACAGTCCAGACAGCTTACTCGTCTGGAGAAGTTCTGTGGGAAAACCTGCAGGAAATGTTTGACTAGTGTAATCACAAACAACTGTCTGTCGGTCGGTTGGATGAACAACACTTAAATTCAAGTAAACCCAATAAAATTAAGTTCAAGTGTGCTGCTTTTTGTGAAGGGATTTGTGCATGTGTGTGTCTGTGTTTACAAACACATTTACTGGAACATCACCAGTTTTAAGGCTGTTTTTGGTCCAACACAGTATTATTGTCTGACTTTTGATGAATGTTGTCTGGAGGCTTAAAGTTACCTCACAGTTTGTGTGTGTCTCTAACAACAAAAAATAGTACACCAAAATGTTTTGTCTTAAGTATCCTTGAGTATGAGTATAATATATGTACTATATATCATGTATGTGTAGTGTAGGAAACTGAATACTATTTCAGACTAAATTGGGACATTTTAAGTTTACAATATATGGTTAGCAAATAAAAAGTAATAACTATCTTACTTTTAGTGTAGTACTCTTAAATAGACTTCTTTTTGCTAAGGGTGGGACCACTGACCAGAAACTGGCATAAACTTTTCAGAAGTATACAATTTATTGTGAAAATGTATTTGTCAAAAACTAAAAACTAGCTACCAAACAAAAGTTTCGTACTTTTTAAGTTTAAATGCAATATCACATGGTCTCCTTTGCTTCGTAATGCCACAAGATGGCGCTGTCTGCCTCTAAATGGGCTCCTGAATCACGTGTTTACTACATGTATCAACTACTAAATGGATAAATAGCTCCTACTATAAAATAGGTCTCTTGCACTTGAAATATAGCAACTACACATCTGTTGAAACCACAAAGATAAACTTGATGGATTTTCTGCATCTCTTCAGTGATTTTGGTGCTCTGGAAACAGATGTGTCCGATGGAGCGGTGAAAATAGCTGGTTGTAAACAGCCTGTAAGAACTGCGACAACACTTCTGCTTCAGTTTTCAGCAGCTTGTCACTTGTAGATGTTGGTTCAATAAAAGATGACTGCACTAAATGTACACACTTGACAGTTTCGGAGCTGTGGCCCCCATTGTCCTCTGAGAGAAGCTCTGTGGGTCTTACCCACATTAATCACACTATGTACAGCTTGTTAGTCTGAAATTGGAAAATAACTGCCAGCAGATGGGGAAAGAAAGAGGTCTGCTTTGGACTGATGGAGAAAAAATAGATAAACTGAAGGCAAAACAACACTTTCTGTTCAGATAATTGTGGCTGATGTTATTGCAGATCTAACACGCTCCTTTAATTCCCACCATTTTAACTCTTAAAATGTGCTTGAAATGATGTCCAACACATTTATGCACTGGTAGAGAGAGAGTCACGCACCTGTACCTGCTGCTGAAATGATCGCTGGGAGATTTTTCTAGCATCTACAACTTTTCTCCTTCAGGATTGCAAGAACTTCACGAAGAAAAACTCGCTAACACTGACAACAACAATGGACTGCTCTGTGATAGCATTCTGTAAACTCTGCGATGCCTGCTGATTGTCACATGCTGTCAAAACTCTGAGGTCACCGTCTGACCTCCAACCAACCATGAACGTCAAAGCACTGTTTTTGCCTTGTGTGATGCCTTCTTTAACCCACTAGTTCAACTATTTTGAGATGTTTTGATTGTTTTTGAAACATTTCCCCAGGAAGCTGGACAGAGTGTATGGTTTCTCTAACGTCCTTAAAAAGCTCCTCTGAAGCTGCAGAAGTGGAGGATATCAACTTAAACTTAAATTCTAAAAAAGACGTTTCAAGCCCCCACAGATATTCCTGAAGCATGTGGACACATGGTTAAATTTCAATAGTTTCTTCATGAATGTCTGACTTCCCCCGCCATGTGCACTAATGTCTTCCAAGCACTGAAGCTGGCTCTCGAGCTATGTGCTGGCATCAGGCCAGACTGTTCAACTCCTCATTAGCCTGGAGCACGCTGTGACCATGATTTCCAAAGAATTTCTGATTTTGATTTGTCAGTCTGCAGTAGGGAGCTCGGGGTCACAGCAGTTGTTGCCAGCTGAGGACTGCATTGTTTCCATAAAGATGTTTTATTTGCCTTTGAATCAGACGTGAACTCAGTGATGATGCCTTTCAGAAGGATTGCTGGGATTACGCAAAGATTTTCACAACAGAATGAGAATTTTATCAATATGTTATGAGATTGTAATATTCTTTGCTTACAGAGATGTTTCCAGATTGAAACTTTGAATTTAGTACAATTATATTTATATAACCCAATATTATAACACAGTTGTCTCAAAGGGCTTCACACCGGTAATTGTCCAAAATCATAAAATCATTCATAAAATAAAAACAATAGCTGATTGCTAAACTAACCTAAAAAGACTGAACTAAACTGGGCATTCCTGCCCTTAGAAAGGAAAAACTCCCAACAAAAAAACAAAAACAAAAGCACAGATTCTGGGGGAAAAAACAAGAAACCTCAGAGATGTCCACATGAAGGAGAAATCCTCTCCAAGTACGGACAGGCGATGTACCAGGAATGTTCAAAAAGAATTAGCTTGTCAAACTCTTCAACTCCATCTTTGAATAGTGTAGCAGATGGGTTTCATCCAAATGGAACTGTGGGTGCAAGATGAGCCAGAGGCGAAGTCCACTGCCAAGCACAGGAACCCAGATGATCCCACATCCAAATGAACTGGAGGATAGGTGGGGGAATGAGTCGAGCCAGAGGCGAGGTCCACTGCCAAGGACAGGAACACAGACGATCCGCCTGAAAACTTTTGAAAAGCTGTGAAACTTTTAAAGACACTATGAACTGCAGGTGCTAAAACAACAATCTTATATTCAACAGTCACAATTTCCAAAATTATTGCTTTTAAAATAACTTTTTATAACAATTTAAGCCTTTTTGATATTCTTTAATTTAGAATATATAGGTAAAAAGGAAAGTGGCGGAATGGCTCAGTTGGTTGAGAATCTAGAGGTTTGGGGGCGCTATGAGTATTCCAGTGTGGGTCTTTTGGCAATACACTTCATGCTAACTGTAAAACCAAATAGGGGATCCAAATCTGGTCCTCCCTGTGCCAGTCCCCAGCCAAGATAAAATACAAGGTTGTGTCAGGAAGGGCATCCGGCATAAAACTCCCTCCCAAACCAAATGTGAAAATCAGTCTAAGCAGACCAACTGTGGCGACCCCTAAAGGGATGTGCCAAAAGGTGAACAACAGCAACAATAAATAAGAAGCAGCTTTTGCTTTTCAACCTTATCTTGTGTCTAAAGTAATTTCATACATTTAAATAAGTTCTAACCTTTTGCTGCTTCTGTTACACTATTTTAAAACTCTGTCTTTGCTTTAAATAAAAAACTAGTAAACTTTATCTTGATACCAATAACTTTTAAATTCATCTTTCCATCTTCTCTTCTTGCTTGGTCTTGTGGAGGATCATAGGGCTCGATGGAGCCTGTCCCAGGTACCTCAGTGCAAAGTTCATCCATCCATCCATTTAGGGCGACCAGCAGAGTCACTCAGACTCTCTTATAAGGGCTGATTTTGTGTCATAAACAACCAATGAAACATGTCTTTTGATTGTGGGAGTTAGCAGGAGAAAAAAGAAAAACTTTGCATGCATGGAAGTAAATGTGGACTGCACGATGATGGAGTGGTTAGCACTTTTGCCTGACAGCAAAAAGGCCTGAGTTTAAATTCCAGCTTGGTCATTTATTTGTTGAGTTTCCATGTTCTCCCTGTGTGATTTTCTTCTGGCACTCTGGTTTCTTACCACAGTCAAAAAACAGGATTTATAGGCTAATGAATTCCTCTAAGTTGTCACTAGGTGTGACTGAGAGTGTGTATGGGTGTTTGATTGTGTGGCACTGTGACAGGCTGGTGACCTGTACTGGATGTACCACGCCTTCACCCAACAATGGCCAGGTTAGGCTCTGGTGCTGAAACAGATTACACTGGGTTAAGAGAATGGATGGATGGATGGATGGATGGATTAAAGTAAATAAAAACTCAACCCAAAAAGGACCAAGCTGTGATTCAAACCACACCTCTCTTACTGTGAGGTGATAGTGCTACCACCATTGAGCAGCTCTTAATTCAACATCTAGCAAATTATTATTTGAAGTCTTTTATTAAAAACCTTTTTTTTTAAATCTAACTATATCAAACCAAATTTTCTGTTTCAGTTTTCAGGTATCTTTATTTTTCACCGATTTAAACAAAAAAAAAACTTTCCTGCTGAATTTTCCTGGTGGTTGGATGAAATGGCCCAAAATGTCCCAAGAGAAAAAAAGATTATACGCCTTTGTCTTCATTTTTCCTGAAATATATTTAATTAAAGTTGATTATTTGTAATATTTATTTTCTTCCTTGATACCTAAATTTTTCCACTCGGTTGCAGTCATTTTAAAAGTGATTTCATTCAAACGTGACGAAGCACATCAGCAGACGTCGTTGCACACGAGCTCTGCCCTCCCCCAGCATTAAAAAATCTCAGATGTTAAAGTAGACCCTCTAAGAAATGAAGTCTGCAGCTGAAGCTACAGTAGAGACTTTAAATTACGCAACCACATTTCGTGTGTGTGCGTTTGTTAGTGTGGCGTCTTTGAACCCAGCCGGTGACATGTCCGCCACAGAAACAGGAAATGATAAACAGCCAGTCACTATCTGTAGTTGTCAAGGCTTTTACTGAATGCAAAAAAAAAAAAAAAACAAGAACTGTTTGAATTCCAGCACAGGATAACCTTAAATGCTGATGAGCCAGAGGTTATTATAAACAAACACTCACACACATACATGACAAAGCATTCCCAGACCCTGAAGGGCCTTAATGGAACAATTAAAGCTAGGAAAAAACTCCTGTGTACAAGGCCATGAAATTGTTTCTTGATTCAATGTTATCAGAGTCACACAGAGTTCAGATGTGGAAGGAAACAAAGAGTTGGTCGCTAAGCAGGCTGTTGCAGGAGTAAATGCCTTGCTCTGCATCTAGAGGCAGTTCAGTCCAACAAATGCAGCACCGAGACCGACGAGCGTTTGTGCCGGCTTCGGTTTCCTGTTTCCATAAGTCAGGAACCAGCGAGGGCGAGCGGCACTCAGCTAGCCAAGAGTGTCTGTTAAATACAGCAAATCCCCGCTGGACACAGAGAGTGCAGAGTGGATTTTGTTTTCATATTGATCAGCCATCTCAGTTTGAGCTGCCTCCTCCCTCTGCTCGTGGGCCGTAAACTCTAGCCCTGCTTGGCATTGCAGCTTGTCTCTGAGGCCGCAGTGGGTTTGTATGAAAGCTTGGCATGCATTTGTGAAGAGAAACACACAGACACCCTCTCACGGGTGAAACACTTGTTATCCTGTGGTGCAACAAGAATTCCTTTGCCTTTTCCAAATCTTCACCTCTCTCTGTTTTTTTGTTATCCCTGCTCTGTTGAGATTAAAAGATAAAATAAAGCTCAGTGTCACCTCATGTCATTAGCTTCTCACATGTGCATGATCATACTCTGTTAGCAGCCATGCTTATCTGCCATTTGGCTTAAGAACTTCCTTGAAAATGTTTGTTTTTATGCTCTGTGCCGGTGGACTGGAATCGAGTTTGCATTTCTGTGTGTGAGTGAGACTCAGCAATGATGAGGGGGTGGGGGATTCCAGGCTTTTTTTGCACGAGGCAGCAGACAGATGTGGGAGACTTGAATCTAAACTGTGTTGCTGGCCAACTTCAAAAGACGACTTTTCCTCCACTGTTGCTTCCCATTCCTCAGCCCTTCCCTCATAGTTTGGCCAACAGCTCATGCTTCTCCCCTGGACTTCAAGCAGAGGCTTGGATTCTCTTAAACAGCAGGAGCAATGTTCCTATGACTCTTTCTCATGCTGGAGTTTCTGTTTGTGGTCGAGGGCATCCTGTGGCTTCTTCCACAACTCAAAAACCATGTTTCATATTATTTTATCACCTTGACCTTGTGACGTTTCTGAGTTTTTGGAATGTTCTTGTGGTATTTTTCTCATGATGGAGGACATATATGAAGAAAAATTAATCTTCGAATTGCTTTTCTCAGAATTTCTTTGTTCAAATTGTGATTTAGGAGCAGATGAAAAAATGCTTGAAGAGCTTGTTCCGATACTGGTCCCCAATTTTTTTTTATTTTTTTTGCACTGGTTATGTTAGGTAGGGGTTTGAGGGACTGTAAGCAAGAGCATAAGCAAAGGGATGATGGGAAGTGTCAGCAGGTTGTGCTAACAACTCAGTGGCGAATTTCTAATGAACTACTGCCGCTCTGTGGATATAATTTTCCAGAAAATTGCAGGTTTTTTTATATAACTTAAACTCAGAGAATTTTTTAATGGTAAAATTACATTAAAATATCAATAAATCCTATTTAAATAATAGTATTGTTTCACTTTACCTGTTTATAAACCAAAAATCCTTTATAGTTTTGTTGAATATATTCCAAAAATTTGATTTAATAAATGATCACATTTTTAAGGACACCAGGATGTGGTTCACTGGTCGTCAACTGAGTGATCAACCTCATAAAATATTAGCAAACTTTATGCATGTTTTTACTCTTGACAACACTTGATCTTTATGACTGAGCGTCAAACCAATCGGTCATTAAAAACCTCAAAAATACACTGACAAAGTGTAGACTTCTCATCATATTTATCACACCATCAGTAGTCATGACTCTAATGTCACCGCAGGCACAGATTGTTCTTGCCTTTATTCGTGCAATCAAATGAGCTGGTCTATGGTCTTGAACCTAAAGCCACAACAAACAAAACTATGATCTGCTGCACTCCGTCAGAACTCTCTTTTAATCATTGTTGACAGTTCTCATCTCTGTCATCTTCCTTAAATTCTTTAGAGTTTTTTTTTTTTTGCAAAGACAGTGTGTACTCACTGTATACTTAAAGCCATGCCCTATCATTTGGGAATCACACTTTAAGTGCCCAAATTGAGCAGCACTGGCAGCACCCTGTTTCAGTAATTCACTCATTTCATCTGATTAGAAAAAAATACTTTTTTTTCTTTGCTGCATTATGTGTTACTCAAATATTTTTTAATCAAAAGAACAAAAGAAGTTTTTACACGTCACATGAAATAATTTTTGTTTAAGATAAATCAACTGAAGAGGTTTGGAGCTGACGAGCATATAGTGAACTGTAGAGAATGTTTTGCTGAGGCATGGCTCTGTGTCATACAGCTTTCTGTTTGACAGTACAAGTTACTTCAGACAACTTTTTACTTATAATTTAATATTGGTTTCAGGACAAACAAGAATTCCAGACTAAAACTTAAGATGTAGCAAGATGTGCACTTCCCCAGAAGGTGACCAAGCATTAGGTTGAGCTGTATGCTAGTGTGGATACTAATAATTTTGCAAGGATTTGTGTGCCATTATAAGGCCAAGGGTTTTGGTCACATTTTTTTTTAACATGGAACCAAAACACTTGGTTCTACTGCACAGAGGTGCAGGGAAATTGTGGTTTGTCGTATAGGACACCATAAAAAGGGATCAGGCCGCACACTTTACAGCTGCGTTTGTGAGACAGCACAGAAGCAGAGCTGCATGCTGCCGCGTTGAATATAAACACAGAGGCTATGTGGTTTCAATAAAGCAGCTGAATTATGCCAACATACATAAATAGGATCAAACAGATACTCTTATGAGAGTTAACCAATAAAAAAAGCCGTCAACTTGTTGAGCTGCTTCACTTGGAACTTACTGGCAGAGAAAGATCAGTTTACCTTTGATACATGATCTGATGGAGACTCTGGGTCTTCAGTTAGCATTATTTACATGAACTGATACTGTCAATTAGTGCTGCAAATACGATATTGAAACATAAAGTAGAACAGCTTGCTGTTAGAATATCAGTCATTTATTTCCACCTGTCTTTGTCTGCTCAGATATTTATTTTGTTGTGTTTTTATAACATTAATTCATCAGCTTGTGACTAAACTATAAATTTGTCTCCCTAGAGTTCAACCAAATAAAACATTTTTTCTGTCACTTATAACTAAATCAAATAATCAATTACCAAAATATATTTGAAAAGTTTTCCTGCAACTACAATTATTATTTTTTAGATAAATTAAAATGAATTTAGTTCATTTTTCAGTTGTAAATACTAATTTATTTCTTATTTTCTATGGATGATTGCACATTTCTTTGCCTTCAAGTGTCTTGCACAGATTGTAGCAGCAAACCATTGGTGGAAAAAGTCAGCAGGGAATGTTTTCCATCCCTAAGATGGTCAGATTTGTGTGGAGGGGGGGACCCAGACCACATAAATCACATGTAGAGGCAAGATAAGTAAGCTGCTAGACCATACTGGAAAGTATCCAGTTTCCCCTAAGGGCATATAACCTTAAGAAAGCTGTGTTTTTTTGAATATATAGTGTGGACAGCATAATGTTAACACCTGATATCACATTACACTTCAATATAACAAAGTAGAGTACGGCTAAAAAATGATCACAGTACACAGTATGGACCATAATATGCTCAAATTTGTCTTTCTGCAACAATTTTCTTACAATTTGGTTTTTACTGCTGGTGTTCTCTTTGGGAAACAATTTAATTTGCTAATAAATACAGGTGGACGTCCTCACCTCAGCCATTTAGTTATATATTTAAATATTTAAGCTAACAATTGCAAAAAATAGGAATGCACAAATGCAAACGGTTTAAGGATAACTACTCTGTAATTGACCTCAATTCAAGCATCCTTTTGTTTGCCCTTTTAACGACAGTAATCCCCTTTCATCTACTGTGTTAGGCTGACGCAGAGCTTTGTTCACACAGTACAGGAAGATGTCCACGAGAAGTTGAAACTATATTCATTTTTGATTAAAAAAAACTACTGTATATATTCAATTGTTGAGTCAAAATATGGTTGAGTTTCGAAACATATTTAATCTTCAAGTTCATTATACCTTAATAATACCACAGACATTAACAACCAAAACAATCAAATTGCAAAAATGCTAAAAGCCTGTGAAACATGTGCATTACAGGCATTCAGGAAACGCCCGGTTTATGTGAAAGGCTGCATAATGTTTTAACACAAAACTGGCTGTACAGTTGTCAATTTTTTCATGCTAGGTTTTTTTTTTTTTTTCTGAAGCTTTTTTGCTGATTAAAACAAGTCAATATGAACGACTTTTGGAAATTGATTCCATAAATCTTAGATTTGAAATGGATTTTAAATACAACACACAATTAAAGTACTGCTCCAATCCTCTTTTGGTATATTTTTTAAAGTGTCCCCAATGCTCTTTTAATTATGATTATGATATAGTTTTGCTTTCTAGGACATAGTTTCTGCAGATGGGCAGACGATTATTTAAAATTTGGTTCTGAGTTGTTGGTGCTGAGGATGCTGTCCCTCTTTCCTTCACCCATCTGTTAACACTCCCAACCTGACATTACTGGTGCAACCAAATGGTGAGCACTATTGGAACTGTCCAATTGTGCAGTTTGGAGCCAGACGAGGAAAAGAAAGACGTGCACGGATCTATCCGTCTGCAAAACAGGGCCCTTGTGGCCTCCTGATTGTAGCTTCCATCCATCCATCCATCTTCTTGACCGCTTCTTCCCTGTCGGGGTCGCGGGGGTGCCGGAGCCTATCCCGGCCACTGATGGGCGAAGGCGGGGTTCACCCTGGACAGGTCGCCAGTCTGTCACAGGGCCTCAATCACACCCACACACACTCTCACATTCACACCTAGGGGCAATTTAGAGTCACCAATTAACCTATGAAGCATGTTTTTGGACGGTGGGAGGAACATGCAAACTCCACGCAGAAAGGTCCCAGCCAGGAGTCGAACCGGGGCCTTTTCACTGTGAGGCAAGAGCGCTAACCACTGCGCCACCGTGCAGCCCTGATTGTAGCTTCTACATCACAACTACAAGCTTTATTAAACATTTTTTGTCTGCTTCTGTCACTACATTTTGGATAAATTCATACTCAGAAATGTAATTTTAATCTTAATTTCCTTAAGATGATGTCCTCCATCATGAGAAAGATGCCACAAGAACATATTAAAAACACATAATTATAAACCTTATATCATCAATATTTTACCAAACTGATGTCAAAACAAGAATTTCTAAACAATAAATGGTTTTTCAGTCTATTTTTTCTTGAATTTTCAGAAAACGACTTGGTAAATTATCGAACATTTGAACAGTTCCTCTCAGTAAATGTTTTCCCCTTCATCTGTTTGTATGGCAGCATTTCAATGACTCTTCAAAAGATGACTCTCCAACTGAACCACAAACAAAAACGCTTCAAAAGTGACATTTCCAGAAGACAAACCAACACTTCTTGACTGGTGTTTTCCCTTTAAAAGAAGGGTTATATGCAGCTCTGTTGCTCAGTATTTGGTGCAGATGTGTTTAAAACTCCCCACATCCCTGTGTTGCATGTTCACACTTATAGATTAAGGAGCAATAAAGTCCTCTGTTAAAAAGCTCTTAATAGAGATCAGATTGAACTTAAGCGTAGAGAAAAAGCATCCAGATTGCTCTCATAAGTTTTTGAATCCTCCTCCAATAATCCTCACATGGCAGATGACTCATATTCTAAACTTGTAATCCTCCTCCTTTTCAATATCTGTCGCTTGAAAGTGTCAACAGCACAACAAAAGGAACTAATTAAAAGTGTTCAATTTCCTTCCTGTGGGGAACTTTCTTTTTCTTTTTCTTTTTTTTAGGGGGAAGGAGTTCTCACAGTGTCTAGATAAATATGAGAAAATTGATCCATCTGGGGAGCAATGGGATTCCTTGAAGTTATTTTGTGGTTATGTTTGCGCTGCAGCAGAGGCCTGTAGATGTGTAGTGTTTGTGTTAACGATGAGGACCATGTGTGATGATATGCAGCCAATCCCAAACAGTTGATAAAAAATGTTTCAGCATAACATAAAAAAACTGAAGACAAGCTCAGAAATCGCATGTAGCACGACACACGTGTGCAAAAAAAAAAAAAAAAGAAGAAAATCAAGGAAGCGAAAGGAGGAGAAGAGTGGAGGAAGGGGAGAACAGTTTCTGCTGCGGCTCATTTTCTTGAAATATTTCACATGAATATTGGCAACAGTTGTGCCGCAGAAGACAAAAGGAAATGAACCATGGCTCCTGCAGCCAAAGACAACATGCAGTGTGAGAAAGTCTCTGCAGTTGCTGCTTTGCAGTCCAGTAACAGACCATCTCAGAGTAAGTTATTAAAACCTGCCTTGGGATAGTTAAACGTGAGAAGATTAGTTAATGAAAGGCCATTTGTGATGCCGCCAGGGGAAATTTGTCTTCTGCCTCGACAGAGCAAGAAACAAGTGAGAAACAGGGGTTGTGTAATTACAGAAATACAGCTTTTTTTGTCTGTGAAAGTTACAGCACAAACAAGCAGGCAGCTTGAAGATGTTTATCTAACCCTCCTCTCAGTCCTGCTATTGAGGCCTTTTTAGTTTAGCACTCTTATGGCAAAGGAGTAAACATTTCCCAGAATAAAACCCACGCTTTGTTACTAACATTGAGAAGATTAACTGAGCACAGAATGGGGTGGAGGTGGGCAGAAGGGTGGGGGTCCTCTGACTGGATATGGCACCCACTCTGTTGAGGAAAAAGCAGAAGGCAACCCCTCCCTGCTTGGCATGCAGACATGTTCAAGTATATTCTCAGGAAAAGAGGCGATTTCTGAAGAAACAGTGATGAGGTGGATGCTGATGTCACTGCTTCAGCTCCAGTAGAGTTGTAGTTGAGTGTTTCCTGTCAACTTCATCTTCCCTCTCAGAAACACGTGGACACCCCATTATGGCTCCTAACAAGCAAGATTAATCAATGTATCATTGGTTTTTGCTTTTAAGTTGTAAAACGAATGAAAGAATTAAGATAACACCATTGCCATCAGTTTCCTTTTGGAAATGGCTTTCATCAGGTATCTGCAACCTGAGGCTCTGGAGCCAAGTGTGGCTCTTTTACCCCTCTAGTTTGCTTCTAAAGGTTAAAGAAATTGTTTTTTCATGTTTAAAAGTAACATATTTTTAGACTACAATGCATATCAAGTGGAACAAAACAGCCAGATAAGACAAATCTTATCAAATTAATTCACAAACAGCATCCTTCCACCAGGTTCTTGACTACAGCATCCATAATGCTCCAACAATCCATAAAGGCTTTATAGTTCATCAAAGTCATAATAAAACATTTCAACATGTCGTTGAGTGCCCTCCATCAGAGCAGAGGATGCAGAAGACTGAATTAGATGGAGGAGCTAATTTGCGGTGGCGATCCCAGAAGGGAAAAGCTAAAGAAGAAGTGGAGCATTGTGTTGTGTATCACAGAAAATCAATTGGACATCAGTAAGTACAGCCAGAATTCATGCAAACAGCAAGTCAGATTATAAGGTTATTTTTTTTATTTTAAATTCTGATTTTGCCATATGGTCTGAAAAATATGATACCTTCTACAATATTTCCTATATGGTCTTTTATTTTGAAAGGAACTTGTGTGAACCTCAATGAAAAGTTACTGACAATTTTAGATTTAGAAAAATATACATTTGTTCTTTTTTTTATTTGCAAAAAAAAAACAGAACAAAAGAAAAAAAACAGAGTGTCGCAGAGAGCACATATCTGGTTTGTATTCTTGAATGTTTGTAATAGTGATACAGAAGAACAATGAGCTGTTGTTCATGTAATATTTAATTGGGTGAGAAATGTTGGGTTTGCTTTAAATGCACTGACTTTCTTGGAAAATATGTTAAAAATCTCCTTAAGAAATTCTGTATTCTTGTCAGATTATTAGACAATTTATGAATTCTATTACTTTTTTTTCTACTTTTTAGGTTGTGTTAATTGGCATATAAACACTGGATGGATACCCTCTGATGTTACCCTTTAAAGTGGGAAAGGTAGGAGTTTACCTCAGTAACTCCTAGTTTTTTTTTTTTTTTGTTAGTATCAATTTTGTTTAATTTAACCAGGAGACAATGTTAGAGTCAAGTGTTTATTCAAGTTAATGTGTTTTATTAGTCACAAATGGTTTCATTGCGCCAAAATGTAAGTAATAAAATATGAAGAGTTTCTGTAGTCTAGTAATTGTAATTTAACTATCTAAATATGAACTCTACTTCATATTCTTACTCTGTTACTGACACCTTCAAGTAAAGAAATTACAGATATGTCTTACTTTGTAATTCATTCCCCCAACACTGTACTTTTTAAAATGATGGGAGAAACTAACATGAGAGTGTTATTAAATCCAGTCATAGTTTCACCCACCAGCAAAATGCAAAGATTGGACAGATTTCTGCAACCAAACACTACCTTTTTTAACTGTTTTTGTTATAAAATTCACCTCAGTAAGACAGGAGTTGATGCAGTTTTACTGTTTTAGATCCTGCCTCCAGTGGTCATTTAAGGAACTGCAAAATTGCTACTTTCTCTCTTTGAGTCAGATGTTTAGCTTTTGTCATTTTTGTCTTGGTTCTGTTTAAATGTGTTTGCATAATTAGATTCAGCTTCTAGTTTTTGTTGTAATCTTGCTAATTGTTTACACCTGCTGTGTGTTAATGAGCACATAATATTTTTCAGCCCATCCGCATGAAGTCGTGTGTTGCTCTGTTTTAGGTTTTCTTGTTACCATGGGTTCATGTTTGAATTCATTCTGGATTTTTTCTAATTGGGAATTTTATGAATTTGTTTTAGTACTTTTCATAAAACCTTTTGAGTTTCTAATGTTCAGTGTTTTGGTCCTTAAACCAATCAGTAAAATGTGTTTCTTAAATCTTTTAAATTTGAATATGATTATTCAATTTAGATTCTTTTTATCTAATTACCTGCAAGCATTAGGTTTATAAAATATATATATATATTTAGTAAAATGTTCACATAAAGGATTGGGGAGAATTTAGAACAGTCATAAGCCAATGAATGACAAAAAATGTACTAATAAAGTTTATTTTCTCACAGTTCAATCTTGGAAGTATTTGCTGAGTCTACAGTACAGATGAAATAAAAACTCACAAAACTATATAAGACCTGTCATTATTAATCCAAAGCTTCAACAGCTCTGAATCGGAACATGGTTTGAACTTGTTTTGAAAACGCTTTGATGCTGCATTTATAGGGAAGCATTTATTATAAAAAGTTGTTAAATTCTGTTATGTATGAAGTATAATTATTATCACCCCTATATGATCAAACCTTCTGTTTTTTGGTTGTTTTTCCTGCCAAAAACTCAAAATGCACTGCAAATTCAGAAAGACACCATAAAATAAATGGAGGCATCCTTCACAGAAAAAAGTGAAGCATTTGATTTGATTATTTATTCCATTCATGAAGAGAGCATTACATGAACATACTCAGAACACAGCATAAGTCCACATTTCTTCATGTCAGGAAAGAAGCAATATATATATATATATATATATATATATATTAATTTCTTTCATTTAAAATTATTAGTTTTCTTTAAGTAAAAATTTTGAGCTGATGGTTTACCCAACTTAAAAATTGAATTTGATAAGAACTATTTTTTTTTAATGTCACATGACACCAAAAGTATGGCCAAGACAACAGAGGTGATTAACTGAAAAGCAAATCAAGATCCTGGAATTATTTGACCAAGATCGTAACATCAAACAGAATCTAGGACCTGAGTCCTAAATCCCAAGCTGTGCTGGTCAGAATGGGGGAAATAAATGTAACTGTGCATCAAAGCTACTTCACTTAAAGAGATCGGAATTTTACAAACAGCCAGGAAACTTTAGTCTGTTGAATTTTGAACTCTAAGAGTGAATTATGAGTGACTGGTGTTATTTTTGAGTTTGGGTTCACATTACAGTCTAAACAAAACACACACAAAAAAATAAACAGTGATAGTGGCTGAACTCAGGATGCTGCCTGACAGGAGGCTGTCTGGAGGCAGATGAGGAGTTTTGGCCACATGCAAAGAAGTAAACACAGTTTTGTCAGCGGAAATGGAGGGGCCTTCCAAAGGGCAGGACTTTATAAAGAAAGAGCTGTGCAGCATTGTTGCAACTATGTTAGAGGTGGTGGGCAGACTTCCAAGTGAGGAAGCCAGTGAGGTTAGAGGAGATGCATATTTCAACCTGAGCATCAGACGATGGGAAATCATCACGTCAGTCAAACTCCTAGGATATCCCATGTAACAGATGAAGTCATGATCATTTCTTATTTTATATATACAAAAAGTTTTAACACAACTTCACAAAGAGCCGTACAAGGGCATAGTAAGCATACAAATGTTAGCTCAGTCACAGTCAAAAAACTTTTTTTTTTTTTTGCACTTTAAAGGTATGTTTAGACTGTTAGACAGGAAGGTGAGGAAAAGAAAAGATAGAGTGAAAAGTTTGAGGTTGGACTTGGAGTGATAGCGAAGTTCAGAGAAGAGCCAGACTGACTGTATGTTTTTAGGGTGTGGAAACAGACATGAGGCAGGGTGTGTGAAAACTATCACTGCACTGTACCACATTCCTAAAGTCACAAAGTATGCGCACACTGAACAATTGAAACAAAATGCATTCCATAAAATATACTTTAAAAGAACTTTTATAAAATGCAGACATGAAATTATTATTACATCAATGTTAGCATAAACTGAAAGCCAGAAAAAGTGTTTTGGAAAATGTAAAAAGCACCCTACAATTTGCAGATTTTGGTGCTGAAGTCTAAACAGATTTTAACTGCATATTGGAGATTTTTTTATTGAGCCTTGGAACTGATAAATGAACTTTTTAACTTTTCTGTCTTGTATACTCAGCATCCCCATGACAGCTATAAGCCCTGCTAAAGGTCGAGGACTTAAAGTGCATTTTTGAACTCAGACTTCGTATCGCGAGAGCATCGCACAAAAGAGAGAGCGACAGAGAGGGAGAGGGAAAAAAACGTTTTGGGGCAAGTTGAGGAGGGATGTGGACGGAGCTCTGCAGAGCGGGACAGACGCTGTGAGTTTTGGTGTTCCCATCCTTCAGGATTACGCCAGCTCCTCTAGCTTCTCTGTGCAGAAGTAGACTCTCCGTTGGATGAGCACGAGCGGACTGCAAAAAGTTACAATGCGCATCTATTTATAGCTGCACAGCGAGAGGCTTGAGTGACTTTTCCTCTTCTCCACGGCTTTGCTTCTAAGCGTTTGTTCAGCTGTACCTGCAAGTCAAGGGGAAGGAGCCCCTCGGTCGGGTCCTTTGCAAATCTCCTGCTCGGGAGACAAGGTAGTATCGCCACCTTCCAACTTAATATGGATGAAATCACAACTTCAAATAACGTAAAATTAGTTATTACGCACAATTTTACGCACAATCAAATGCGTAATTTGTGCGTAATTTCCTATGTTTATTTCTTGATTTTAAAAGTTTATAATGTTTTCACTTATTTTTTCAGCTCTGACTCCAGACCACAGAGGTCAGACGGGCCTGGGGAAACTTTAATTGTGTTGTTCTGAGCGCTGGAGTTGCACACATGTGGGTGGACATGCGGGACAGCGCGCGCGGAGAACGACTGCCGCAGCTGGTCGTTGCTCTGCTGGCTTTGCTGTCGCTCTTTGCTGGGCTTGGAGACCCTGCTGAGGTGGTGGACGTCGACGACAAGGAGGCGGTGACCAAGATTGCAGACACCAGAGCCAACAGGGCAAAGAGGAGGGGAGGAACAGACGTCCTGAGAGGGTAATGTGGCAGTAATACCTCCTGATGCTTAAAAATGAGGGGGGCATTTTTTTTATATTCTTTTTTATCGTTTCATTTAGTCATTCAAGTCTTTATTCTAGTCTTGGAACAGGTGCCTTTGCTGGTTCCTCCGGGAATGTGAAGGTCAAAAAACTGTGTGTGTGAGTGTGCATGTGTGCTTTTAATAAGACAGACTGAGACCCCTTAGTGACATGGTGTGTGATGGGAAGTTTGGAGCAAAGTTTAGTAATTAAATACTGGCAAGAATACCACATTCCTGCTGACTGCAATAATGAATTACATCCAAACAATGGAGGCCATTGGTCTTGTGTCTGTGGCAGAGTGGGAGAGAAAGAGACTAACAGCCTAATCCCCATTTTAGCCAAATACACCACACCCCAGTTGTGGATAAATGACATCTGCAGCTGTACACAGTGGGTCACTGCTGGAGGGAGGACATATGAGTGCATATGTGTGTGTGTGTGTGTGTGCAGGGAGCGTTAGACAGAAAAAGAGACATAAGCAAAGCAATAAGG
Organism: Oryzias melastigma; assembly: GCF_002922805.2. Lineage (NCBI taxonomy): Eukaryota > Metazoa > Chordata > Actinopteri > Beloniformes > Adrianichthyidae > Oryzias > Oryzias melastigma. The sequence goes on from NC_050514.1 coordinate 10,472,161, forward strand.
AAAAGAAAAAAAAGGACTTTGTCCGAGGATGACGGCGAACAGATGATGAAGGTCACACAGTGGAGGGCTTGATGAGCGTTCTCCACAGGAATCTCTGTTTGACATACTTAGTCTTCATTTATCACATCATCTGGGTTCAGAGGCCGGAGGAGGACATATAACTGTGTAACGCAGACTCACCGCAGCTTGAATGGCTTCATCATTCATGAATCTGCTGTGACTGCAGTGTTTACACAAACCTATGGATGGGTGTGTGTTCAGCGGGTGATCACAAGTTCACATTTGTAAACCTGTCTCAGACCGATAGGCGGGAGAAGTGGCTTTGATGGTGGCCAAAATATGCTTTAGATTTAAGTGCACACAAAGATTGTCCTTTGTGAAGTGATGAATGATCATAAAAAAATGGGTTTCAAAGTAAGTATTGAGGAGAAACTTGCATTCCTAAAGTTTTTTGAATGGCACCAAGTTTAAAAGTTAAAAAAAGAAAAAAAAACAGAAGAAATAATTTGAGTGGGACTGTTTATGTGGTCACAAGATAAAACAAAGAACTACAATGACAAATACTGTGGTGTCTTTGCCCAAGATGTTTTGGAAAAAGACAATTTATAAAGACTTATAAAAACTTCAAAAGTGTCATATTTCCTAATTTATTAAATTGATGGGAATTCCAACTATTTTTTTGAGTAATTTTGTATGTTTTCTTTGCAATGTTGCTATCGCACAGTGAAGCAAAAGTCTAAAAATGTTGTGGATTTTGACCTTTCGGTGGCACATCTTTCACAGGCCGAATGTTTGTGGCTCAAGGAACAATGCCTACTGCTGCCCGGGCTGGAAGACTCTTACCGGAGGGAACCAGTGCATTGTTCGTGAGTACCACCTACGTTATTTACTTGCATTTGTTTAGAGCTAAATTCCACCAGAACAAAAGGGAACAATCCCCTGGAACTCACAAGGTATGGAGTTTCTGAAGTACTGTGGTACAACTGCAATCATAATTTATTCTGTCCATGAAATGACAACTGGAACATTGTGTTTGTTGCATCAAGTGGCTCCCGTTAAAGTACACTTGGTTGAATTTGCGTAAGATACTTCATTGGACATAGAGTTAACTTTGCCCTAATTGTTAAAAGGAGAAAGGTTATTTTAAAAAAGTGATTTAGAAGAAGTTTGCTTAAAATAGATTTAATATATGCCTGTTTTAAGTTAAATGCATTGTATCAGTGCCAAAAGTGTTGGAAAGACCACAACATTCATACATGGCTAAAAATCATTTGACCTCTTAAGATCTGGCGTCCCATTTTGGGTTATATTACCACAAGTGAATTCTGCTTAGCTGAAGCCCTTTGACTACATGTAAAGAGGGTCAGCTCAAATGTTAGCTTGGGTCCTAAAAGTTAAAAATACTATTTTATATTGGATTTTACTATCAAGTATTTGCACATCAGTTTTCACCAAAACTGTTCATTCCCTTTCCCCTTGGATAGACTGGGATATTCTAGTAAAAATGATGGCGAATGAGCATCATCATCAAGTTCGACTAAGGAAAGGCCCAAATTGTTTTTGTGTATTTTCTATTTACATTTTATAGTTTTGATTAGAACTGTCTAAAGCAGAGATCCCCAACCACCGCATCATGGACTGATGTTCGTCCATTGGTCCAGGTCAAGACAGGCTAAAAAAATGAAAATATTTTAGTGGCTGTCTGTATCAAACAGATTCTAGAGCAGGGGGCATTTACACATTGATAAGAGTTTTTGACATCACACAGTCCTTTAACACATATTTAACAGCAGAAGTCAGAAACTGATGGTTTTTTCTAAATCAGGTGATGCACAAAAGTCTATAAAACATGCAAAGTGAAGGCCAAATCTGGAAAATTCTGTTTTTAATACTTTTACCGGTATATTCTTTTGTGTTTTTAGCAACAGACATTATTGATTCTCCATAATCGAGTGTTGTGTTTTTTTTTGCAGCAATTTGTCGAAGTTTGTGTGGAGATGGTTTCTGCTCAAGACCTAATTTATGCACCTGCCCTAATGGCCAGATTGCCCCGTCCTGTGGATCCAAATCAGGTAGTTCAACCCCCCCCCCTTTTTTTCTTCAAATTGTTTAATTCATTCCCCCCCATTTGCAACGATGTACTTTTATGGTTCTATACCGTGCATAAGTTCAGAGCTGACTGGCATTCATCCATAAGATAAGGATGATTTATGGAAATAGGAGTGTTTATTGGTACAGAATATTTCTTAGACGGTTTAGCCCATATCCCACAGCTGTCTCTGCAATTTATTTATTAAGGATACCAATCATTTCCAAACTTGATAAGCAGGAATAAATGATGAATGATAGAAACGGTGCATGTGCTTTACTATTGCTCAATTGGGAGAAAAATTCAACAGATTAGAAGTTTATCATTGTGCGTTGCCACAGCTGCTCTGATACCCATCGTTTTCATCCATTTTCCATCACTAATTTAGAGCTACAATAAAACAGACAATACTAAAAAGATTGATTCTTTTCTGAAAGTAAAATTTTTGGGGGGACTGAGGGAGATAAAAACAAAAAATCTTATGTTTTCCTGATTTTTTTACATTGTTTTTATGACATGGCAAAAATCAAATTTGCAATTTTTTTTGCTCTAGGACCGGATAAGAAATAGAATTTGTTGATTTTTTTTAGTAAAACTGGTTATACATTTGCACTGAACACCAACTCATCACCTCAAACCTAAAATCTTTTTTCCTTATTTGTTGTAAAAGTAACTGCATTTTTGTTGTAACATGTCAATGTTTGGGTTAACAATACATACAACTACTGTGCTTATTTATTGGCATATATGTTAACGTATTGCTTAAGGATGTACATGGTTTAAATCTGTGCGTATCACTTTTTTTTTTTTTTTTAATCTTTTTGCTCCAACAGTCCAAAACTGTAACATTCGGTGTATGAATGGAGGAACGTGCGCAGAGGACAACTGCCTGTGCCAAAAGGGCTATGTAGGAAACCACTGTGGGCAACGTAAGTTGTCACTGTATATGCTCCAAAATATGAAAAATGTTTACTGACAATTGAGATGAAAAAAAAAATACAAATGTCATTTGCTTCTAACTTAGTGTTTAAAACATTTACTTTAGTCTAGTCACATACTTTAAAACCCACGCTGATGAAAATTGTGTTTTTTGGAGTTTTTATTGTGTTTTTGTGACATTTTTCTGATGATGGACGACATAAAATTGAGAAAATTAAGCTCAAAACAGCATTTCTGAGTATTTATTTATTAAAGTGTTGTGAATCAGGAGAAGATGAAAAAATGCAATAAAAAAGAGCATAATTGTGATGTAGAAAATATGCTGGGTAAGCCACAAGTTCCCTGCTCCAAGTTCTCAGCAACAGGAAGGGGACCGTTGCTACACGCTAACGGTCCCTCCCACAACTTAGTCACTCTACTACTGCATAAGATGATTAGAGTAGGTCTTTAAGGTGCATCAAGTACAGTTTAAAGTATTCAAGACTTTTACTCATATGGGTTAATGAAAACAAGCCAGTAAGCAGCAGTTTAAATTGATAACATGAAAATGCTGTTTCTGATTATACAGTGACTTCCAACTCATAATATAGCAGTGTTCATTTTGAAAAAGCCATTCAAAATAAAAATAAAAAAAGAAAGAATTTTAAATGTTTAAAGACAAAATATACAGAAAATTTTACCTTTAATTTACGATATTTAAATTCAATTGGCCAACCATTCAGTGTGTACCCCGCCTTCATCCAACACGGCTGGGATAAGCTCCAGCAACCCCTTGACCCTGGAAGGGACTAACCAGGTTTAGGAAATAGATGGATGGATGAAATTGGATTTCAACATTATTATAATTTTTATCAGGCTTGAACTGCATGACACACTTGGCAGGTGTTTTGTTTCCACTTATGAGTCATATTTGCTTGTTTCAGAAGCAAATCCAAAACTTGGATTCTTGAATTTACAATATGAATATTCAACTTCATTCAGATGCTCAGTTATGTCTAAAAAGTGTTTAACAGATGATCGTTTCTCATGTTTTTCTTTGGTTTGTGCTTTTCCTCAGCGGTCTGTGAAAATGGTTGTCTCAATGGAGGAAGGTGTGTTGCTCCCAACAGATGTGTGTGTACGTACGGCTTCACCGGAGCCCAGTGTGAGAGAGGTAATGAGTGCAACACAGCCGTTCTCCACACTTCCAAATACTTATCCCACTGTAAACAGTTTCTTTACAGTATAGGTTATTTACTACTCACTGCTGCTGAAGTGCTGTTTTTTTGAACACGTGACTCGTTGTTGAGTGACTGTTTTATGTGTCATGCCACTGGTTGGAGGAATATGGTTTGTTGTGGAACATGTGGAGAAATTACAAATTTTTTTTCCACATCTGCTCTGAGACGACGCACTTGGGAATGGGATGCTGCTTTTAAATGTTTGTTAGCTATAGACCTCCCATCCTCTTGTGGTTGCTTTCTGGCACATGAGAGAAAAGGTTCCAAAATATACAAGCACACGCAAACACAGCGGTTGATGGTGCTTTTCATTGAAATGCAGACATTTGGTTTGGATGTGTCTGTTGCTGCAATGACCTCTGGAGGTCAAAGTGTTGACCTTATAGCACTAATGTTCAGATCGGTAGTTGAGCTCCTATTAAGTAGCTTTTTTTTGGTCTTTGGATGTTAAATTTGACACTTTTTTCCCCTTAGTTTACACTGATTACACAGTATTTTAAGCCCTGCAACTGTTTAGTCCTGTCTGGTCATTGACAGTTTAGTCCCAGACCTTCTTCAGTAACGCACACCTGTAGATACGAAATCGGGTGATGCAGAAGTTCGGCCAGATGGTGTGTAACTGTTCAGGAATTCAAATGTTGCATTTTTTTCTTTTCTGCCGACTTGTGTTCTTGAAGTTCAAGCTTGCAGGGAAAATAATGAATTACAGGAACTGTTTTTAGGGGGAAGGAAGTAACACTAAGCCACATCTGGTTTTAAAACTGAGATTTGCTATGCAAGTTGGAGGAATCCAAGCAGGTCATTCTCTGTCAGCTGCTTCTTTCTCACTCAATTGATGAGTTTTGCAGTTAAACTAGCATAAATCAAGGTGTCAATCCTCATGCTTTATCATTCATTAGAAGACTACTTTGAAATTCAAATAAAACTTTATTTATAGAGCATTTTTCTGCCACAGAGCACCTTGAAGTGCTTTACATAAAATATTGTATTTATACAAATTGTAGTAAAAATAGTATTCATCATAAAAAACAACCTTTACAGAAACAAAAAGGGAAAAAAGTCTATAAAATCAATGTAAAACATAAATCAATGTAAACATTTATTAAAAGCTAAGGTAAAAATATGTTTAAAAAAAACACCATGTTTTTCACTTCCACAGGCAGGCTGTTCCATAGGTGAGGCCTACAGTGCAGTTCTATGGAAGGTGTTGAGTCTCTCTTGTAATCTAACAAAAGCAAAAGTGTGTGAAAATCAGTAAAGATTACTTCCTGTTGCTCAGTTTTGAGCTATCATGACAAGCTGAGTGCAAAAACGAATCTCTAATAAGAACTAAAGACATAAAATAATTTCTTTCCTTATATTTAAACATTTTAAATTGGACCACAAATCTTCAGGTCAAATGAACCCAGATTCACTTCTCTCAAGTGATTAGGAGTTTGCCTGCTGAGCCCACATGTGTTTTGTCGATTTGGGGAAGACTTATGACATCAGGATCATCTACCTCATCATTTCTAATGGCTGCTTAGGGAGTCTGTACATTTGGTCCTTACACAAAAAGTGTAAGAGCTTGGTTTGCATTGCTGGCATTTGTGGGAGGCTCATTAAGATGGGCTCTACCATCGCCGCTTTTTGTCTCTTTACAGACTGAATTTCTATCTTCGGTCTGGAGATGATGGAGAAGGTCCAGTCAGGATTACAGTTCTGCTTTTTGCAGATGACGTGATCTTTTTGACTTCATGGAGTGGCAAACCACAGCCAGGACTTGGGCGGTTTTCAGTCAAGTGTGAAGCAGCTGAAATTAAGATTAGCACAGCCAAGTCCGACGACATGGTGCTTGTTGAAAAAGAGTGGATTGTTCTCTCAGAGTTTGGAATGAGCTGCTGTTTCCCTGAGTGGATGAAATGAAACATGGTGCCTATAGATCGAAATAAATAGACACATTCATTTGAATGCTTACAGGGCTTTTGTCATGCTATTCTTTAGCCTTTCAGAGTAAATTATATCCATGTATATGATAATATGTTACCTTTAGAACTCTAAAAAAACAATATTTTTTTATGAAATATTAGATATTTTTTCAAGCTCATTTTCCTACTTGTAAGTAAGACGCCTTAATCTCTGAGGCTCCGCCTTTTGCTCCTTGGAGGTGCTGTCATGACGTCATTCTAGAGTCGGCCTCGGCAGCACCCACAAAAACAAACAACATCTTAACTTTTGCAAAGATGGATGTGCATATTATGCATATAAATGGAAGCATTTTGTTGATCATGCTAGCTAGAAAGTGTGTTTGTGTTAGCCTGGGGGTGGTGCTGGTGGCACAGACTCTTCCTGGAAGGGGCTGTTCTCCACTTCATGACGTCACAATGTGAGAACCCGCTCATTTTCGTGAATTGGGAGGGGCTGGTGCTCAGAGCGCAGGGGGTTAGAGCAGGGGTCCCCAAACTACGGCCTGTGGGCCGGATCTGGCCCTCCTCCACATTTGGCCCGGCCCCCCAAACACTTACAGAGACACATTATTTATTTATTTTTTTCCTCAATCCAGCCGATCACGACCCACATAGAACATTACTTTTTATTTCACTTGTGTACAGTCTGAACTATGACAGGAGACGATAGACTATTTATTGGTTTGTGAAGATTACAGAAATTATTTATTTAAAATTTTGCTATATGTGGCTTTCTGGAAAACCATAAATATTTAGGTTTATGTTATGATTGCTACACTTTTTCTGTTAGCCCACAAACTGACCCCACATCAGAGAAGAAAACAGCTATGTGGCCCTCACAAGAAGAAGTTTGAGGAACCTTTGTTTTAGATGAATGTTGAGAGATGCGTGAATGGATCAAAATACTGCTTTGGGGTTGTTTTTTGTAAAAAAAATAACAAAATAACATTAAAATACACTTAAAAACTTTAAAAAGTTGATTTTGTATGATATAGGCCCTTTAACAAAGAAATATAATCCATATACTTTGTTGGTTACCATGTTTAATTCACAAAATCTATGTGAAAAACTTGCTGTTTCAAACCATTGAACTAATTTAACAAGCCAAAAACCCAGATTAGATCCCTGCTGCATGCCAGATATTTGGAAACCCTTTCTGACTGGATCTGCCTTGCTTTTTATTTGTTTTCCAATCCTTTTCTGAGAACGTTTATTCAGAACGAATCCGTGATTTCATTGATCAGTAATGTGCGTTAGTGACCCCCTATGCTTTCTGCCCTGTGCTTAACATTTGGCTTTCTAAAAATGTAAAAAATGTGGACAAATGGATACTGTGGCATTAAAGCATAGATTACTTTCACTGGAATTTCCTTGGCTGGGATCCATCATCTCCTAGGGAAAAGCCATTGTGCTTTCACATAAACACTGACACATGCATAGAGCACATGTGTTTGCACACCCCTCTCTGTTTGTGAAGCAATTTGCAGAACTGTGCACCATTATGGCTTGATCTTATCACATTGCAAAAAAACACGAGGTTTCTACAAACATGTGATCTAAGCAGGAGAGAAGTGGTTGCACTAGAGACTCAGAAGTTTTCTTGGATGTAGAAATGATTTGCTGCTCACTGAGCATGAACACATCACTTCCACAGAGCTGAATGTGGCCAAAGTGGTCTGCTGACCACTCACCGCCAATAAGCAAAGCTAACTGGTACATCTATGTTGTCTTTGTTTATTCTTAAATGTGATTTAGGTTGGAATGTGTAATTTGTGAGAGGCAGCCACAGTCACAATACTGCTGCATTCAGAGCTATTTCCTCCTGCTGAAGAGTCATGGAGCTACATGGCAGTAAATTCAAGCTTTTGCTATGACGCCATTTGGTTCACTTGGGTCTATTGGGGAATGGCTGGCCTCAAATGTAGCAAATCAGAAATTGAATCTCCACAGGGAAGTCATCCGGTCAGCAGAGGGTTGTCTTGCGTTTCCCCCTACAAGGACGCGTTTCATCCCAGTGCAAATCTCACAGACGTAATCAAGCTTCTAAGTTTCCAAGTGTCTGTCAGAGCTTGCTCAGCTTGTCAGTCTTGAGAGAACAGAGGAAATATGATGATGTGCCAGCAGAAAAGTCCCCACCTAGATGAGCAATCACAAACTCACACATAGAAACACAGACACAACTTAAGAACTCATATATAGAAATAAAAAAAAAATATCTTGAAAATGTTTTCGAAATTTGACCTAATGCTGTCATGAGATACATGTGCACTAAACGTGGATTGTTGAAGTGGTACCAATATTTAGATCCCCAGGCTCTTTCTGTCACTGCTCTATTCTGATATATGAAAACACTTGGTGTCATATAATTCCATCCAGGCCCAAACCGCAATTATTAATGTCTCCTCCTTCATCGATTTTCAATCAGTTGGCACTTCTGAGAATTAAAGGGAGTGCCATCCAAACATTACTACCAAATCCGAGTCCGTGATTGGTCAAAGTTCAACTTTCAATGCGTGTTGAATGGCTACCTGTCTCATATATGTAGACCCCCCCTAAAAAAGTCTTTAGAAGTTGTGTAGCTGTGCATGAACACAAGTTTTGAGCTCATAACCCCGAAGCGCACATTTATTGGGCAGCCCACATGACTCGATCATAGAGACAGTAAAAAAAAAAAGTCCCCTTATTTCTTTTTCCCCTCTTGGGTTAATGCGAGATAGTGAGCCTCCGATCTCAACCACAGAGACACAGAAACACAGCGGAAGCGGCTGACATGCAGACATAGCCCCAGAGTGAGATAGAAGCCCCTGCTACCAGGAAAATATTTAAATGATCATATAAAGCCAAACATGGTGACTTGATTACCAAAGTTTTTGTATAACTCTTCACAATAAATAAACCTGATTTCTTAATATCATCTGTGTCTTCTATACATTCTAAGTGAGATATCCACAGACACCGCTCTATGTAGCCATCATCCTAAAAGAACTAGCTGGTAGTTCCTCCCGCATGTGGCCGCGGCGTCAATCTCAGGCTGGCTGTGAGCAGCGAATTTGCTGTGCGAATCGCGAGTTACATACAAGTTTTTATGTGGTAAGACTTATATACAGGCTATTTTTATTTTACAACTTGAATGAGAAAGGGACAATGCATCTTAGTGAACATTAATGCAAATATAAATATGTCAGATCATAGCCGCAGACTAATTTCCGTCTTGATTCCCTTGGCAGTTTGATGTTAAAAGAAATAAAACAGAGTTTAAGAGATAAACGGAACACAAAATTATTAAACACAAGAAAAACACAAAATCTAAAATAATACAGAATACTTTTTGAACAGATAAATCATTTTTGCTTTCTAAGCATATTTTCTTATTTCTGGTCATTTGTGATTGCACATTCAAGACTCCAAAACCCATAGTTCCAGCAGTTTTTATTTTTTTTTATTTTTATTTTTTTATGACATATTCCAGCCATCATCTATAGGTTCTTAGCCTGTCATGGAGGCACAAACAGTGACAGCTTGAGTTAGCCAACATCACATTTGAGATGATTTTAAATTATTTTATGCATAAGATGGCTAAAGTCCAAACTTTTGGAGATAGTTCAAGAAAATCTTTTGACCTACTTACTAGTGCTCTACCCTCCAGCTCTGCATACCGACACAAACAAGGAATCTCTAGCAGGAAAAATTCAAGACAAACTCTTCTCTGCATTCTTAGAGCTCTCCTGCTGATGTATTTAGTATAAGGTTTTGTCCAAACCAGAGAAAATCAAACAAAACCAAATGAAGACCCTTTCTACAAACCGAAGAGGTTTGAGATCATAGCTGGCCAGAAATGATCAGAGATGCTGTGTTTGAATGAAAACATGTGTGATTGCTCCCAGATGCACAGGACATGGGCGGATCCCCAGCTGATTGCGGTACACAAAGAGACAAAAGATGACGAATGAAATGACATCATTTTCGCCCAACAGCTGTTTGCCTCTCCCTATTTACTCCTGGAAACTGTTAAAGTGCTGTGCTGGTATTTACTTTATTCCATCTCAGATGTTTGCTTTGGAAAACTTGCTCAATTACACTTAAAGCTGGTTTAAGCAGGCATCAGATCAGAAATGCGAGGCATCCTTCATCTCACCTGCAAAATAAAAGCTTAAGCAGCCTGTTAAAGATTTGGGAACTGTAGTTTTTCTTCCTTCAATTACAGTAATTCTCTTTAAGTTGGAATCAGTGAGTCAGCTCTGGCTCTCCTGCTGCTTGTTCAAGATAAAGCACTAGTAGAGTAACAAAAGTGGCCAAATTTTCCTCCTGCTGCAGTCTCTTCAACTCTCCACTGTTTACCAGTTCAGCTGATTTTAAACAGAGCTCCTCTAATTTTTTCCAAAAACAATATTGGTGTTTTTGCAAGTATTATAAAACTCTCCCACTAACACAAACACCTACAGACTCAATATTTTTATCTGCCCCTTTAATAGGAAGGCAAGTCAATAAAGTGTCTTAATCCTAAATTCTATTTTTAATACTTCACTTTTTAAGTTTATACTATCAGAAGAGTGACAGGTTTATTTCGTCTGAAAGTTATATATAGTGACCAGGATGTATATATGAAATCATTGTGGTTGGTGATTCTAAAAGACCTAAAGGTAGGACAAACAGCAGAGGAGTCAGATGGAGATAAAAAAAAGGGGGAAAACAATTCAATAATCTAACTAACATAAAGAAACAGAAAATAATGTGGATCTTGCAAAAACTGAAGGAAGTTTACATGAATTTACCTTAGAAAGTACCACTAGAACTTTGCACGAATTGTACATTTAAACCTCCATCCACGCATTTTTCAAAACTCGGTGAAAACCTTTAGGGTGCACAAAGTTTCTAGAGCGTATCCCAGAGGCTGTTGGGCGAAGGCAGTGTACACCAGTTGCCAGTTTGTTGCACACACAATTTAGAGTCACCAGTGAACCTACAAAGCATGTTTCTGGACGGTGGGAGGAAGGAGAAAACACAAACACGCACGGGGAGAACATGCAAACTCCATACAGAAAGGTCTCAGCTGGGATTCGAACCTTTGAAACAAGAATGCTAACCACTACACCACTATCCAACAGGACTACAGGACTTTGTATGACTCATCACCTGAGATGACCTCAGTAATTAACATTGACTACTAAAACTTAAACCAGGCAGTCTTGTAAAAACTGAATTCATGGCAGAGTTGCTTTCTTGGACTGCATTCATTTGTACAGGTGTGCTGTTAAAGTCACCAGTGATATGTTATGTTTTACTGTTTGGACTGTTTATATGAATACTTTTGGTTTTGTTGAATCATTGTAAAAATGCTGAAAAATGAATCCACTGTTCAGTCAACAGTTAGTCTTCTGCAGTCTGGTGGGTCTGGTGATGTGACTTGGGAAAAAGTGATGTCCATATTGTGTCCATGCACTTTCCAGCATAACAGTGCATTAACTGACTCACCTCAGTTGTTGCTGCAACGCATTTCTAAGTGAAAAAAAAACTCATCAGAATGACTCATTATTTGTATATTTGGTCGGTGTAGGAAAGTAGAACATGATTTTGTTTTTGTGGTTAAAACATGGCCTAGACGTTTTATGGTTGGAGAAATTCATCCAGACGTCCGTTGTTTCACTGGTTCTCCTAACTTTCTTTGTGGGACACATAAATAATATTAAAACAAAGGACCCTGACAAGCATAAATAATAAGACACAAAAATATAGCAACCAGGAGAATCCACTAAGCACACTGCAAAAATAAACCCCCTAGAAATAAGCCAAAAATTCTAAAATATATTAAAAACATCTTTCAACAAGTGAAAAAATCTGCCATTGGGGTGTGATAAATTGCCTTATCGAGAATTCTTATTTTAAGAAAAAAGTATTCTAGTCACTAAGATGTTTTCTCAAACTTACTTTGCATTTGAAAAACGCATTTTCTTGCAACACAAAAACTAAGACTTTTTATTTTTTGAATAAGGGTCGTTTTTTTTCTGAAGATTTAGTTTTTGCACATGAAAGTCATTCAAATCTTTTATGGTTTTCATTGAATTTGCAAATGTTGCATTTGTTTTTTTATGTTTTTAGGTCATTTTTTATTACTTTTTTTAATGCTGACATAAATAAGTAATAAAAATTAGAAACATTAGTTTAAACAGTCAGATCTGAAGCGAGTTTGTTCATTTCATTTCACATAGGTGAAGAAGTCGAGAAAGAAACAAAAGCATTTCTTTCCCAGCAGAGCTTGAATGAAGGGAGTGCAGAAAAGAGAGAAAGATGACCCATTTCTGTCTCACAGTGCACTGCTGCCAGAGGCTGGGAGACTGTAGAAGCTGCTGTGCACGTGACGGGTCTGGGCTGGGCCCCGGTCCACAAGGGAAACGCACAATGTCTCGTTTGTTTTAAACGACTGCTCTGTTGGAACTGCTCTCCCTCTTTCCTCTTGCTGTCTGTTGTCTGCAGTGAAATGTGGAAATGATTTTTGCCTTTGGATTACGTCCAAATTCTTTTGGGAGTAATGTGTTTTTCATTCCCTTCTGTCTCAATCCTGTGTTTCACCATTTTTCAATCCGTCTCGATAAAGGTTCTGTGATTTTGTTGAATCGGATTGGGGGTTTGAAACTAAGGTGTGGTCTTTGGAACGGGAACCAAATGAGGGGAAAGATCTGTGCAAGCAGTCTGCTCGGGGAAATGAGGTTTAAACCAGCTTAAAGGGGAGGAGGGGGGAAGAAAAGTCTTAATGGAGGGACTTTCTTCACATTATCACATTAGTTAAGAGCTATTTAGCTTTAATTTTGGGCTGCTGTAGCTGGTGAGGAAATCACCCTGTGTGTTCCATAGATACGCCCTGCCAGCTTCTGTGGACCATATGGATCCAGACCTTTTGACTGGATTTTGCATCATTAGTTGAAGGAGAAGCAGTAAAGTGTGTGTGTGCTTTTGGGCATTTCTTATTCGGACATCAGACCAAACATTTCTGAAGATCTCATCCAAAACTAAATTAGATGAAATTCCATTTAAACTCTGATCATCAAATTTAAACTCACTAGTGTCATTTCACTAATTAGTGTTTGTTTAAAGGTAGCTAACAAGTTGAACATTATATTGATCATTTAAAAATAAACTGAGAACATATCCGATTATCTCAAGTGTTTGGTGTAGTTCTTTCCACTTCAAGACCAAGACCAAAATATGAGACATTTATGAAGGAATCAGCATAGTTATGAAAGAGTTAAGTCTTGTTAATGTAATCCACAGGACTAGAAAGGAATTATTTTCTTTTTAACAATTCCAGCAGAACCACACTCAACTTTTTTTTCTTTTCCAAGCTGCTTTGACAGCTTGGAGAAGTACTTCGGCCTCTGAAGACTTTGTCACGTCTGGAGTCTTTTGTTGGCTATTCCCTATTTTTTGGGATGGAAAAGTCTGACTTGTGTTTGTTTTCCAAACCTATGGTTATTTTTATGTAGTTCATGCTGACCTTCATAAAGACTTTGACCTTAACCACACCCCTTCAAAATCAAAGAACACATATTAAATAAGCAATGCATTTTAAAGTCCCACTCTGATCATCTTTTGATCTATTGTAAAGTGCTCCCACTGGTCTTTTAACGGGAGTCACCCCATAGCGCTCGAAAAACGTTCTCTAAAATCACGACCCTAAAAGTTACGGTCTTTCCCATTTTTATATTTAATACATGTTTGTTATTACAATGCTGAATACTTTTGGGCAAGAGTAGGTTGTATTTCTCCAGCCAGGTCCCTCTTTCATTTCCTGTTGTGGAGTGGGCGGCACCCAGTGTATTTTCTACTTCACAAATACACTTTTTTTTCAAAACTGCCTTTCCTGATTCAAGCAATTTGAATAAAGAAATACTCAGAAATGCAATTTTTAGCTTATTTTTTTAAATATATTTGTTCTCCATCATGAGTAAAAACCCACAAGAACCAACACATTCTCACTCCCAACTCATCATGTATGGACGTGCAGTTCGGGTCCCCTCTGCGTCACTTTTTGACCTTTTGGTTTGCTCCAACTTGTCTTTTTTTTTAATGTCCTTGCTGTTCCCATAATCCATGGGTCTCCAACCCTCGGGACGCAAACCAGTACCGGTTTGAGGGCTGCTTGGTACTGGGCCACAGATGCTGATCAAGGGTCCTCAGCCCCTGGGAGGCAGACCGGTACCGGGATGTGGACCGATATTGAGTCCTGTGATTTAATGGGAACAGCCAGCACATTAAAAAAAATGATGAATTCGAGACACCCAAAACATCAAAAAGTGACACAGAGGGGGCCCGAACTATACGTCCATACATGACGAGTTGGAAGTGAGACTGTGTCGCAAGAGCGTGTCACCACAAACCAAAATCACAATTTATTTTAATCAGAGTAGGACTTTAAACCATCTGCCATGAAACCTACAGTAAAGACAAGGTGGACATGATTGTTTTTCTTTGTGCTTTTCTTTCATAACATTTCACAGATATTTCACAATATTTCATGAAATTGTGTCAGCACTTTAAAGGAACAATTAAAATGTATTCCTAAATTTGGTAAATCCCAAACACCGATCTCACTTTCCAGATTACCGCACTGGGCCATGCTTTGCCTCTGTGAATAACCAGATGTGCCAAGGCCAGCTCACAGGCATCGTGTGCACGAAAACATTATGTTGTGCCACCGTGGGGCGAGCATGGGGTCACCCTTGCGAGATGTGCCCAGCCCAGCCTCACCCCTGCAGAAGAGGGTTCATACCCAACCACCGCACCGGGGCATGCCAAGGTAAAGTCTGCTCGTCCGAGTCTGTTTCTTCTTCTGTTTGCAGATCTCTCTTTTTCTACCGTCAACCTCTGTCTGAACTTCTGAATTTAAACTCTTTTCTTCTACCTGCTTTCCCTTTTAACTCTTTCCCTCTCTTGTCTGGCCTCACTGTCCTCACCTCTGCCTGCTATCCTCTCTCCAGAGGATTAATTCTAATTGGGTTAAATTTGGGTGGGTGGCAGTGCCTCCCACATGTGTATGGAATGCCCTCAGACACCCGCTGTGGCGGGCCTGTCAGAGTCAGTAACACGGGTCAGTGGCAGTGCCACGTGGGAGAGCTCATTTCTGGTAAGACGACCCTGTCTGGCTGCTCCAGACCCGACAACATCAGAACCTCGGCAGGGGAGGCGAACCCGAGCCAGCGTCCAGAGGAACACAGAGTTCTCTGGGACAGCATCATCCTGCAGGAGTCAGGCGAAATCATTAGACACATTAAATTCAGTCACAAGTGCACCTGAAAAACAAAATAACTTCTAATTGGATGCTTTACCTTCATAAATGATATGATATGTGCACCTGTCTGGTTTGGCTCCATTTTCAAAAACTTGCAGGACTCAGTCCCTCTTCACTCATGCAACATTATTTTCAAAGGAATCCCAGTTCTAAAGAAGTTTTCAAACATGAATAGAAGTTCAGACTTGTGTTTATGTCAGCCAGTACTGACAGAAATGTTGTCCACTTTCAGATGTGGATGAGTGCCACGCCATTCCTGGCATCTGTCAAGGAGGGAACTGCATCAACACAGTGGGATCCTTTGAATGTAAATGCCCTGCTGGCCACAAGTTCCACGAGATCTCTCAGAAATGTGAAGGTAAGAATTAAGCCAGCCAGCAGCTATCGCTGTGAAAGCGTGAGCCGCCAGCTTTTCCGTGTCAGTTTGAATGACAGAGTACACTGAAGAATATTTTAAAAGCTCCTGCAAGTTCAGAGGGTTTGAAGCCACATCCGTCTCTTTGTGGTCCGCTTCACCTCTGTCATGGTTTTCGGATTATTACTTTGTGGCGAGAGGACCACACATAAGCAACTTCATGCCCTTCCCTTAAAAAAAAAAAAGTTTAATTAAACCAAAGCACCACTCTGTTTTCTCTCTTAAATGTGAGGCTTGTTGAACTTTTAAGTGCAAAACTCTTCAGTAAAGTTGCAAATAAAACTAAAAAAAAAAAGAATACAATGGGGTTTTCTTTCAGTTGAGAATTATGTTAACCTTTACTAACTTTCAGAATATATATACGCTTTTCACATAGTTCTAAAATATCACCACAGATGAAACTTTATTAGGAGCTTTGTTAATTTTTATTGTTGTCAAATAAAATAATCCACATTTCCTGCACAGTTAAAGGTTTATTGAATTGCCTGTGTGTGTATACAAGGTGTTTTACAAATAAAGCTGTTTTGTCTACATTTTTTATGTTTTTCTTTAAATGTGGTTTGGTAACAAATCCTTTTCCCTCTCAGATCTGGACGAGTGCTCAAACATCCCCGGTCTTTGTGGAGTGGGCGAATGCTCCAATACTGTCGGCAGCTATTTCTGCAAGTGTCCTCAGGGGTATTACACCTCTGTTGATGGATCTAGGTGCATTGGTAAGTCATTTAAATACTTTTCTTCTTTGTTCTACTAGAATAAATGGAAAAATAATCAAAGCTAAGATGCTGCTCGTTCCTTTCCCACATCTTTTTTTGTTTCTTTCTATGTTTGGCAATTAAAGCAGATAAGATTGAATTCCACTCAGTGTTCCAGCTGGTAGAAATTAGGTCAGTAGTCACTTGCATGTTTGTAGTTCCAGAAAATTGAAATGACTTTTCTTTGAACTGAGGGGAGCATGTGATGAGAGAAACTAAACAAACCCGTTCGGTCTTCAGTAAACATTTCATTTTGGAAGAAAGGAAGTTTGTGTGGATCTATGCTTCAGCCTGCATGAACAGGGATCGTCATCGTGATTACCCAAAAGCAGTCACAGAGCTTCTTTGTCCAGTTAAATGTTACCAGGATCAGGGAAGGAAAGGATGTTATTAATAAACATTCATTTTCACATTCTTGCATGAATGGATGCACCAACATATCCAGGCTTGTGTGTTTTCAGGAATGTGGTATATTTTGTGCCAGAAAGTGAATTTGTATCACCCTAAATTTGATAGTCAGGACTCCTTAAGGGGCAAACTTCAATTGTTTTTTGCCCTTTTTCATCTTCCAGAAAGGATGTCAAAGATTTGAATAAGATAACAAAAACTGTCTGAGTGTAAATGACTACATATTGGTAATTTATTTTTGGTTAAAAGTCTCTTAAGTGCAGTTCTGTTCTGTTTATATTTTCATTTAATGAGAGTCACCGCTCTCCATAACATATTGAATGCTCATCATGACTACATAACTTAATGGAAGGAAAAGAGCAGTGAGAAAAATGAAATTCTTACTTATTTCCTCCCCTATTTTAAAATTTTAACAAAAAAAGAAAGACAATCCTAGACAGCTTTTATCGCTCACCACGACTCACAACACTAACCACTCTTTTAAGTTTTTTCTCTACAATTTCTTTAAATAAAAGTTTATTTTAATTACTTTTTAGATATTTCTTTTTCCAAACTTTTACACTGACAAAGGATAAACTCATTTGTTTTTAAAGTGGAGCAATCAACTTTTAACTTAAAATTATTAGTGAAAACAAAGAATAAATAATGCATTCCTATGTTCCCTAATATCCAACTTTATCTATTATTCCAATAGTCCTTTTCTGCAGTAAACATGATGGCATTATATTGGTTTTACATGTATTATCCCACACTTTGATGCAAAAAATAGGCAACACAATTGAACAATATAACATTCGCAGCACATTACAGGATAAATAGCACTTAACATTATTAAAAACAAATACAGCTTTAGACACTTTACTTTAAATATATGATATACTGAGCTTCCAAAACTAAATTCAATTAAAAAATATCCCAAGAAATCTAAACCTTTTTCCACTTTTACTCCATCAATAGACTGTTTTATTTTCCAAATTCAATGAAAGTGTATTATTATTGAACAAATATTTAAATTTATTCATTTTAATTCAATATGTTCTATTAAATGTTTTATTGTTTTTTTCTTTTTTCTTTAATTTGTCCTGTCCAACAGCTGGGCAAACAGATAAGTGTTGAGAGTTATTAGTTATTATTGTTTTTTCTGAACAAAAAGGCTTGAGTCATGAACAAAAAACAACTTTCAATAAATTTGATACTTTTCAAATATTATTTATATATAAAAGAAACAGAATAAGATCCAAAATTGAACCTTTTAGAAGTTCACAATTAATATTAATGGATTTTGAGGTATGATAGCAAACTTTACATATTGCTGTCTTTTATTAAAATAACAGGTTTATAACACCAAACATATGTAACTTTAAAATGCTCTTATTCTTCTTTCTATTAATAACTTTTGAAATGTATTCGGTTATTTTTATCATTGGGAAGAGTATAGATGAAAGTTGTGCAGGTAGGAAGAAAAAAAGTCAAGTTCTCACCTTCATATGAAATGTTCCATCTGCAAGTGGCTTTCATCTTCCAAAGGATGGACGCTCTGAAAGGGAAACACATTCTTTCTGATTTAACTCTTGACAGTTTGGTGAACGTTGGAACTGCATAGGCCATTCTTTGTAAAAAAAAAAAAAAATGGATTCTATTCTGCGTTCTTTCCCACAGACGGCCGTGGCGGATACTGCTACGCTAGCCTTCTGAATGGGCGCTGCGCCAACCAGAATTCGCAGCTGCTGACTAAAATGCAGTGTTGCTGCGACAGTGGACGTTGCTGGTCTGACGGCTCCACCCCTGAGATGTGCCCCATTCGTGGAACAGGTGGAGTGGCTCACCGTCACAAAGCTTTACATTTTCTGTTCTCATGAGTCTCCATGTCTCAGCGCTGAGCTCACATTCCACTGTTTATTGATGCGCTTCTGTCAGAGGGATACCAGAGGCTGTGCATTCAGATACCTGATAGCAACGATGCAGTTGTGTTCCCTGGTCCCGGTCCAAGGCCGGACATGCCCAATGTCTATCCAGTTCCACGTCCAGACAGGCCAAGGATTTATGAACCCCCTCCAATCCCAGAGAGGGAGCGGATCCCTGACCATATTCCTGAGCAAATTCCAGTACTGCCACAACCACAAGGTATCCCACTTCCCACAACTTCTGTTTGGTTGAAATATTCCGACAAAAAACAATAATTTGAACTGTCTAATAATATTTTTAAAAATTAGTCTTACTATCTAAAGGTATTCTCCTTCAATTTGGATTTTTGTCATCAAACTGACAAAAAATAGTGTTTACAAAATTCAGAAACATAGAAAATCTCAAAGAAGCAGCAAAATATATGTTACACCTTTTGTTAAAAATAATGGTGTGTAAAAAAAGCCTACACCTATTATACTTAAATGCAAATTTAACATTAACATTTGATTTATTTACTATTGATACATTTTACCATACATCTGGGTTTTTTTTAGAGGCGTATGTTAACCCAGTTAATAAAGAAAACACAAGTCTCTATTTATGTTGGAGAGCCATTTGAAAGAGGGTTGGAGTTCCCCCTTGTGAATGGAGACATTCTTCAAGTGCATTAAGTTAGCCACATAGCAGGCTAGTTTTTCATCGGCAAAGTAGCATCCAACAAACCAAAAAACCTCTGGCACAGTTTTAGAGGGAGGTCACTAAAACGCTTTGAGAAAAAACAAACCCCTCATGTAACTCAACAACTATCTGAGCAGCTTACTCATCAAAATGATCTGAAATAGTGTTAAAGTCCCACTCTGATCATCTTTTGATCTGTTGTAAAAGCATTCCCAGCTGTCTTTTGATTATGATTATGTCGTTTTTAGTCAAAATAACAAAACAAAATATATATATATATATTTTCTAGGACAGTTTATGCAGAGCAGCACTAGTTTATTGGAAATTCATCTGCTGGTATGGAGTAGATCTGCCCCTACTTCCCATCATCCATCTATATACACTGTCCC
This sequence comes from Oryzias melastigma, assembly GCF_002922805.2. NCBI lineage: Eukaryota > Metazoa > Chordata > Actinopteri > Beloniformes > Adrianichthyidae > Oryzias > Oryzias melastigma. The sequence continues at coordinate 10,492,185 of NC_050514.1, forward strand.
ACTAGTTTACAACCCCAACCTAACATTACTGTTGCAGCAAAAATGGCGAGCAATATTGGAGTTATCCAGCTGTACTGTTTGAGCCAGATGTGAGCTCAGATGAGGAAAACAAAGACGTACATGAATGTAGTCATTTACAAGTGAATGCATCAGACTAGAGCATCACTTGTGTCTTGTCCATCGTAGCTTCTATGTCTCAGTTACAAGCTTTTTTTTTACGTTTTTTATCTGCTCCTGATTGACATTGTTTTGATAAAGAAACACTTAGAAATGCAATTTTAATCCTCTTTTTTTAATATATGTCTTCCATCATGAGGAAAAATGCCACAATAACATGTTTAAAAACTTTACAAATACAATTTTTTTCTGATTCTATTCATTTGTATTTCTTGTTCTTGTAACCTCTTTCTTTGCTTTCTCTAAAAGTTTTGCCTTTTGCCAGGCCACAGTTGTAAATTAGAATGTTGTTCTTAACCTGTTCTGCCTGAATACACAAAGGGGAAATGTAAAAATAGATTTATAATATAAAAATTAAATTTTCATTGGAATAGGTCTGTAAAGAAGGTTAAGAACTGACCAGTCTTCAGCCACAGAGCTAACCATAAACTCTATTGGTCAATGTGTTTCAAAACCAAATGTAAAGTCGTCTTTTTTATAGAAAAAATAATTATATTCAACAACTCCGTCCAAAACTAAATCAAATGCAAAAAATCTTTTTCAGAATTCTCTTTTCAATCTTTGTTTTTGTGCTTTTTTATTTCTTAATTTTTTTGGATGATCTACTTGTAGAATTTTTTGCTTGCAAAAAAGCCAAAAATCTATTAAAAAATTGTCTTTTGCCTAAATACATTTCTTAACTATTATTTTTTGTTTCATTAGTTCCTTTTGTTATCCAAACACAAAATATAAGCAACGCATGCCAGGCCTTCCGAAACCTCTGCCTGAATGGCAGGTGTGTCCCGTTGCCGGGAGGGTCATATCGCTGCGAGTGCAACATGGGCTTCAAGCTGGACAGAAGGGGCGAATGCATTGGTTAGTTCTGACACCTTAGTGGCTGCATTCTGCTGGTTCAGGCCTTAAAGCGTCACATTTTTCTCTCCAGATGATGATGAGTGCGAGAGAAACCCGTGTGCGCATGGAGAATGTGTGAACACCCCGGGGTCTTACATCTGTCAGTGTCCCGCTGGCTTCCAGTCAACTGCGACCAGGACGGAGTGCCGGGGTAAAACCCCACACGCCCAAGCATGATTTAAGAAGATACAGAGTGTGTGCTTAGTGTCCTCTGTGGTTTGGTTTCTGTCAGATCTGGACGAGTGCGTGGCAAACGGTCGGATCTGCAACAACGGCCGCTGTGTGAACACTGAGGGGAGCTTCCACTGCGTCTGCAACGCCGGGTTTGAAATTTCAGCAGATGGAAAAAATTGTCAAGGTTTGTCAAATGAAATGTCTGCACAAAATGTTTAATGAATGCCTTCAAGTGATCAGACTTTTTTATTCTGTATTGAATCTCCAAACATAACAACATATTAACACATGCTTCCTTTTATTGTGATCCATTTCTGAGGCTAATAAATGAAAGTTTTATTATTTTTATGAAACCCAGTAATAATATGTGACAGTCTAACACAAAGTACACTTACACAGCTGTTGTTCTTCCACACCCATAACTTGAATTCTCTTCTTTTTAGACCAAGATGAATGCCTGATCAGAAACATGTGCCTCAATGGACTGTGCATTAATGAAGATGGCAGCTTTAAATGTATTTGTAAATCAGGATTCCTGCTGGACACCAGTGGACGCATGTGTGTAGGTGCGTTGGTTGGATCTTTTCTTCCGTGCACTTCTCTATCGTTCTAGCATGTTCAGCAGACCAAAACACGCAGGGTAAAAATCCCCAAAAAGCCTTGAAAAAATCCCCCAACATCCTGGAAGGGAATTGGGGTTGGTTGATAGTCAGGGTCCGCCTTTTTTCTTAAATTCAAACAGACAGCCTTTGCCAAAGCTGTCTTGTGCAAAACAAGCCATGTGGCCCCATCCCGAGATTAGCAAATCACGCTATAAAGCCAACAATTGATCCGCTCTTTTGTTGCACTCAAACACATTCAAAGCTTTGGACTCAAATACCCTTTAAATCAGTGAAAGTGTAATGCCTGTTTGTGCAGACGTCTAATCTCAGAGACACTGACCTGGTTTGGTAATGTGAAAATAAATAAATTGGAGACTAGGGTGTGGGCGAAGTGTGCTTATGTATGCAGACTTTAATGAAATGTGTAGTCTAAAGAGGCCCTGGGGCCTCATTGTCTCTCCAAAGTGTGGCTGCTCCCCATCACACCCAAAGCACACACAAACACACATACAGTGTTGTGCACGCATGACTCAATTACTGTCTGATTGATGTCATTATCACGATTCTTGCAAAACTGTGAGGCGATGAAGTTTAGATAGGAAAATGTTTATTTTGTTGAGATCACAGAGGTGAATGTGGGCTGCAGTTTGGCGCGCTCCAGCCTCCTTCTTTAGATGTTGAGAGTCTTTTATGTGCTTGTGTTGCAGACATTGATGAGTGCGAGACTCCAGGCATGTGCATGAATGGACACTGCGTCAACACGGAGGGATCCTTCCGCTGCGAGTGTATGGCCGGGATGGCGGTGGGCCTGGATGGACGAGTCTGTGTTGGTGAATTGAACAAAGAAATAAATATTTTTTTTGGCTGTCATCTAGCAACAATACAACTATTTCTTGTTTTAAATTTCATTTTGTTCAACCTCTCCAATGTAGCACACGGAGGTCAATTTTTTTTGTTTAATTTTTTTGTAATGTGGCTTTCCTTTGGTGGACTTCCCATCTGGATAAGGTCACTATGGTTACATTTCTTTAATAAATCCTTGATTATTATGGCAGAAGAACAATCACTTGTTTTGGCTAACATTGTTGCAACTTATATCTTTTTAACTATTACTTTAATTTTTATAGCTTTTTATCATTTTTTTAAACACTTTTTTTCCCTCTTTGAACAGACACACACATGCGGAGTACTTGTTATGGCGGCTACAATCGAGGGCAATGTGTTAGGCCTCTGTTTGGAGCTGTGACCAAGTCGGAGTGCTGCTGTGCAAGCACGGAGTATGCCTACGGAGAACCCTGCCAGCCCTGTCCCAGAGAGAGCTCGGGTACGGATGCTCAAACTGCTCCAGCCTGCTCACACACAACAAAACCAGTCAAAAATAGCTTATCAAAAAGCCAGAGTCCTTTGCTTTATTCTCCCAGAATACCTGAGTGAATTTCTTAATTGACAGAACAGCAATCATGGAGTCAAGCTGTTTGGCCTCAGACTCCCACGTTTTAATCTTGAACACATCCTCCCAAATGAAGCCTTTCATTTACTTTTCATTACTCCTGCCAGTTAAAGTCTCCGTATCAAAAGAACTGCACCACATTAGGAGATGTTTTTATATACATGCAGGCTCAACGAGAAAACCATTCCCTGGGTAATGACATGGTATAAAAAAAATCAGCTTTTAGTTTTTTTTGTTTCCATTTTTATCAGCAAAGCTGATTTGTTTTTGTGTGTTTTTATTGCAGCTGAGTTCCAGGCTCTCTGCCCCAGTGGCGGTGGCACAACCGGCGATGGAAGAGGTAATAACAAGTTTGGTCATGTGTGCTCCAAGGGTTTTTAATGCATTGTGACCGAGCCGTGCTGCTTGAGATCATGTGCTCATAAAGTTCCTTCTGCGTTTTCAGATATTAATGAATGTGCTCTGGACCCTGACATCTGCCAGAACGGAGTGTGTGAGAATATGCTGCGGACGTACAAATGCACCTGCAATGTAGGCTTTGAGGTGGACCTCTCAGGAAAAAACTGTGTTGGTGTGTGAACTGCTCCAAAACCAGACACGTTTCCTTTACAATTTGTTTTATGACTGTCTATAATCATTTTTGTTTATGTCTTTTCAGACATTAATGAGTGTATGATGAACAGCCTGCTCTGTGACAACGGTTTGTGCAGGAACACGCCAGGAAGTTTCACCTGTCAGTGCTTCAAAGGATTCCGGTTTGATCCGGAAACGGAAGTCTGCGAGGGTCAGAACATTACCTTTTTTTTATTTTGTCTTAAAGTGAAGTGTGTGACATAAGCAAACGCAGTAGACTGAAGTCAGCGTTTTTCTGCTCCGTAGATATAAATGAGTGTGAGTCAAACCCTTGCATCAACGGGGACTGCGTGAACAGCCAAGGCTCGTTTGTGTGCACGTGTTCAGCGGGCAGCTCTTTAGACAGCACTGGCTTAGAGTGCATAGGTAAGCCAACTTCACCAAAACACGGTTGAAAGGAAATCTTAACATCAGCTATGAATAACCTGGACATTTTTTATGAATAACCTGGACATTTTTATGAATGAAACAAACTAAAAAGGAAAAACTTGTTAACTTGAGTTTCTTTTCATCTACATGTTGACAACTACTGATCCCAGACTTTAATTCTAAAAAAAAAGAAATAAAATAAAAATCTGGTCTAATAAATGGTTCCTGTATCTGCAGACATGCTGTCAGAGCAAAAGCAGCCGCATGACATCATCAGTGTGTTGTATGTCCAATAACTCCTGTTAAACAGAGACAGTTAAGAGCACCTGCTGGCTGAAGATAGTGAATAATCGCTGTGAAGTCAACATCAACGGAGCCACGCTCAAGTCTCACTGCTGCGCCACACTGGGAGAAGCCTGGAATAGTCCATGTGCCAAATGTGAAAAAGGTGACTAACAATGTGTTTTCCTCATTTTCTATATTTGTAATTGTAAATCAAAGAAGGACAAACTAGCTACGGCTAAAAGCATTCTGATATGGGCACGGAACTGCTGTTCACAGTATGTCTATGGTTTTATATATGTCTTAAATTCAATTTAATAAAGACAAAAAAATGCAGGTGAGGTTTTACAAATCTGTATTTAACCAGTTTTTTCTAACTTAATTTTCCTTTTTTTAATGTACTTCCCTTTTTTCTAGATCCAATCTGTGGTAAAGGTTTCGCCAGAGTCAAAGGAAATGTCTGTGAGGGTAAGAGCTGCTTTGAGATGATCTTCATACAAATAATTCTCCTTTTCCTGTGACAGTTTTATGGAGCAAAAATGTCCTTCTTGGCCTCTCTGCTCTCAGATGTGGATGAATGTCAGGTGTTTCCTGGCGTTTGCATCAATGGCAAGTGTGTAAACACACAAGGTTCCTTTTTCTGCCAGTGTCCCCCCGGGATGACCGTTGATGTCAGCGGAAGAACTTGCATTGGTAGATATATCTGTCTTTTAAATGCGTCTAAATCAGTGTTTTTAAAAAATGACACGCTCGTGTGTTGTTTTTACGTGCAGACCTGCGCACAGAGCATTGCTATCTGACCCATGACGATGAGCGCTGTGGAACACCCATATCGGGGAGGCACCGCGTGGACGCCTGCTGCTGCTCGGTCGGAGTTGCCTGGGGTCCAGAGTGCGATGAATGTCCAGAAAACGGTACTCCGGAGTTCGCCCAGCTCTGTCCTCGTGGCCCAGGCTTCTCACACAGGGGGGACTTCATCAATGGCAGACCTTTCCTCAAAGGTAGTGCTTCACAGTGCACGGCGTAGAGTGTATCGCTGGAGCATCTAACATTGAGTCATATCTCTGCTCTACACCTAGACATAAATGAATGCAGGATGATCAACACCCTATGCTCCAATGGGAGGTGCCGGAACACCATTGGCAGCTTCCGATGTCGCTGTGATAATGGTTTCGCTTTGGATGCAGACGAGAGGAACTGTACTGGTGAGATACTTATCAAGCTAAATCAAGAAGTATCTTCAGATTTGCTTAGGATTTGATTCATTTTTTTTTCCCAGGTTTCCTGAGTGTTTCTTGGAAATATATATTTAGACAAGTTGATTACATCTTTAGTTCTAACTGTGCAGTAAAGACTGATAAATCATTTCTACAGCCACTACTAGATCCTCCTGTAGGCTCAGAAATCTTTACCTCACAAACATGTACATGAATACATGTACATATAAATAGGATTTTTTCCCCTTGTAACTCTGCTGCATCGTCTTTTCACAAGTGCAGCCATCCGTCATCAGTTACAAATTTACAGATCTCTCCGCCAGCTCTAATTAAAGTAAAGTGGTGTAAAGCCCTTGCATAGATTCAGTTCACTCAGCCTAATGGGAGTCTGGCTGTGTTGGGTTTGCTGGAGCTGCTCCCACGTAGTCTGGTTAGCTGCATTATGGCCTAGCTGAAATGTGCACACATATCTGAAGGTTTAAATTGCATTGCAGTTTATTTATTGAGAAATGTTTTATAGGCTCTGGGTAAGAAAATTACACCTGGGACCTTTTAACCTCATACCATTGAGATTCCAGCCTGACGTCTTTGTGTTAAATGTTTCAGAATGTGGCTTACAACTGAATGGAGGCCAGGTCTTAAGTTTTAGACTGGCGGAATCTGCTTGAGGAGCCACTTAATCTCCACTCAGTCTCATTTTTATAGTCTGTCTTTCATGTTGTAGTCTCTACCCAAATACTTTGTGCGTTCACGCTCTGCTTGCCCCGCCAATTAAACTTTAAATCTTTGCCTCTCGGGTTGTTTTCTTCTTATCGTAACTGTTGTGTTTATAGATCTTTCTTTTGTTTCTGTGGTTGTGGATGTTATGGGAGTTTAAAGTCATCACCGTGGATTGTTTTGTACTTCCTTTCTAGACATCGACGAGTGCCGCATCTCTCCGGACCTGTGTGGACAGGGCACGTGTGTCAACACGCCAGGGGATTTCGAGTGTAACTGCTTCGAAGGTTTCGAGAGTGGTTTCATGATGATGAAGAACTGCATGGGTGAGCAATGAATCCTACATCTGAAGAGGCTACAGACAGTGTGACGTCTCTGAAAAGTTTTTCAGAAGATGAACTAAAGGGGAAGAGACATTTTTGCCAGTTAAGGTCTTCTCGTATAAGGAGAGACTGCGAGAATCACACCCCCCCCCACTCCTCCCTGTTGAGGTATAAACTCTGAATGAGGTGCTTAACCAGACAAGCCAGACATGGAACCAGCTCTGGAAGTGGATGATGTGATCTAATATTTGTATGCTGTGGCAGTTTGTTTATATATTTTTAGATAGTTGTGTGTATGTGTGTGTTCTGTTTGAACGAGCTCAAAATGAGCAGTCCATGAGCCACAAAAGCTCATAAAACCGGTCCACTTTTATGATAATGTTAAAGATAATTGTCCTTTATTCCGTCTGGATATGCAGCCAGTCAGCTGGCATTCAAGAGCAGTTTTATATGCAACTATTACACTGAATGTTAAACCATCTGTGTAAAAAGCTGTTTGTCTTCTGGTCAGCGATTGGTATTATTTGATTACATTCTTAAAAACAGTTTGTTGTGCCAAACAACACGGCTCAGTCGCGTTATTCAAACTCCAGTTAGACTCAAACTTGAATGCCAATAGAAATCATGTCGATGCTGGGAGAATTAAATTTTTTATTTTACTTTTTTGGAAGGATAAACAGAGGCAGACTGTCTGCTGTTGCCCCATTTGTTCATGCAAACTTTTGTCTGATCGTTTTAGAAGCTGGTGTTAGTGTATTCAAAATCTAACCTTATTTGTTCCCTTTTCAGACATTGATGAATGTGAGAGGAACCCTCAGCTGTGTCGTGGGGGCGAATGTGTGAACACAGAGGGCAGCTTTCAGTGCGTTTGCCCCCCAGGACATGAGATCACCCCTGATGGGTCAGCCTGTCTAGGTTAGAATCCAGGCCTTTTACTTTAATCTGTCATTTTCTCTCCTTCTTTTATTATCTATGTGAGATCTGATTAAGATTCAACATGTGAAAAATTTGTTACATATTTTGTTTTTATATTTATGTCTGTTTTAATATAATACTTTCATTCAATTAGATCTAGCCTGAATTGTCTCTAACGTTACATCACCATGAAGCAAAAAGGTCACATTAATTATTTTAGTGTATGTAAAACTTTGGAAAATCAATTACTTTACAATAGAATCAAAAGAAATACTTGAGCTTAGTTGAATTACATATCTCATGAATGTTTATTTAATCATGTCCACCTGCCTTGTGATCATAATATCCTTAAAAATAATTCATGCATGTCATATAACGCTGCTGACACTACGGCTTTGTGATGAGCACTGGCTATTTTCAGTGGAGGGATAGTACTAAACTGGCCTCCTTCCTTTTTCTAAGTTAGATGAGGAATGTTATCGTCACATTCGTTTCCCAAAGGGTGGATTTTTGCACCCGGGTATGGACCTTTTATGTCCGCCGCTCCAACGCTGCCGTGAAACTCCAGACCTATACCAGCTTTAGCAGCATCCCAACTTTCCTGATGAAACACAGAACCTTGTTTTGTGACTTTCAACACATTAATGGACATTTCACTTAATTTTCTATTCAGTGATTCCATATTCAAAGCTTTTGAGTGGATTAAATTTGATTTTGGAATGTCAGTTTTTGCTTTTTTCCTTCCTTTATTTCTCAAGTGCAGTTTTTCCTAAACTTGATGTATTTGTGGATCACATTTGATATCTTACTCTGTCTTTCACAGACATCAATGAATGTGAATTGAGTGACAGGCTGTGCAGGAATGGCCAGTGTGTCAATATGGTTGGCAGCTACTACTGCAACTGCAACACGGGATACAAATCTACTGAGGACTTGGTGAATTGTGTTGGTACGTCTTTAATTTTCAGCAGTTTCTTTGAAAACAGGAGGACTTTTCTGTCATTTTAACACGTTTTTTTTTGTTCCTTCTCAGACATTGATGAGTGCATGATCGAGAACGGTGGCTGTGAGACTTTCTGCACCAACTCAGAGGGCAGCTACGAGTGCAGCTGCAACAACGGATATGCTTTGATGCCTGATCAAAGAAGCTGCATTGGTGAGCAACTTTGGTTCCTTCTATTCAAATATGGCTTCAATTTTCAATCTTAGGATTTTTTTTCTGTACTTGGCACTTTTCTGTCTGTATTTGCCAAAATAGTCATTTCTGCATCAACAGAAAAGAGAAGCAGATACAGAGTAAAGGCAAAACTGTCTATTAGCTGAAGGAAACTTCAAATCCTACTTTTATTTATTTATTTATTTTTATTTTAACAGATTTACTTACTGTTATTGAAGTTGTTCTTCAAATGTGCAAATTTTACACTAAAATTAAGTGTAAAAACCTGGTTTTTACACTGATTTTTCAGTTTAATCAGAAGACTAAGAAACAAGTCAGAACATTACACAGACAATGAGAAATGTTTTTTGTAATTTATTTATTCTAAAACTGCCTTAGAAGTAGATTTAGCTATTTAACCCCTATAATGTAGACATGAATATATTGTCATTGCTTAGTAACCCTCACAGATTTGATTAAATATCTGTTAGCAATTGACGTTCCCTGATTTTTGCCTTCACCTTCTTCCTTTTCCTTCTTCTATATTTAGATATTGATGAATGTGAGGAGAACCCAAACACCTGCGATGGGGGCCAGTGCACCAACACCCCAGGGACTTACCAATGCCTCTGCTTTGACGGCTTCATGTCATCTGAGGATATGAAGTCGTGCCTGGGTAACGGATGCAGATTTTTTAATGTTCAGAATTAAACTTTGCAGGGCTGCCCTTATTAAAACCAGGAGGTTTGATTTACCCCCCTCCAAACACACACACACAACACATAATGAATGTCTTTAAGGTTATCCAAGATATGAGTCACGAGAATGCGGTTTAATGACTCAGATCTGTGAGCCTGAGTGGGGAGTCATGTTGTTGATTTATAAGATAGTGAACGTTGTGTTCGCTGGGCTGAGCAGGGAGGAATGTGTGACATTTAGACGTCTGGTTCCACGGAGTTATGAAAAACCTGACATGGTTGATGTAAGATTGCCTGAATGGAGCTGCACAAACACACACTCAATTCTTGCTGTATTTATTCACAATAAACACATTTTATAGCTGGGGCTATAGTTTATGGTGTATTTTTTAGAGGGGTGTTTTCTGATGTCATAGCTTATTGAAATTGGCTGGCCAAGTCAACAAGAGCTTAAATCCTCCGTCTGCTTCCTCTCCTTTGTCTAGATGTGGATGAGTGTGAGCTGAACTCAAACATCTGTCTGAGTGGGAACTGCGAGAACACCAAGGGTTCCTTCATCTGTCACTGTGACCTGGGCTACTCAGTGCGTAAGGGAACCACAGGCTGCACAGGTGAGTCAGACGGACGCACGTGGGCCGCCATTGTGTCATGAAGTAGCAGGAGCTCGCTGCTCATTAATCAGTGAGCAACGCGTGTTTGCGCATTACTTAAAGAGAGCGGCTCTGACATCACTCACGCTCACTTCAGAGCGCCTGTGTGAGCGCCGTCCACAACGGGAGCACCACCTGTCATCACATGTTCACATTGCAATGCACCTTTGTTTATTCCTGCACTACTCTTTTATTATGATCAGCTAAACATTACGTGATGGTTGGAAACGCTGTGCGGCACGTAATCACCTGTATGAGCTCCAGAACACATAAATACAAAATCCATCCGGCTGCTGGAGTCTTTTACTCATTTGCACTCGCTTGTCATCTTGTGGGAATTAGGTCTGATTTATAACACCTCTTATTTTGCAATTAAGGGCTAGCTGGAGGTTTGGTCGGCAATGCTATCTGGCCTGCTTTGAAAATGAGTCAGACTTCAGCAGACTTCAGAAGCAAATAAAGATTTGTCCAAATTTGTCTTAAGTTTCTTTCCCTCCCAAGAGCTCGCTAAGAAACAGGAGTTACACAGACACAAAGTCCTCCTCATTCTGCTTCCATTAAAATGTCAATTTAGCTTGTGTTGAGAAAGCTGGTCCGGCAGCACAGCAACCAGTGTTGAATCATTTGTTTGGAATTTCAGTCCCAGACCAAGGAATTAACAATCTAATTCCTCTAAGCGAGACAGGATGCTATCTGATAGACAAGTAAACAACAAGTGCTACTTTTTTTTTTTTTTTTTTGGAACAAGTTAACTTTTCACCAAAATATTTAAAACTTTGTAGCTAACTGAAGTTGACAACTCTTGCTAAGAGTATAAAGATCTGGATCCTCCTTGGCAGACAAATATTGAACAAATTTGAGATTGAAGATAAGCCAAACTTGGTTTTAGCTTTTCTTCTTAACCTTTTGAAATGAGCTTTAGAGTCCCCCTCCAATGAAAATCCTGTTTTTTGAGTTTTAAACATGAATGTGTGGCATTTTTCTTATGAAAGAGAACAAATGTAATAAGAATTTTTTTTTGTATTTCCAAGTATTTCTCCTTTTAAATTCCTGCCAGTCAAACTGTCTTGGACAGACTCTGTTTGAATGAATGATCTTCTTTCCATCAACAGCTCTGCTGCACATGCACTAAACCCTCATCTGTTCCTAGTGTGTCTAGTTCGAAGATGGTATCTTCACATTGACTGCAGTCAAATGAGCCGCCGTTCACATTTCTGTGGTCAAATCAGCATCACTGGATTTTTAGTGTGAGTTTCATCCAATACTTACGGTAGCAGGACTGAGAACGCTGGAAAATCTCCACCAGACTCCATGGAGCTTCTTGATGTGACCACGGAAATGTGAACGGCGGCTCATTTGACCGCAGTTGGAAAGGATTGTAAATCAATGAAAGAGCATTTTGATGTTAGCTTTGATTATTTTATCAAGAACTCTGAGAAACCAATGATTGAATGTATTGATCACAGCAACGTCAATAAACATTGGAGAATTAGCTAAAAGAGTCTTTGGTGAACTGGAAGGAGAAAGAATCAGGATTTTGGAGGAAGTTCTGTCCATGAAGATCTTCACTTCCTCGTCCCAGCTGACAGAACCAAACGGCCAGACATTACCAGTATTGCTGGACATTTTTATGTAGCAGCGGTGAAGAGTTATGCTAGCGAGACACAGAGCTATCATAATCAGACAGTGGGGGTCAGGGGCGGGGCAACTCAGTTCAGCTCCAAAAGCCACGCCCCTCAGAGGAGATTTTGGAAACAGGCTTCAGATCAAGATGACAAATTGGCTTTTTAAGACATTTAGGTTGTGGGATTTTGCTTAAAAATTTCCTAATCATTAAAACACTATTGGGAATGTTTTTTTTTTTTTTTTAATAAAAAAAAAGTTATAGGGAAACTTTAAGTAAGACGTTGGTTCTGGGGGAGGAGGAGGACCCTATCTGTTGCCACTTCAGCCCTATGTTTGAACTCAGACCTGATCCTATGTTTCCTCCATTCCTCCTTTAACCCCATGTTCAGATATATCACAAAGGCACGGTGCATGGCCTTTTACTTTACTAATCTTAGTACTTTAAAAGAAAAAAAACTCACATTGTGCTTAAAGTGTCAGCCCGATTATCTTTTAATCTATTTTAAAAGTGTTTCCAATTTTAATTGAAAACACATTTAATTATGATTAAATAAAAAAATAAAAAAACTTTGTCATTTTCTAGGACATAGTTTCTGCAGAGCAACAGTTGTTTATTAGAAATTCACCTCTGAGTTGTGGACGCGACTTTTAACACGGAATAACACTGCCCCACTTCCCAGCACCCATTATTGAGGAGGACACTTTTGCCCGCTCATTGTATTTTCTTCATAACAAATATACTTTTTTTCATCTGCTCCTGATTCACAGTGATTTAGATAAATAAATACTCAAAACTCAATTTTATTCTGTTTTTATAAATGTCCTCCATCATCAGAAAAAGGCCACAAAAACATGTTAAAAACACAATTTTCATCAGAATGTTTTTTACATTTTTTTATATTTGTGTTTGACTTGTCTGATTTATGTTTTTTTCTAATTTTAATCACTCCTTTGAGACAAATAAAGTGCTTTGAGTTTAATTAGATTAAATTGAATTCACTTTTCATGAGTTGGATCCCCTCCTTAACATTACTCCATGTGCCCTAAATGCTCCCAATGGAGAAATTCTGTTCCACTAAGTTTTTGATGAATAATATTGATTTTCTTTCTTGAAATATGAATGCATTCGTAGTGATTGCACTTGTTTGGATTTATTTTTCAAGAGTAAAAGTATTTTATTTGTTATTAAAAGTTGAGATAGTTTAGGAAGTGACTTTAGTGAATTCTTGCTAGAAATGGGAAGACGTCTTTAAATTAATAAAAAGTAAAAAGTGCAAGTGTGTACAGCAAAATCTTCAAATCTTAGCATTTAGGACTCAGCAGACAGATGAACTCAAGGAAACAAAAAGACTACAAAAACTAGGATTTTGAACTTTTCATGCATCTGTCAGATATTACTCTTTGAAAATCAAAGTTCTTCTTTGACACCAGCTGCAGTTGCCTGACACGCTCCTCGCCTGCAACGTTCCCTTGTTTGCACTTTGCGTTTTCTCTGCACTGCTCTCTCTTTCATCAAAGGCTGGTGGGATGATCATTAATTCCATCTGTAATCCAAGATTTGTTTTCCTCTGGCCCTCATATTAAGCTCATCATCAAATGTGGTGTAAATATAGCCTCTCCTCAGAAAGACTGTAAACTAGCAGGACTGTAATCTCTAATTGACAGAGCTTTGAAATACTACTTTTGCAGACACTGACACAAAGCTAGGAGCTCAGTGGCTGAAAAGCTTTTACATCTTAATGGAGATCATAGCTTTTCTTGACTGGCAGAAGCCCTAACATATTTGCTCAGCCATATTACAGAAGCTGCAATATTTATTCCTCAGGCTCAAGGCCAGCTTCTGTAATAGTTATTGTTTGACAGAGTTGTTTCACTGAAACTTGCAGCCACTGTTGTTATGTTGTAGCTTTCCATGACGTTTTCCTTTGTGCTTTCAGGGGGAGTTAAATCAGAAACAAATCTGCTCAATCGAAGCATCTTATCTGCACTTCTGTGAAATCTAGCCGCAAACTAGTTGCAGAAAACTGAATTTATTAGTGGAAGTGCTTTTTTTTATAATTAGTTATTACAATGAATGACAACATGCTTTATTTCTGAGAGATTTATCTACATTTTAGAAATTTCTGTTTTTCCTTTGAAGTAAAGTTAAAGTTCCATTATTGTCACACACCTAGTTGTGTGAAATTTTTTCTCCACATTTGACCCATCCCCTGGGAGAGCTGTGATTTGTTGGTTTAATAATAATCATAAATCTTATTTATATAGTGCTTTTGAAAGATACTCAAAGACGTTTGAACCTCCCAATCCAACCCCTAAATGCTGAGTGTCAAGCAGGAAGACACTGGGTCCCATTCTTAGAGTCTTTGGTGTGACTCAGCCGTGATTTGAATTCACAACCTTCCAGTCTCAGGGTGAACCCTCTACCAAAAGGCTACTGAGCTGGAAGTAGTGTTTATTTGAGATTCCCAGACATCTAGAACAATGAGGATTAAAGATTATTAAATTCCTAAAAACCTTACATGTGTCCCAATGACAAGAAAAACATTCAAACATTGGTAGTTATTATTATTATTAATATTAATGGCTTCACTTTAATGGAGAGAGTAGAAAAAAGATTTTCCACTTCACTTGAGTTTCAAGTTTTTAAAAACTGGAATAAATCTGTTCCAAAGTGGGAGGCGCCCTGCTGGAGTAAACCACCACCATCTTAAACCGTCCTTTCTTTATTTCTGTTTGTGTTAGACATCAACGAATGTGAGATTGGAGCCCACAACTGTGACAGACAAGCTACCTGCACCAACACAGCCGGCAGCTTTAAGTGCAACTGCGCTCCAGGGTGGATTGGAAATGGACTCAAGTGTACAGGTAAAATCATCAACCATTAATGTCATTGAAATGAAAATGACTTTATGTATTTTCTTAAGCTACGAACATACCAGGCATGTGATGCGCATTCAAGAACGTGCTTTTAATTGCACACGTACCTACAGTTGGAAGAGGCTTGGGGCAAAAGGAAGTGGTGCAAATCTCGCTAATCTTGCTCCAGGACTGTTCTTTCACGGCTCTATTCTGATTCATGACAGACTCTGTGTCATAAAAGTCCAGCTGGACACAAACTGCAATTGATAACTTAGCCTTCATGATCAATTTTAAAACCATTGACTTTTCATTGTTTTGAAAGAGACGTTATCCATACGTTACTACCTAATCCGAGTCCCTGATTGGTGAAAGTTCAACTGGTTTAACTTTTGTCTTGGGGAAGACCCAAGACACGCTAAAATGGATGAATGGACAAGCGGGACTTTTGATGCACGATCAATGGCCAGGGGTTTTGTACAACGACTGACTTAAAAAATTGCATAGCGACACGTGAATGCAAGAGTTTACGTAGTCTTCTTATGGAAGTTGCCACTTGAACGCACGTTTTTAAATCTGTTGTGAACGTAGCATCAAAAGTTTAAGAACATGGACTACACTAAGTTTTACTTCTTGAAATGTTTCATAATTTAAATCATTCTTGTATGAACATTTTTTCCAGACCTGGATGAGTGTTCGAATGGCACACACACGTGCAACAACAATGCAGAATGTCAGAACACCTTGGGCTCCTATCGCTGCGTGTGCAAGGAGGGGTATTTTGGAGATGGATTCTTCTGCTCAGGTCACACAAACAAACACAATATTTAGTCCTTTTTTCACCACGAAACACATATTGCGTTTAAGAACTCTGTACTTGTGACCATCTCTTCAGACAGCGACGAGTGTGCAGAGAACGGCAACCTATGCGAAAGTGGCCACTGTCTGAATCTGCCCGGAGGCTTCAGGTGCGAGTGTGACATGGGCTTCATCGCCACGGATGACGGCAAAGCCTGCAAAGGTAAGGCATTGCTCAACGTCGCTCCTTCTTTAAACCTCTAAATCTATCTAAGCATTTAAAAGAAAAAGGCTGGTGTTTAGTTTTTGAAAAAGGATCAGTCTGGACAGAAGCATTCTGAACACAGTTTGTGTTTTCCACCCTGAGGCCTCATTTTCAATTTTTTTGTTTAAAATGGAAAACTTTGTTTACAAATGTCTATATCATTTGGAGGTTATACAATGCAACCTCTGACCTACTTATATTTAATGGTAAATGTATGAAGAGATGGCAAACAGTTAATAAATAAAGTGCTTATAGTGATTTGAATGTCTTTTTTTGCTTTAGATTAAGTGAGAGTTTGAGTTTTATGCTTCAAAATATCATCCAGATAAAACTTTTATTCATTTATTAATTGTCTCTGAGTTCATACAAGAACTGTAAGACATTTTCAGGGCATTAAAATGTCTTCTTTCAAACACCTAAACAAAACAGATTAGTACAAAACGATACAGCATTTATCGAAAAGATTTTTTTTTAACAAGCCAATCTTGATTATATTTTATTGCTTTACGTTGTTCTTTGAGGGATGGTTTTCATATACATTCCGCGCACATTCCTGGATGTACATTTTTTTTTTTTCTGTCAAACCCTGAAGTGATAGACGGCTCTAAACCGCAGTCATCAGAGCAGCAAATAAACCCTGATGATACACAGACGCCTGACAAGTTGAAAGAAACCTCAAGTCATTAAGAGGAGAAACACAGATGCTCCTTCGCAGGTGCTTTTGATGGTACAGTTCCTTTGTAAACATCCACTTCTTTAAAGTTTTGTTGTATCACAAAAAAGAAAAAAAACCAGTTTATTCTGATGGAAGGGGCATCAGTCACAAAACTTGTATAATTGGAAGTTGGAAACATGGTGCTAAATAGAGTTAGCTATGGAAAACTCTTCGTTTTGGTGAAGCATTACAGCAGGAAATGTGGTTGTTTGTATGCTATAAAATAAAAGCTCCTGACTCCTATTATTTCAGTCTTCAAGCCGCTCACAGCTGCTTTTCTCCCTCTGTCTGCTGCAGACATAGACGAATGCACCTTTGCAGACATCTGTGTCAATGGCCGCTGCCAGAACATCCCCGGACTGTTCAGATGTGAATGCAACATTGGTTATGAGCTAGACAGGAGTGGAGGCAACTGCACAGGTAATGGAAGACTGATGAAAAAAATAAATAAAATAAAAAAGCAGTTTGGGAAAGGCAATGAAATGGAATTTATTAATGAAACAATTAAAAGAATGTGCACTTTATGTCAATAATTTGTTTATGTTTTGTTTTTCCAGATATAAATGAATGTGCAGACCCAACCACCTGCATTAATGGAATCTGTGTCAACATCCCAGGAAATTACCACTGTAACTGCCCACCCGATTTTGAACTCAACCCCACAGGGGTGGGCTGTGTAGGTGAGACTCAACTTCCCTGTTTGCTCTCCGCTTTTTATTCTTTGACGATGGCTTCTTTGGAGTAAATGTATGTTTGTGTGCGTGCAGATACTCGCTCTGGGAGCTGCTACCTGAACGCTCGCGCTCGGGGAGATGCATCGGAGAGCTATGAGTGCTCCCAAGAGATTGGAGTTGGAGTTTCCAAGGCATCCTGCTGTTGCTCTGAGGGCGCTGGCTGGGGATCTCCATGTGAAGCCTGTCCTCATGTTAACTCAAGTGAGTCAGCACTTTCAAAGGGTTTATTTGCCTTTAGTTTTTGGCTCGGCAAAATTGCTATGTTTGTTGTCTCTTGTCAAAGGTGCAGAGCCAACGCGAAGCCTCAGTTGGGAATGATTAATGCACTTGCTGGCCACCACAGCTAAACTGATATTAAATGTCAGAGTCAATTTTTGAAAATAATTTTATAGAAAGCTGCTTCTAAGAAGAATCATGTCTACATTTCATTTATTTGTTTTATTTTCCATTCAACCATTTACAAAAACCAGCTTCATCTTAATGTGGGTTGCTGTAGCCTATCAAATAACTTTGTGAAAAAGCAGATTTTGATCTTCATCAGAAATCCACATGCAACTCTACACATCTGTTCTTTTATTGTGGAAGCAGGTGGAATGCTCCAAAACAAGCCATATGTGCAGAGAAAACATGCACATTTTATGCTGAAAGGTCCCAGCTTGGTTTGAGTGAGAGAAAGTTATGCTGCTCTACCTTCATATCTCTATTGTGTGTTAGTTCTCAAAAGCTGCAGATTGGAAACCATAAAAACTATATCTGCTTTTCCCGCCAGTTTGTAAAATTTACTTAAAAATGTTCCCATTTACCCAAACAATGTTATGATTAATATTCATATTAACAAGAACTTGTTTCTGAAGAAGAGTTATATATGTGGGTCATGGAGTTGGGACACCAAACAGAAGCAATGGAGGCGTGCTGCCTAACTGCTTGTGTGCTCACTTAAAGTCCCACTTCAATAATTTTTCTATCTATTGTAAAAGCGTTTTAATTGTGATTATGCCGTTTTTATTAAAAATAAAAAAAACCTGCCCTTTTCTAGGACATAGTTTCTGCAGAGCGGCAGTAGTTCATCAGAAATTCGCCTCTGAGTTGTGGGCAGGACTGTTGGCGTGGAGTAAGCCTGTCCCAACTTGCTATCCTCACTTTGTTTACTCTCTCTCCCACTACCTTACAGCCCCTCACAACTCCAACCTAACATTAGCGGTGCAACAAAAACAGCGAGCGATATTGGAGCCATCCAGTCATAAAGTTTTGCTCCAGATTCCAGCTCAGATGAGGAAAACAAAGACGTACATTAATCTGTTTGTCTGCAACTGGATGCATCAGAATGAGCAGAACAGAAAGCTTGTAGCTTGCCGATTGTAGATTTTACATAGCAACTACATGCTTTTTCCAATGAAATTTTTACATCTGCTCCTGATTCACAATGATTTGAATACAAAAAATCACAGAAATGCAACTTTAATCTTTATTGCATTTATTTATGTTCTCAACTGTGATAAAAAAAAAAAATGCCACAATAACATGTTAAAACACTAAAAGCAACATTTTTATTGAAGTGGGTCTTTAATCTACATACCCACTGTCAACAAAATCCGATTTTGACCTAAAATACTTCCTGCAGTCAAAAATATTCACCCCAGAGTTGTGCAGAGCTTAACTGCAGCCGTCCATCTATTTCTGTGATTGTGTGTGCACACCTCTATATTGTTCTTCCATTTTTGAGTTGCAATAGACAGGGAGTTTCTTGCTTTTTGCTCTGTCTTGCATCACTAATGGTGAATTGTATCTAGCAGAGACTAATGGAAGCTTTTAAAACTGGAGGATCAGATAGTTTCCATTTCTAAAAGTTAGGGCAAACACTTGAGCATAACTCTGACTCACACTAATTCCAGGGTGACAACTCCTCTGATAGCTGCTTTTTGTGCAACTTAGGATAAACTGTCCTGCTTCTAATTCCTTTTAAAGTGCTTTCAGGTTTTCTCTTTCTGTGACAGTGACCAGTGACATTATAAAGCCTCCTGAGACATGAGTCAACCCTTCTGCCAACAAATAGACTCACATGTTGCCTTCTCTTGTCATGCGATCAGAGTTTGCTGGTAAACATGAGACAACCTTTTCCAGCTTAATTGCTCACAGATGGTTCATATCATCACAAGCAGTGACTCATCCTTTTCAAGAAATTTCAGTTAGTATGACAAAAGTCGAAAATATTTTTTTGACATTGATATAGTGAGTAGTCATTTCCGGTGCAGCAGATCAGACTGTAAAAAAGGAACATTTCACTCATCGTCATGAATTATGGATTTGGCTGCATTATAAGTGTCAACATCATGCATCAACAAAAACAAAAACTTGATTTTGGTCTGTGTGAACCTTCTTAGTTGTTTACTGTGATTTGCTCTTCTGTGTTGCAGCTGGGTACAAGACGCTGTGTCCTGGAGGAGAAGGCTTCAGACCCAACCCTATCACTGTCATTCTGGAAGGTCAGGCCGGGACATGGCATCATGTGTGTGCAATTATAGACACACACAGCCACACAACTTAATGTTTCTGGGTTTTTTTTTTTGTTTTTTCTGTGGTAGACATCAATGAGTGTCAGGAACTGCCAGGACTGTGCCAGGGCGGGCAGTGCATCAACACCTTCGGCAGCTTCCAGTGTGAATGCCCCCGAGGCTTCTCCCTCAATTTTGACACCAGAGTGTGTGAAGGTATTAATCACTGGATTACATTTATGTGCAGCCTCACAACCACATAAAGACACGGGTGACCTATCCCCCTCGATTTCTTGCCCTGGGATGTTTCTGTGGAAAGGAAATCGAGTCCATCTGTTGAGCTCTTCATATCAGAAAAGGGGAAAAGCAGAGAGAGTAAAATAGCTCAAGCTCACTCTGTTTTAAGATGTGTCTGCTCCAGTTCCCGTGTGTCACAAAGGATGATGTGTGCGGAGGGGTCTGGCTCTGATGTGGCCGGGCCCTCCTTAAGGAAGTACTATGAAAACAAGAGTGTTGGACTGGAAGAAATAGAACCGCAGAGTAGAGGAGGAGGAGGCCTGGAGAGTGACATCTGGCCAAAGGCTCTTTAATTGGTGTGTGATTGTTGGCATGAGGACCAATCAAGTCATTTTTCTGTTAGCTGGGAAGAAGGAACTACGTGCTGTTTGCTGTTGTGCAGTGATGTTGGTAAGACAAAAAAAAAAAATCTAAGAAAACACAAAAAGACCCATTAACAACAATAATGTGAATTCCACCAAGCTCTCTTTTTTAGAATTGAATTCAGATAATACATTAAACCTTTATTGACAAAAAACTAAAACATTCAAACATTGGTAGTTATCAAAGTATGTCAACTGTTGTGCCTCTTTGTGTATTTAAAACCATTGCGCAAAAGTATATATTTTTAATGTGATATAATTAGATTTTTTTTTTTTTACAACAAAAGGGTTTTTGATATTCATTTAACATAAAGCTGATTCTGTGATAGAGGGGTGATCTGTATCTTTGTAGTTTTCTAGTAAATAAAACACATTATACATTTAAAAAATGTAATATAAAGGAGTATTTAGTTAAACTTTTTTTCATATTAAATATTCCAAATTGTTTTGATGGGCTTTAAATTTGTACATATCTCGATCCGAGTTCATACATAATTATATATATGTATATATTTTATACTGTAGTTCAATTAATTTATAAAAAAAGTCATTGCTAATGCAAGTTGTCTTAAAGCACTACACAAAAGCAGAAAATATCAGACCAAGCTTTAATGATTATGACTGTTATAAACCATTCACTGCAGATACTTCCAGTTAGGTCAGATTATTCAACATTAAAGGATTTTTGGAGTAATCCCCATTGAGAGCAAGCTACGGGTGAAAAGGAAAAACTATGACATTTAAACATTTGCAGTATGTCTTCATATCATTGAATGTATAAAAGAACTGAACCGAGTAAATGTGATGTCACCCATAGAAAACAACTTTCATTTGGCTCCAGCAAAATGGCAAATTGAGTCGCCATCTTTTCACAATAAGGATGTCGCCATCTTGGAACCAGAAATTGTCAGTAAGCAGTTACTGGTACGAGAAGGTCTTAGTCAATATTTCTATGACGACCATTCTGGCCAATCAGAAGTGAGATTGTTGGAGGTCCGCACCCCTACCACTCAACAGAATCTGTCAATCAAACGTTTCAAACGTTTGAAAAGAGGCATCAGATTTATCAGTTTATAACTAAAATAACTTGCTACAAAGGAAAAATATAATGAATAAAATAGGACTTGCAAGTACATGTTAAAAAACGTCGCAGAGCAAGAATGGTTATTCTGACAAATAAGATGACTGAGTAGTAGTTGTTTATTTCTCTATAGAAGTCGATGGGATTTTGGCTTCTGGGAGCAGGCGGGTACTTCCTGTTTGGAACTCAAGGGTAGAGGGGTCACTTAGTCCAGTCATCATATACAGTCCATGTTTCACATGTAACTGCTTTTTTTGGCAACCATCAGTTTAGATAAAGTGGTTTTCAAAGTTACTCTTGAAAAAAATTGGAAAACCAAATGTCAATTTTCAAACCTCCTGCAAGACTAAAGTATCTCACACAGTGAAGGAACGCTTAACACTGTATCTTGCGGTTTCACAATAATATATTTTAAAAGTTGAATAAATACTTATATATCTCATGCACAGTATGGTTAAATTGAATGTCTGGCTCATGCATATGTTTTCCTTTGTCTGAATGCAGATATTAATGAATGTGAAAATCCAGGAATTTGTGGTCCAGGCCAGTGCTACAACACCATCGGAAATTACACCTGCATCTGCCCTGCCGACTACATGCCCGTCAATGGAGGGAACAACTGCATGGGTAAGCCTGAACACTTCATTGACTGACTGTACAGAGCGGCAGAATATCACCGTCATGCAGAAACAGTTGTCTGACTGTAATCTCTATGCCTATGCACAGACATGAGGAAGAGCTACTGCTACAGAAACTTTTACTTGGACAATGGGACATGCGATGGGGAGCTGACCTTTAACATGACCAAAAAAATGTGCTGCTGCTCCTACAACATCGGTCGTGCATGGAACAAACCGTGCGAACAGTGTCCTGTTCCCAGCACCGGTGAGGTCTCACACATGTGGAGCATAGAGCACAGCTTCAGCTTTCGTGTTTTCATACGATTTACTCCCTCTCTCAGATGAGTTTGCGATCTTGTGCGGCAGTGAAAGACCAGGGTATTATATCGACATCACAACTGGACGGGTCATTGGTGAGATTTTATCTCTCAAGCTGCAGATGATATAAGGTTTGACCTTTTTTTTCATTTGTATTCATCTTTTTTTTCAGACATTGATGAGTGCAGGGAGATCCCAGGAGTGTGTGAGAATGGAGTGTGCATCAACATGATCGGCAGCTTCAGATGCGAGTGCCCCATTGGCTTCATCTACAATGACAAACTGCTCATTTGTGAAGGTAGCGTTTTTTAGGTCCTATAAAAAGTTATTTCCTCTTAAAACAAAATTGGTTGGTTAGTGTGTCTTAGTAAAAGTGTTGTAACATCTCTGTTCCATTATCAGACATTGATGAGTGTCAGAATGGCCCGGTGTGCCAACAACATGCAAATTGCTTTAATATGCCTGGAAGTTTCCGCTGTGAATGTGAAGCTGGATATCGCTTAACCTCCACTGGGCAGTGTCTAGGTAAGATGCTTAGCTATCATATTTAATGTGCTAAGAGTTCACTTGTATGAAACTGACGTGATGTTTAGTGGCCAGTGTATATGCATTCTGCAGCTAATCAGTCATAATGTGTAAGGATCCTGGGGACAAATGGTGAAAACATTTGCTAAGATTAGAGAAAAACACACATAGCCCCCCACATTTATGCCGAAGATAAAGAACTTGAGATGTTGATGGGGCAGTTAGGCTGCAAAATGTGGTTTCATGGTGGGCTTTTATGAAGTAGGGGGAGAATGCAAAGCATGTGTAGAGCTGTTAAACATGTGCAGCAGCATATCTGCAACATGTTGCTGTCAGTCTGGAGAGTCCTAACCGATAAGCGAATGTTAAATCAACATCCTGTTTTGCTTCCTGCTTTTCATGCGAACAGTATGAACAAAACAGGCCGGGACTCCAGAGAGAGAAACACCACTGTTCCTGGCAGTCACAGTGACCTGCTATAGGGACACAGAGGGCTTTGGGGTAAACATAGAAAACAATTTAATGGGGATTTTGCAATTACTTCATTATGTTTAAAATGTTTGTTTTTAGACAGTAAAAAAATATTCCACATTATTGTCAATTTGAAATATTCATAGTTTCTAATTCTATCTTAAAGGCTTTACTTCATGTTATTTTTTCTCTTTTTATTCAATGTATTTTTTAAATATTTCAGTAACTTCCACAGTCCATAAATGTGTTTGCCATGCTGATTTGTCATTTTTGTTGTCCTGAAAGGGATTATTAGTCTATTTGTTGGTGGGTCAACAGGTATAATCTTGTTGATTCACATTTTTATATTGAGCTTTACAGACTAAAATGTTACCATTAGGGAGAAGTTAAAATAAGAGAACACACTAGATTTTGAGATTTTAAAAACAATCTTTTGCATCTAAATTTTAACATATAATTCTTTATTATAATTGTTTTGTTTCCAGATCGTAATGAGTGCAATGAGAACCCTGGTGTGTGCAACCCGGGGCAGTGCATCGACACGCTGGGAAGCTATCGCTGCCTCTGCCCCAATGGCTACAAAACAACCAAGGACCTTTCAATGTGTGTTGGTAAGCCTTTTTGGTTTCTGTTTGCATCTGTTCCCCCCTAGATGAGTAAAAGCAAAATGCATCAGTCGATGTGAAGCTATGAGGGTTCTCTGGTGTTTCAGATGTGGACGAGTGCGAAAGACAGCCCTGTGGAAATGGAACGTGTAAGAACACCTTGGGATCCTACAACTGTCTGTGTTACCCTGGTTTTCAGAACTCGCACAACGGCGACTGCATAGGTGCGTGAAACTGCGAGAAAAGGAAAAAAGGAGGTGCTAGAAAGCTGCAGCAAGTCTGACGTACTGTTGGATGTGTTTCCACAGATGTTGACGAGTGTTCGACTCAGAGGGGCTTGTGCCGAAATGGCCAGTGCTTGAACATCGTGGGAAGTTTCCTGTGTGTGTGCAATGACGGCTATGAGCTGTCATTAGATGGCAGAGTGTGTACAGGTAAGAATAGTTTCTTTTTTTCTTTTGTCACCTGGAATGCTCATTTTTAGATCTGTTTTTTAATTTGTTTTTTCTCGCTTAGATATCAATGAGTGTGCAGTGAATCCAGGCACATGCGGTGCAGGAACTTGTGTGAATATGGATGGATCTTACAGGTGTATCTGTCCACCTGGCTATTACCTGCATGAAGAAACATGTGAAGGTAAATGTGTGACAATGGGCACAACATTTTAAAAAAGTGACATCTGCTTGCTTGCAACATTTGTATGTATTCTTGTGCAATGGATTCAGAATATACAAGCTTTAGAGAGAAGAAAGTAGGGCGCCCCATACTTCACACACACGCCCCCTTTTCTTCTCTCCACACGTGAGTGAGCCTGAGCCAGGAACACTTGGATTGTTTAAACAGCCAGGCAGATGAAGAGATATTCAGCAGACTTCGGTTCATTCCTGCTTTGTGCTCTGTTCCTGGAAACATGGAGAAATAGCAATGAACTGCTTGGGAGCAGAAGCAGCAGCTGTTCATTTAGATTTAGATTAGATAGGCTAAGAAACACAAGACAGTGAGACTGTCCCAGACAATAACCCTTCTTGCTTTCCATTAGCTTTTTATGTCACATTGTATTAGAATCTGAGGCATTGTTGTTAAACATAATCCCTGCACTTGGGATAGTTAAAAAAATGCATGCCATTCATTTGTGGACTCTCTTTTTCTCATCAGATATTGACGAGTGCTCTCAGTCGCCTGAAATCTGCACATTTGGAACCTGCTCCAACACTGAGGGCAGCTTCACATGCCAGTGTCCTGAAGGCTTCCAGCTCTCTGCCTCCGGACGCAGATGTTTAGGTAATTGTGGGTTAAGTAGAAGGAGAAAAAGAAACTATAAAAGTATCTTATGCATTAATTTTAAAGTGCCAAGTGGACACCAGCCAACAGGCAGTGGCATGGACTTTTCCACCTCTTTCATGATAGCACACTTTGTTCCAGCTGGTTTCAGTGTTGCTGCCTCAACAAGGCCAAGGGTGGCTCTGAGCAGATCGCTTTTCCATTTCCTCACTTTTATGTGTGTTTATGTGCTTGCAATATGGTGCGTTTTAATGTTGGGTGGGGGCACGCTGAGCCTCCTGCTAGGGAGTTCCCTCTCCAAACACTGAAGTGATGACTTCATCAGTTCAGTGAGGCAGTTTACAGTTTGCATTTCACTTTTCTCTTAAGTCTTCGAAATGCTTGGCTGAAGGTTGAAGGAGAAACTGGAGGAGCTGGGTGGAGAGGGAGTTACATTGTCAGTTAACGGGTTCAAAGTTTCTCAACCAAAGCGAATACCCTGAACTTATAGAACATTCTTCAAATTGAAAATCCTCCTTCTATATCCATCAGACAAAAATCAGTCTTTGTAAGGAAAAGAGAGACAGCCTGTGTTCGAATTGCCTCCCTTTACTACAAATAACTATGTTGTGTGTGACTATCACACTTACTATTTTTTTTTATATGACATCACTGGTTTTCCCACAGTAAAAAACTAATACATATGAACATTTTAAATTGACTATTAAAGAATCCTCTGTCTTCTGACGATGAAAACTTGCAGTTTAATAAAAAAGAATGAAAATACCCCTTTCCACATCTGTTGCAGGGCCACAATCACACACACATCCACGCCTAGGGACAATTTAGAGTAACAAAGTAACCTATGAAGCATGTCTTTGGTCAGCGGGAGGAAGCCAGAGTCCCCAGAGAAAACTCATGCTTGCACAGGGAGAACATCTAAACTCCACACAAAAAGATCAACTGGTGATGATTCTGTTTTAGGCCCCCCAGCCGGGACTTGAACCTGGGACCGTCTTGCGGTAAGGCAAGAGTGTTAACCACTGTTCCATCATGCAGCATGGGCAGAAATGATGGTGGCTGAAAATCATTATCCAGAAGGACGTCCAGAAACTGAACATCGACAACTCAGCTGGCAGACAAGATAGCAGCTGAAAAATTAATAGCCAGAAATGGAAATTGCCAAACATCATTAGCTGAAATTCCATAAGATTTCAGAGTTGTAGATGTTCAGGTTCTGGACTTCCGTCCGGATAATGATTTTCAGCCGTCATCTTGTCTGCCACCAGGTCCTTGCAAGTCTGGGTCAAGTTTCATCTTGAGCTGTTCCACATTGACTTTGGTAGTTTTAGAGGGGGCGGCTCACCCTTAAAAGAAGTGGTAGCCTAGTCAGCAATTTTTCTATCATAAATATCTTTACTTTACCAATCATTGACTTTACTTTTAATGAGCAGCATTTGCTGGGAAAGAAGGATTACATTCACTACAACTTTGGCACCCGCAGAAATGATTTTCTTTTAATGTATTTACATTGGAGGCTGCTTGTTGACGATGGTGATTAATACACATCAAGGAGGTCTTGGTTCAAATCCCAGCGGCTGCCTCACTCTCTGTAAAGGTGGGCGTGTTCTCATAATGAACGTGTGGGCTTTCTCACTCCCACGCTTCAAAATGACTAAAAGGTTGTCCCTGTCCAAAATGTGTGCTGCCTATGACAAAGACAGCCAGAATAAACTTTCACAGACCACCCGTTTTAGAAAATGAATGGTTGATATTTATATCAATATGATGTAACACGTCATTTTAGTTGCAAAGATTATTTATGTCCTACTCTTATTTGACTGCCATTACTCTCCAATTATTGGAATGTTATCAATTAAAGTCATAACAGTTTTATATTTAAGTCATGGCTACATTGACATTTCCATCACCAGTTTTAGTGTTTGCCAAATGTTAATGGGTTAAATTGTTTGATTGTCAAAGGTTTTCATTTTTTACATTCTAAAACATTAATTTTCCCCAGATTTTTTTAAGTAAATTTCTTACGCTATGGATTTCCGTGGACAAGTCACAAAGTGAGAGTAAGGTAATTGTGGATTTGCTTGTGCTGACATTCATCTTACTCCAGCTGTGCACAGACAAAACATCCATCTCCTCAACCAAAAGGCTGACAAATGGGTTCAATGGTGGAAAGTAACATTATGCTATTTGACGCTCTCTTTGCAGCGCCAGGTGTTCTTGTATGTGATCTTTGCTTCTGAGCCAGGTGTGTGTGTGTCTTTATGTGTGATCTATGGTGGCAAGACAGCTTATTTATGTAGAGTTCACTGAAGGCCAGTGCTAGCAGGAGAGCACAACCATATGCTTCCCATTACAAGGAAGTGCCTGCTCAGTCCTGGAGCAAGAAAATACTAATCTCTGAGCATAGAACAGAAAAAACATCCTTCTTAAAAAATAATACAAGTATTGAATGTAATATAAAGAAAAATCCAAATAACTCTTCATTGCCAGTACTATATTTTAGCATTGACATACCTTTACAATGGAGTTGTCATCCCAAAAGCTTAACTTCAGTAATGCATCAACATTTTTTTTTTTGTAATTGATTGTAAGGAGTCAACCAAACACTGAGCCATACCAAACAGAAAGTTCCTGAAATTAAATTGTAGGAAGTAGAGAGAAAGACCTTTGACTGAGCTAACATTTTATCAGATCAGGCCTTATTCAGATTACAGGTGCTCAAGGAAAGCAGGTTAAGCTTAATTTTGCCACACACCATTATTGCGGCAATGGAAACAGTTTTCATAGCCTATATGCCAAAGTTGATTTCCTTAACAGTACCAAAAGCTCTAACATCAGACATATTGTCATCAAAACATGACAGAGATTCAAAACACTCTGGTTTGGCAAATTGACCATGAGAATTATTTGTGCCTTCACGATGTAATAAAACAACAATCTGGCTGCGGAAGTGAGGCAAACTCTGGAACCCCACATTCAGCAGAATGAGGAAAGGAGACCACAACCCCAACTTCAGCAAAAAATGCATTAAATCTTCCATTTTTTTGGGGGGGTCTCTGGAACAGTATCAGGTACATTGTCAGCATTGGAAATCACATTGACGGGTTTGAATCCCAGCTGGGTCCTGTCTGTGTGGATCGCACATGCGGGTTTTCTCTGTTCACTTTAGCTTTTATTCATTAGCAAAAACATGTTTTATAGATGGGTTGGTGTCTCTAAAATATGTTGTAGGGGTGAGTGTGTGTGTATAGTTGTCTGTGGCCCTTTGATGGACTGGCAATATGTCCAGAATGTACACTGTTGTTTCCCTATAATTCTTTTAACAATGTCAGTGACCCTACTAAAGATGAGGCGGAAACTGAAATCAAAACAACTGATGGATATATTTTACAAGTATGATGTTGATCATGTTGTTTTTTTATGAGCTCCTTGGTTTACTTTGTGTGTATTTGTTTTTATTCACAGATATTCGTGTGAACTATTGTTTTACCAAGTTTGAGAACGGCCGCTGCACGGCTCCAAAGCCTCAGAACACGTCTAAGGAAGCGTGCTGCTGCACTAGAATGCCTGGTCAAGGTTGGGGAGATCCATGTGAAATCTGTCCTCCTAAAGACCAGGGTGTGTATTACTTTCATTCCATACTGAAAACACAGCTGCATGAGTGGAGGTGGGTATAACTGACACAATTTGTTATAAATTAAGAATATTAGTTACTTTTAAATAATAATTCTATTAAAAAAAATGATATTTAAACATTCTCTCAAGGAAAAGTAAAAAAAAAAAGTAACAGACGAAAAAAAATGTATTGTACTACTTAAAGGTTTCATCACAACATCACATTTTTTTTTGCTCAAACATTAGAAAAATATAAGAAGATGGATGGATGGATGGAATAATTATAGCAAAAAAGGCTATTA
>NC_050514.1:10521592-10524927 GCF_002922805.2 Oryzias melastigma
AAGAAGATGGATGGATGGATGGATGAAATAATTATAGCAAAAAAGGCTATTACTTGCCTAGTCTTTTTGGAAAGATTAAAGTTCACACTGATATATAGAATATATGGTACAAACAGGAAAAAGTGATCAATCTTGACAAAAAAGAAATGTAACTGAGTAAAAGTATTTTTAATTTAGTACAACTAAATTCAAGTAAGAGTAAAAATTTTGTGTGGAAAGATTTTTTAAAAAGATACTTGAGTCAATGTAACCCATCTCTGTGCAAGAAAAATCTTTGCTGCATTTTAGTCAAACTCATCTATGATGAAATATTTGCTTTGAAGATACGTTTGGAGTATAGTATTTGTGAGTAAATGAGAGGGACGATGAGTTTACAGGGAGCAGAGGTCAAGGTGGAGGACTTCATGTACCTAGGGTCCCTAGTCCTAAACAATAGAGAGGGTGGGAAAGAGGTAGTGTGAGCAGGTTAAAATAGGTGGAGGAAGGTTTGATGAGTGACAAACGAGGGTCAGCAAGAATGAAGGGAAAGGGGTAAAAGACTGTGGTGAGAGCATCTATGAAGTTGGTTTAACCCTCGTGCTCTCTTATGGGGTCCAGATGACCCCACCCTTACATTGATGTGTGACAAACCTGGACAGGATTTCATGTCTGCCATGGACACCAATGGATGTAAAAAATATCCTTGGAAAAAAGTTTAGCTTGCTTTCTTGTGGGGTCCAGATGACCCCACTTTTAAGGCAAACATGCCTAGGATACCCCAAGGGGTGCAGGCAGAGTCTCTGACAAAGACATAGGAGGCAGGAGGTGAGAGAAATAAAAATGTTGAGGTTCTCTAGGAAGCAGATTGAGATGGTTTGGAAACTTAAACCAAGCTACACCAAAAATTGAACTGATATATTTAGTTAACCTGAAATGATGACTTTTGGTTACAGAGGCATATCGTGTTCTTTGTCCTACTGAGGGATATGAACGGAAAGATGATCATCCAACAGGTACTTTTGATTTAATTACTGAATCCGCACTGTCATGGGTTCTTGTGGAATATTTTTTTAATTATATCTTTTTTTTATTCTAGACATTAATGAATGCCTCAATAACCCGTGTGTAAATGGCCAGTGCATCAACACAGATGGCTCCTTCCGTTGTGAATGTCCCATGGGATACAGTCTGGATAACACCGGAGTCACGTGTGAAGGTTAGTATTTTTTTGTCTTAATATCTGTATCTACCACACTTACTAGTTAAGCCAAGTAATGGATCTTAATCAAGCAGCCATTGCCTAATTTTAGACATAAATGAATGTGAGGTTGGAAACCCCTGCGGCAATGGCACGTGCACCAATGTCATCGGAGGATTTGAGTGCTCATGTGATGAAGGCTTTGAGCCTGGACCAATGATGACCTGTGAGGGTATGTGAGACTTTTGCTTTAAAACATGTCTTTTCAATGCAGCTGTTACTGGTATTTGATGCTTCTCTTTTCTTGCATAGACATCAATGAGTGCGCCCATAATCCCTTGCTGTGTGCCTTCCGCTGTGTGAACGTGGTGGGTTCGTACGAGTGCAAATGTCCTACAGGATATATTCTTCGTGAGGACAGGAGGATGTGCAAAGGTACAAGCCAATGGTTGAAAACACACTAATGAAAGCAGACAAATGTACTGTGTCTATTCAGTTACTTGATATCAGTTGAAACATTTTCAGGAATGGTCTGTGATGGAACCAAGACAATCTATAAGCTGTAACTAACTAAGACTTAATTTGGTTAGTTACAGCTTCCCTTTTCTAAATGGTAGCACACATCACAACAACAGAGGAATTTGGAAATAATTATCAAGCATCACTTGATGAGGCTTGGAGTAGAGCTCCACAGAACACAACCTTTGCTGCTTTTCATGTTAGCATGAGACTGTTAAAGGCTAGTCATGAGTGTATGACTGTATTTTTTGGAGTATAAGCCACATTTTTTGCATAGTTTGGCCGGGGGTGCGACTTACACTCAGATGCAAATAGTATGTGATTTTTGAAAAGAAAAAAAGGCGAATGTCTTTGTTATTTCCCACTAACAACCACTGGAGGGCACTATGATTGTGTGTATCAGTATTTGCTACTGACAACAACAAAGAAGAAGAAGTGCTGGCCTCAGCATTTTTCCAAAGCGACACAGAGGTTGAAGAATTCTATAGATTTAGTGATTTAAAGTGATATAAAAAAATGTAGTTGCTGTTTTAGCATGTTCTTTATGCTATTGTTGTCTGAATAATTGTTCAAATGTTGAGCTGATATACTAGATTCCTGCTATGTTTCATTAAGCTAAATACAGTTACGGTAGTGAAGTGTATTCTCACCATTATTTTTACCTATTCCGTTAAAAGATTTGCCTTTCAAGACAAAATACATTTTTGATTTGAATAATTCAATTATTTATTTAATTTGATTTTTATAATTGAAATAGTGCAAATTATACTCCAGATCAACTTCTGTATGATTTTTTTCTTATTATGCATTTTTTTTGCATTTGCGACAGGGCAACTTGTAGTCTGAAAAATATCATACTTTACAGCATACCAAGAACCCAATGATTCCTTCAAACAACCTCTTGATGTTTGTTTTCCAGACCAGAATGAGTGTGAGGATGGCATAGATGACTGTGCCAGCCGGGGAATGACCTGCAAGAACCTTATCGGCACTTTCATGTGCATCTGTTCTCCTGGATACACTCGTCACCCCAGTGGAGACAGCTGCATTGGTGATTATTTTTATAATGAAACACTGTGTCTCTACTTTGGGTTAAATAGTGTCTTTTTGCAAATCTACTTTTGTTTAAAAATGCAATATTAATAGTTATGAAACTAAAGGACCTTCCAATTGCTGTCCTGCTAATTGGTGACATTTAAAAGCATTTTCTGTTATTTTAAATTTTAATGTCACACCAATAGTAACTGTTTTATTTGTATTACTTATTCAGTAGCTAAGACAGGGTGCAGGAATCCTACAGTTTTTACCAATATATATACATAACAATTGTTAATGTTTATTCTGAGTAAATTGATTTATGTCCCATCTTTTTTTATTTTTTACATTTTATTTTTAGTTTTCACCACAACTGATACATAAAAAAACAAAACAAAAAGCACATCAATTAATTATAGGAATTGTACACATAAGAGGCACCATGAGTTCTTCAAAGACCGTAGGACAAAAAAAATAGTTACAGTCACAAAAAGGAGTAAATGAGACTAGTTCATCTTATATAAATATGGTTTCAATTCAACTTTGGTTACTTATGTTTAGCTATATCTTTATAAATAAATGAACGTTTGAATAAATATATAAA
>NC_050514.1:10526412-10570334 GCF_002922805.2 Oryzias melastigma
TTTAAAATCGCTGCATTGGCTCCCTGTGCGTTTCAGGGTTGATTTTAAGATTCTTTTAATGGTTTATAAATGTTTTTATGGTCTTGGGGCTTCTTATTTCAGTGATCTTCTTTTAAAGTATGAACCCTCGCGGACCCTGAGGTCCTCCTGGCACCGGCCTATTAGTGGTTCCTAAGGTGAGGACCAAAACACATGGTGAGGCTTCGTTCTACCATTACGGTCCTCGCCTCTGGAACAGCCTGCCGGAGAGTCTCCGGGCCGCAGAGACCGTAGAGGTTTTAAGAAGAGACTCAAGACTCACCTTTTTAATTCTGCTTTTAGCTGATCTTATCTGCCTATTTATTAAATTTGTTTTTATTCATTTATTTTATTTATTCATTCATTTATCTTTCTTCTTTATGGATTTTATTTAATATTTTATGTATTTAATCTAAATTTCAATGTTATTTATTTTACATACATTTTATGTATTTAATTCTATTATCTTATTGTCATTTTACCCCCAGTGTTTCCTGTGGGTTCTATCATATCAGGGCTGTCTGCTTGGTCTGGGGTCGTTGCCGTGGTTCTCACCCTTGCTGGGGCGGCTGGAGTCCTGCACTGCAGCCTCACAGCTGTGGAGTGGACTCCGTTGCTGTCCCGGTCTGGGTGGGCGCCGTGGTGATGTTCTTTTGACCGAGCTGGCTCCTGGTATGATAGAATCCTCAATACTATTTCCTCACAGCAGAGCCAAGCCTTAAGTTTATTTTACAAGTTTGTTTTTTATTTATTTATTTATTTTAAGTATTCATTGTGTGTGGGGTCATGGGTGTATGTGTTATGGGGAGGGGGTGTGTGTGTGTGAAGGGTGGGTTGGGCTTTTACCGTGTATTTTGTTTTTAAATGTAAAGCGCTTTGAGTTACTCTGAGTATGAAAGGCGCTTTTATAAATAAAGTTTGATTTGATTTGATTAAAATTCTGCAGAAGTAGCTTCCTCAGCCCTGTATAGTACTAAATAAATGTTGACTTAATTTTTCCCTGTATGTGTTTGTTTGTGTGTCAGACTTAAACGAGTGTGCAACCAAGCCAGGGATCTGTAAGAATGGCCGCTGTGAGAACACAGTGGGAAGCTACCGCTGCAGGTGTGCCCAAGGATTTGTCGCCAACCCCACACAGACCGAATGTATTGGTAGGCATTTTTTCTATGCTCGTCTGTTTCTTACATTTAATTTTAACTGTGCTCCATGACATTTGTTTGAAGGTTATTTTTACACCATTTTCATTTTACATTAGTATCTTGTGTAGTTGGAGTATTAGTTTTATCTGAACATGACAAGATTGGGAAGTTATTACTCAAGTTATTACTTGAGTTTCTCATGGTGCATTTTTATTCTTACCAAATTTAGACTTTATAGTTGCTAATGTAATTTGATTGACATATTTGTTGTTGAAATGGGATGACTGTTGCACTAATGGGATTTCAAGCACAGACTATTATCAAGGCAGAGCTAAGAAAAAGCTCCCCTCCCCTTTCTAAGTCTATACCTCCGAACAGCTGTGATGTGCTGAGCTTTGGTGAGAAAATCTCCAGAAGGACTTAGTCATCCCTCCTTTTTGGTGGCTATCTTTTTTCCTCATAGACAGAAGCGATAAAGTGGTGTGGGTTATCTTTTTGCGTCTGGGTGGTATCGTCTGCTCCTCTCAGGCTCTGTGATGTTCGTCTTTTTTTTTTTTTTTTTCTCCCCTCCAGATAACCGTGAGGACTTCTGTTACACTGAAGTTCTGACCACTCTGTGTCAGATGTCCTCCAGTAACAGGAACTTGGTGACCAAATCCGAGTGTTGCTGTGACGGAGGTCGAGGCTGGGGCATCAACTGTGAACTTTGCCCCCTGCCAGGAACCTCCCAGTACAAGAAAATGTGCCCACTGGGACCAGGGTACACCACAGATGGCAGAGGTAGCTTTTTAGGCTTGACACAACTGAACCTTTTTTTATTACATGAAATACTTTATGTGTAGATACAATACAGGCCCAGATTTAGCCAGAGGTGTTGGTAGAATATCAGGCAGAGGAAAGTCTGGGTGTGCTGAGATTTGAGGGTGTCATATCCCTCAAAGCCCCTAAAATGCTTAGAAAACCATCCATCTTCTTCTTGACCGCTTTGTCCCTTCCGGGGTCGCGGGGCGCCGGAGCCTATCCCGGCCACTGAAGGGCGAAGGCGGGGTACACCCTGGACAGGTCGCCAGTCTGTCGCAGGGCCTCAATCACACACCCATCCACTCTCGCATTCACACCTAGGGGCAATTTAGAGTCACCGATTAACCTATGAAGCATGTTTTTGGACGGTGGGAGGAAGCCGGAGTCCCCGGTGAAAACCCACGCATGCACGGGGAGAACATGCAAACTCCACACAGAAAGGTCCCAGCCGGGATTCGAACCGGGGCCTTCTCGCTGTGAGGCAAGAGTGCTAACCACTGCGCCACCGTGCAGCCCGTCTGCTGCTTTTGTATCTTATAAGTTTTATGCTAAATGGCCATCCTGACTATTGCTTAACCGGGCGTGGGACAGGCACAAGTAGGAAACTGGTTTCCATCCTGTTGAGAATAACTTTATCTTTTTTTTTTTAAATGTCTTTTTTTGTCCTTTTTATTCATCCATACTTTTGCTTGTCTTTTATTTTTTGAGTGCTTTGTCTTTATTTTTGGTTTTGATGTGGTGTTTTATCATTTGAGTTTCTTTAGTTAATTTTGGATTTTTTTCACCATCAAATTTTGGTTGGTTGGGAGGTCAAATGATAAGGGAATCACGAATTTATCCAGACATTATATTTTACTTCGTTTGTAGCTTTTCTACTGGACAAATTACTGTGAATTTTAAAATGTAAGCTTTTTTTAAGTCCAACCATCAACATCAGTGTTTTTGAAGAGGGACTGTTATGCCCCTCTTTGTCCAGGGGTCTGGGGCCTAACATAAGTAAACTCCACTCAAAGATTTAACTACAAAAACACAAGAAGACTGGCTCTGCCAACACGACTTAATTTATTTACAAGAAATGATGATTGTCAAAAAGCAAAAACCAAAAGAGGTGAAGCAAAAAGGCTTCAGGGTGAACTAAAGGCCAAAATAACAAACATAACCCCCACCTATTTAAAAAAGAACACAAATCTTACCTATAAATAAAAGGAAAAACAATGACAAATGCTAACCTTCCTAAACTAACAAAAACAGGAGAAAATATGTATGAAAGAAAATGGCAGTTCACCCCTACAGCTTCACTGTACAATGTAAACAAATGACCAAACAAATACAAAACCACACAAAGTAAACCTTTACACAAAATACCAAATCAGGACTTCCACCAAGCACAGTCTGCTCTACACAGGTCAGTCAGAATCAGAATCAAAATCAAAATGGAGAAGAAAGCCTAGATGATAACAGGCTGCATCAGAGCTCCCTTCTCGCGGGCTGGGCATCCATTTGGTTCTTTTAAAGGCTGCCTCCACCAGTTTTGGTCCAATAGGGGGCCACACCTAGTCAGCACCACACCTGAAACTGATCAGAGACAGACAGGCAAACAAAGATCCTATATACATACAGAGGTCACACTCTGATACAAAAACACAGAAAAAAAGAAAAACAAAACTAATATGGCCACAGTCGTAACAGGGACCAAGCTCACAGTCTCATTCCCAGACAGGAAACTGACTGGTGTTTCAGCCATGATAAGTTTATCTGAGGCCAACACTTCTTGTTTCCATGCAGACATTGACGAGTGCCGTGTGATGGGAAACCTGTGCAAAAATGGTCAGTGTGTCAACAGCATAGGATCGTACAAATGCATCTGCAAACCTGGCTACACGACTGACATCACAGCCACTCAGTGTGTGGGTAAGGCTGAAGTTCACTCCTGTTATTTACAGTTTGTTACCGTACTTGTTTCGACCTTCTTCTGCCAAGTAAAAAAAAAAGCTGAAACTGTTGGTGGGCTGTTTCATTTGAAAAAAGAAAAAAAGCAGCCTCATCCTCTCTCCCTTTTGGAATTTCTGTTTTATCTGTTTGTCATTCATCCACTAGATGTTGATGAGTGCATACAGGCGCCTAAGCCTTGTAACTTCATCTGCAAGAACACAGAAGGAAGCTACCTCTGTTCCTGTCCCCGAGGGTACATCCTACAGGAAAATGGAAAGAGCTGCAGAGGTATCATGCAGAACATACACAGTCTGGCCCAAAGTGAAATAATAAAGTCCCACTCTGATCACTTTTATGCCGTTTTTAGCCGAAATCAAAAACCCGTGTTGTGATCTAGGACATGGTTTCTGCAGAGCGGCTGTAGTTCATTAAAAATTTGTCTTTGAGTTATGGGTGGGACAGCTTGTGCAGAGTAAGCCTGCCCCTACTTCCTGACATCCATCTGTTTACATCCCACTGGCTTACAACTTCTCACAGCCTCGATCTAACATTACTGGGACAAAGAAAAGCGATTTTGGAGCTATCCTGCCGTGCAATTTTAAGCCAGATGCCAGCTTACACAAGGAAAACAAAGAAGTTCGTGGATCTATTGGTCTACAAGTGGATGCATCAAAATGGAGCTTATTGCTTACCATCGTAACTTCTACGTCACAAACAAACTTTTTCCATTGGCATTATTCCATCTTCTTCTGATTCACAAGGATTTGATTAAAGAATACCCCAAAACTCAGTCTAAAGCTTAATGTTCTATAAATCATGAGAAAAACACAATTTTGATTGGAGTGGGGTTTTAGTATTCCACACAAAGATCCAGAGTTATCAGCTCAGTTACATTTTTCAGTTTCTTCCTTTTTGTGCATAAGCGGAAATGTTTGTGCAGAAGTATGCAGTCCATCTGTTTATCAAGCTTGTTGAGATTTAGAGGATCTTTCATCTTTATTTACCATAGCTTTAGTTTCCCTCTCCACAGTTGTGTCCGGGGTCTGGTACATTTACAGGTTTTTTGTAGGTCAGTGACTGTACACAGACCAAAATTTAACTCAAAAACCACCAGTCCACAACACATTTATCTTTTAGAAGGATAACATTAAAAACACAAAAGAGCTAAAGTTGTTAAACTTTCCTTTCTCAGATCTGGATGAGTGCTCCACCAAGCAGCATAATTGCCAGTTCTTATGCATCAACACCATTGGTGGCTTCACCTGCAAATGTCCTCCTGGCTTCACCCAACATCACAGTGCCTGCATCGGTAAGAACTCTCAATCAGGATGTGGTGCCTCAAAAAAATCCTTTCAACTTTACAGTTTTCCATGACTGTCAAATGCAATCACCATTTATTATGTCAAATTAAATACATTATTTAAAGTATTTTTTAGGTTCCACCAGCAGATATGACTAAAAATTTAACTGTTATTGTGGTTGGAGTGGTGAAGCTACAGCATTTTGTGTGTGTGGTGGGGGGTGGGGGTTGCTAACAGCAGAGTGGAATGCCATTACAAATAAAAAATATTTTAAAATACATATTTTTTAGGCCTCCAGATTTCCTAGAAAATATTGTTTTTGTTTCGCAATGCTTAAAGAAGTTTGTATTGAAGATATCTTAATCTTTGTCAATAATTATACTAATATTGATCAAAAAAAATGGGGGCCAATTAGTGAGGGCGGTAGAGGGGGGGTAGTTTTTTGCTGGGGAGGCCTACCCCCACCCTTAGTTCTGCCCGTTTGCTTTGATGGTGGCAGCTAAGAATGCTTTCCTGTATGAATCTGTAAACTCCTGTTGGTCCATCAAGATTTTCGTTTTTGTGGTCAGACCTCAACACAGATCCTATAACCTCAGAGTGAAAAAACAAGTTTGTTTTGATTTTTAATAAGATTTTAGAAACACTTTTGTGTTATAAATCACTTTTATTTTTGATGTTCTACAGGTGAAGCCTGTAGAACATCAAGCTCCATTAGACAGAATGCTTTTTGGATAGAAGTATATATTCTAATCAAGTAGAATAATATTGTTGATGTTTAATTAAACACTGGTGAAAAATGTTCCTTTTTATAAGCCATAGTTGTTTAAAAATTCACACGTTGTCCGGCAATCAAAGCTCCCTCTGTGCTTTGTAGCACGGTTTCAACCAGGCGGAAATCTAAGTTGGGAACTTGTCAGGAAACGTAAAATTTCAACCAGCTGTGAAAAGACCCGAGATCACACATGCAACTGCTCAGATTGGGATCACATTCTTGTGTGCTTTGATTTCAGCTGTCTGACAGATTCAGCAACATAAGATTTTTATCATTTGCAGTCAAAATAATTAAGCATGTTGGGCAAAATCATTTCCTCAAGGCTGATATACTAGCCTTTTTGAATCAAAGCCAGAAAATTACTTTGACTTTTTTTTCTCAAACCCAAATTCCACTGAATGAACTTTTACACTCTGTTGCTGCCACGACTGGATTGACAGTGGATTAAAAGGTGAAGATTTTCACCCTGAAAACCCCAGACTTTAAAGTTGTTTTTGGCAGCGTCGCATGGTGATTTGCCCCATTTTCGTACGACAGCCTGCATTACAAAAATAACCCAGCCTCTCTGAATCGTGATCACAATCTGCTTTTGTATCATTTTTCCAGTTTTACCCTTGCCTGAACTTTCTTTCCTGTCTGTGTAGACAACAATGAATGCTCAACAGACCCCAATCTGTGCGGCTCCAACGGCGTTTGCCAGAACACCCCGGGGAGCTTCAACTGCGATTGCCAGCGGGGATTTTCATTGGACTCGAGTGGACAAACATGTGAAGGTCTGAAGACAATTAATTACACTAACTCCAATTGAGGTGAATAATCGCATTAAACCACTTTGATGGCCGTTTATCCTTTGATAGACATGGATGAGTGTGATGGAAACCACAGGTGTCAGCATGGCTGTCAAAACTTAGTGGGAGGATACAGGTGCAGCTGTCCTCAAGGTTATCTACAGCACTATCAGTGGAACCAGTGCGTTGGTGAGCAAACTTCATTTTAACCTGCAGACATTTAACATGTTTTATTTTTGGGATGTCTAGAAATTGTTAGTTGAAATTCATTCTAAAAAGCCTTTGCAGCCTTTATAAAACATATTTTGTATTGCTGTAAAAATCAAGAATCCAGTGCAAAAAGAAGTCTGTTTATTCTGTGCCTTTGAATTTAAAGTGGCTTTCCGTGTCAAGCAAATATAACCTTTGAGAGGACAATACATTGATAAAAAATATTAATTAGCTCTTAGTGAATTGATTTTACAGCTCTATCAACAAACACTGACCCAATACTATCTGATGTCATTCACAGGGTTATAACAAAAATAATACCTGGAGTGGTGAAGTCACATAGGCCAACACAAAAATAAAAGTAAAATAAGAATCATAAAAATATTTTGATAACCAGCCTGTGCATGCATTTATTTTTGGTATAAAATCTGTCTTTTTGAATTTGAGACTGAACTGAAAACTACTCTCTTCTCCTCTAGAGGTCATTTGAGGTACTGCAACTAGGTACTTCAGTGCTTAGAAGCTACATGATTAAATGACACTTTTTTTTTTTACAAAAACACTTATTTATTATGAGATGGGAACATTTACTAATTTCACAAACAAGTGTATTTATATATATATATATATATATATATATATATATATATATATATATATATATATGTATATATATTCATTTTAATAAATAAAATTTCAAATTCAAACCCAACCCGACCGCTTTAAAGGTAGATGGTCAAGTTTATTTAAAAAATAGAAGCCTTTTGACTTTCCTATTGTAGCTTAAAAAGAATTAATAATTTATAAACCAATAAAAGAGGATTTTTTTTACTTTCACAGTGCACAATAATTAAAAGTAACTCAAATTAGTGTTGACATTTTATATGTTGTTAAAAACAGTTTTTCAATTTTACTAATCTTTAATTTAATGACTGTTTTCAGTCTTTTTTTTTCATTAAAAAGTATTCTTCTGTTTATTTAATCAGTTTTATTTTAATCTTTCTGCCCTTATCTGTCATCCCCCAGAACCGGCTTTCCTAGTTTTGTTTGTGTCTTTTAACTGATATAACTTCTTGTTTGTTTTTTTCCCTTCAACTTCCTGTGACCCAGATGAGAACGAGTGTCTAAACACCCAGATCTGTGGAGGAGCATCGTGCCACAACACCCTGGGAAGTTTCCGCTGCCTCTGCCCCTCAGGCTTCGACTTCGAGCAGGCGAGCGGAGGCTGCGCAGACATCAATGAGTGCTCCACCACGCAGAACCCCTGCAAGTTTGGCTGCTCAAATACAGACGGGGGCTACCTGTGTGGGTGTCCTCCTGGATACCTCCGTGCAGGACAAGGGTGTGTGAGAGTCACTGTAAAGTCACAACTCTTTTTATTCTGTTTAATGACTTTTTAATGACTTCTTTTGGGTTCAGACACTGCGTCACGGGTGTGGGCTTCACAAGCGGGAGTCCTATTGGTGAACAGGGAGGCGAGATGGACGAAAATTCACTCTCACCAGAAGCCTGTTATGAATGTAAGATCAATGGTTACCCCAAGAAAGGACGCAAACGGCGCAGTTCCAACTCAACACAGGAGGAACCTCACGAGGTGATATATTTTTAGTGGAACCTTAAAGTTCTGGAAATGTCCATCAATGCACATTTGAAGATCCACTGCAATGAAAATATGTTTTTTGGTGTTTTTAACATTATTTTGTGAAAATTTTCTGATGATGGAGAACATACATAAAGAAAATTCAGCTTAAAATTTAATTTCTAAGTATTTCTTCATTAAAATATTTGTGAATCAGGAAGATGAAAAATGTTGTTTGAAAAAGCTTGTAGATGTGACCACACTTACAAGCCTGTTGTTGTAAGTCCTACAGCTGAATAGCTCCAAATGCTCGCCATTTTAGTTACACTGCTGATGTTGGGTTGGGGTTGTGAGGAGCTGCAAACTAGCGGGAGAGTTAGTGGAGCCTTATAAAAATAATTGTGCATTTTAGGCATGGATGCACCTTAGGATCCTCTCTTTCAGAAAAGCACATTGGCCACGAGAAAATCCAAGATTTTAAAATGTATATAAAATACTTATAATAGTATTCCATAGGTATTCTGCAAGTTTAAATACCGTATTTTGTGCATGAACAACTCATTTAGTTAAGAATGGGGCAAATAAACATTGAATATTTTATGTAACAATTGAATGTCTAGCTGCCATCTTTAAAAACAGCAGCCATTTTTTATTTTCTTGCTGCTAGCATGCTTTTCTGAAACAGGGGATCCTAATGTACATTCATGCCCAATTTGGTGCTTGTACCACAAAATGCACGATTTGACTGAAAAATCTACCTAACTGGCTCCGCTAAGTGTAAACTAAGGGATGATG
Source organism: Oryzias melastigma (assembly GCF_002922805.2). Lineage (NCBI taxonomy): Eukaryota > Metazoa > Chordata > Actinopteri > Beloniformes > Adrianichthyidae > Oryzias > Oryzias melastigma. The sequence continues at coordinate 10,535,748 of NC_050514.1, forward strand.
GGAAGTGGGTACAGGCTTACCCCAGGCTGTGAACTCCGGCAGTGGGATTTCCTCTCGCACTTTTAAAGTTAGGTAGAGCTGTAACGCCAGCGGTGTGAGCCCGGAGTTGCTCCATACCAACAGTCCTACTATCAACTCATAAGCAAATTTCTAATGACCTCCTCCCAGTCTACAAAAACTATGTTCTGGAAAGCAGCCTTTTTTTTGTTCTAAAAACTGCGTAACCATGATTAAGAGATTAATTTTAAAATGGATCAAAAGAACTGAAATTTTCATATTATCTAAAAAAAAAAAAGTAATCTTTCACTTTGATGAAATCTGATGAAGGTCATTTTTTTGGGCTATATTTTCAAACTAAAGCTTTCCTGGCTTCCTTTTCTCAGCAGTTCACTGAAGAGGTCAGCCTGGCTAGTTTGGACATCGAAGACACTCTCCAATTCCACCTGAACATTAGCGATCTCAGCAACCGCGACCACATCCTTGAGCTCACCCCGGCCTTGTCTACGCTCAGCGACCACGTGCGCTACAGTATCGACTCTGGAAACGAGCAGGGCTTCTTCAGAATCAACCAAAGAGAAGGTGTCAGCTACCTGCATTTCAGTAAAAAGGTGGCCCCGCTTCCGGGGACGTATCACCTTCAGATCAGCAGCATACCCCTCTACAGGAAGATGGAGCTGGCTAAGCTGGAGGACCAACATGACAAAGACTACCTCACAGGACAGCTGGGAGACATACTGAAGATGAGGGTGCAGCTTGTTCTCCATTAACCACCACAAGACTGAGGGAGGCAGATGTTGCCAGCAGCTGCTAACCCAGCAGTGGGCTCACTCTACCCAGAAGGCCAAGCAATTTTTGATCCTGGGTCAGTAGTTTGGGGGCAACTTCTCCTCACTCCAACATGGAGCAGGGCTTATCACCAAAGAGACTATAGGGTGACAGTGGGGGGGGGGGGTGCATTATTTGATTACCAAAGATGATTCTACATATCATAGAAAAGGTTTCCATGGGAATTCCAGGATGACTGAATATTTAGCTTCAGTTTGATCCAACACAAAACTCCAGCTGTGTTTTAAAAACACGGAGGTCGTGAATGTGTTTAATTTGGAGTTTACTGTTGAGTAATGATATGTGGAATCACATTGACACTTTGAAGAGCAGGTGGGCTGCAGAAAGCTCGAAGCTAAAGTTTGTTTAGAACTTTAATGAATGTGGAGAACAGAAGATAGTCACAATAGTCTGAGAAGCGAATCACATACCCTCTGTGACTGAACGAACCAGGACACATGGGAGTTAACACGCACGCCGCTTTCGCCAGATGTTAATTCAGCAGAGATCAAGAGTGTTTATGAGGAGCCCCATATGGACTATTGAGATGTAGCCATGTTTGAGCTTGAATGACCCCTGCTGCGTATCTTCACTTCACTTTCCCATCTTTCTACTGATTTTTCTCTTTACTGGTGCTAGCAACACAACTTCTGAATGCACTGTATTGTTATACAAAACTCAGTAGTCAACAAGATGCCATCCCATCAGTCATGCTTCCGATTTCACGTCCAACAGCTAGCGTCAAAGCCTGTCTGCTCTCCTCTATACTACATGTAAATTGTGTTTATACTGTAATAATCCATGCCACTTTTAATCCATGAAACATTTGTAAACTAGAGGACGCCCCTGGAATACAGGGGTTTGTAATGGTGCTTATAATGACCAACTACTTCCTTTGTACACTGTGTATTCATACACACCTGCACATGTGTCATTTGATGATGCCAAACCTGGGCCTTCATGATTATGCACTGAGGTCTTCATGGCCGCACATTCTCTCACAAGTTAAATCAGTGCCGCATTTCCACGGACCAGCGAGACACCCGTCTGTGTTCTCTGTTCACATCAAGTGAGGGTTTAGTTGAAAAATTCACAATAAAAACAACTTTGGTGTACGTGAACTTCCTGTTTGGCTTTCCCCTTCGTAAAAAGTTGAAACCCGAGACAGCTGCTAACTGCACCAAAGCTGCAGTTGTGTATGACTGAATGTTTTGTCTAAGCGTATTTCAACTGCACTAAAAGGTCTCAGAGTAACCGAAGCACACACCTTCCAGATACTGGAGAATTTCACACCTCCACCCCCTCTGATAATTACTACACTACTGCAGGAATGTGGTTTGGGACAGAAGTCTTTAGGCTAGAGTTAAATTCTTGTCCTTTACTGCCACCACGTGGAGATTATGAGCATTACAACTTTAAGGCTGGTCAACAGTTAAAAAAAAAGAGGCAATAAAAAAGATTGCAGTTAATAAAACTTTATAAAACAAACTTTATTAGCACCAAGGTAACATTATTTCATTAAACACAATAGTACTTCAAAATTGCTGTGAGGTCTTCAGTTGCGTCCAGTCGATCCAAAGCCTCCAGAGCCCCGCTCTGTATCATCAAGTGTCTGAAACGGAAGAAGACAGATTTAAGTAAATTAAAGCTTCCACTAAAATATGTATCTTTAGAATGTAAAAGAGTCTAAACTTTCAGTTTTTGAAGTGAACAAATTTGTATTGCTGGGCTCTCAGGAAGAAGTTGTTACATGAGCATTTGTGCATTGTTCACATTGTAGAGCAGTCACCAAACCGGCAGAACTACATGTTCAGAGCCACTGACATAGTAAAATGACGTCTACTGAGAGGTCCAATTATTTTTGTCTAACAAATGAAGCATGTTTCCACACAAGAACATCAGAAAATAATGGTCACCACCTCAAATGAAGAAAATAAACATTTTAAAGGTTTAATTTTGAGAAAACATTAGTTTCGTTTCATATAAATCAAATACAACAGCAGTAAACATAGTGGATTATACCTCTTGCTCCTCCAGTTCTGGGTAACAGATTCTTTCACACACCAGCTGAGCAACCCGGTCTCCTTTTTTCACTGCAAGGAGGAACACAAGACATTTATTTGCACGGGTTCGTTTGTTTAAGCCAATACCCTTCCATCTGTTATTCATTTTTAATGCACAACAAAATGTGATCCAATACCAAGAGTATGTAACCCAACTGTTTGTTACTTATAGATTTATAGTAATTTGTCGAATGTTCAGTTTGAAAACTGGGCTAAGTTGTCTTCACCTGCATGTATTTACAGACACCAACTCACCTTCAAATGTTTCTTTGCCGAAGTTAAAAAGCACAACACCCACATTTCCTCTGTAGTCCTCGTCTACAACCCCAGCTGGGAATACAAACACAAAAAAAGTAGTTACAATGGCTGACAGGTCACTGTGAGGCTGCTCAGCAGCTCAAGAAAAAAAGAAGAAAAGTAGCATACCTCCGACATCGATAAAATGTTTAGCAGCCAATCCAGATCTCGGGGCTAAAAAAGTAAAGAGGGAAGTGTTAATGGTAAAGTATGATGTGTAAAAGGAAATAAAGGGCAGCTCTTCAACTTACCCACTCTACCATAGCAGCCATGTGGAACTGCAATTTGAATGTCTGTCTTCACAATGGCCTTGTCCATGGGACCGATGGTGTAATCATATGCACTGTTTCAATAAAAGTCATTTGAAACTTTTTTAATCCATAAATTCAGATGTAACACAGTTTATCTCAAGCATGTTAAGTGTTTTGTCCCTCCAAAACACCAGTATAAAAATATTAAAAATCGACCAACCTGTACAGATCATATCCTGCTGCCTTGCTTGAGCCTCGTGTGGGGGTCGTGGCATTTTCGGAAAGTTTTGCAAACCTAAGAATTGTTCTTTGTTCCTCTGCTTTGGGTTCTGTCCGAGCTCTCTTTGATGGAGAAACGGCTGAAGCATCCGTGACTTCTAACACAGGCATAATTGCAAAAGTTTTACAGTTAAAAACCGGAAAAATAAAAAATACTAAAAGTAAGTCAAGCTGTACTGGTATCAGCAGCCTTCTGCTACAGTTTCTTGGAGGGAAACCAACTATTTACATCAAAACGCGCGGGACAGGAATAGCTCCTCCCCAACACAGATGACCCGGAAACGGAAATAGAATTAAACAAAAAAACGAAATTAAGATACATCTAAATACACGCTATATCAGCCGCTATATAAATGTGTACACGTTTTCTGAGTAATTTATACTGCAATAATAATAGTAGTTTTATGGCTCTCTGCATCCATAAAATTATGGTCTAACCCAGATTATTGTGACATGTCACAAGTCTATTCACGCAAAACTGGTGTTAGCATGCATTTTCTCGCATGTACTCCTTATAATAATATTGATTTAATGTCGGTCAATCCTGTCAGCACACAATGCATACGCTAGCGAAAATAGATCAACCGCAGAGAAAAAGACAGAGAAACTCGACGTGCTATAATGTCAGTGAGCACTGGACATAAAATTATCTTGCCTTTGTTTTCAGTCACCATTTGAGTGTGAACGTTGTTTCCTATGGAACGTGGAGCAGCAGAAAAAAACAAAAAGCGTCGCTGACAATATCGTAGAGAAGGCAATATACGTAACATTATTAGTTAACAGCTCACCTCTCTGAGCAGCATCTTCTTCTGGTTCCCCTAAGTGTCATTTTGCTTTTATTGTTCACTACCGCCACCATGTGCTTAGGAGAATACTGCAGGCGAGCTTGGCTTGTCAAAAAGTCCTCTACCTTGAAAATTGACACCTACATGTGCCAATATAAACTTTTATTATTTTTATACCGCTCTAATCTAGTATTCCACATTTTTTAAATTTTATATTAAAACCTCTTCTGACGTTTTTCAAACTATACTTTTCACCTAGAGTGTTAAAGGAATCAATGAATCTTTACAGTTGTAACTTAAAATTTTCTTTCTATAATTGGAGTCTAATGGAGTGTAATTTGTAATTTAATTTACATTTTAAAAACAATTCCTTGATTTTTTTTTATAATTTCCCAATTATTTTCTATTCTTCAGTGGATAGATTAGAATTAATAATTACATTTTGACAAGAATTCATGCACGTTTGCACAAACTTTCCCAAAATTGCAAAAGTTTGTTGTGATTCATAAAAGAATGATCAAAGCTGCTGATTTAATATTAATTATATATTTTTCCCTTTTATTTAAATTTTTATCATCAAAAGTTCATGCTCATATTTAGTTACAATTTCTTTCATGACAATAAATAATAATATATTTCCCCTCCCAAAATACTTTACAGAATGATTGAAAGTTGTATAGGCCTACTTGATTGGGTAAATGTTTACCATGGGTTTCTTATTTGAATGGGTGAGATTTTTGAATGAATTTCACGCAAACAAAATACTTATCGTTTACATAAAACTTTAATATATCTATAACTGTGGGGAAAAATTAGAAGTTACACTTAAAAAATACACTTTTACTCAAACAAACAAACAAACAAAATGCCCACATACTTTGAATAATAAAATAACACATCATCAAGCAACATTTGCAAGAAAAAAAACAACTGCTCATACATTATGTTGTGCTGTATCTCAGGTAATCACATCTACTAATTAAATTAAATAGACAAGGCAATTGGTGAAATACGCAGCATAGTTGGTTTCCAGTGCTTTGGTTGATTTAGCTTAAAATATGGATGATGATTGTAACTTGAAAACAACACAGAGACTAAAGTGGCTCAGGTAAACAATTGCATGATGCTACACCCAGTGAACATCAAAATAAAGAAAGACAATTAACCTATCATTATCACAGTGCTTATTTAATTTGCATTACCTTGGCCACTTTAATAATCATTCATGAAAGTTTTCTTTGTTCAAAAAAGATATCAATTGTAGGGTTCTATATACATGTATTTTACAATGACAAATGCACAGTGTGTTTGCCTCTTACTCTACCTGTTCAGTCAGGTGAATTTGACTTGGTTCTGATCCTAACTTGCAGTTGCAATAAAGAAATCCTGAAAATAAGCTGCTTTTTTTCTGAGGTCATTCAATGTGCTTGTGCAGAACAGCTTGTTGACGAATTGGTTGCTGATGAATCTTACTATATAAATTGCCACAATTCGTTATAAAAAAATAAAACAACCCCCGACCATAAAATAAAACCAACTTACTGGCTAGATTTTAACATTTTTACCTTAACTTTCTTTTTTGTGCATTTTTTTTAAAAAGAGAATAGTGTTTGGTGTCAAACTGGAAGAACATCCTCCACAATCTATCTTTTTAGGGTTCAAGCTTCTCATGAGTAGAAAGTAAGGACACTCTTATGGTTGCCTCTGATGAGCAGAGTGGGTGGAAGGTTCTTTGTCAGAGCGTCCAGCCAAGCCATATAGAGGTAATCAGAGACGGATCCCTTACGAGCGATGGGCATGCTCCTGTCAAAGTCAAAGGAAGTGGCAAGCAGAGCGTTAGTCACCTCATATTCCAACACTAGATTGCTAAATGATATTTTAGTTCTGTATGTAATTCTAATACATGCACTTACACAATGATCAAATTGGCTGATTTGGAGTTTTCCTGGAGAACTTCATTGAGTCGCATCTGGAGGTTGGTCTGTTAAAAACAGCAGTGGTTTAATAAAAAAAAAAAAAAGAGAGAGAGACTGACCACTCATTGCAAGATAACAGTTTTTCCCCATTTCTAGTCCATCTTTGTGGCTTTACCTTCTCCTCAAAGTTGTTCAGCTCTTGGTCTGTTATTTTCCAGGGGTGCGCTTTCTTCATGGCTTCGGCTTGAGCAGTGTCTTTTGTCCCCTCGTGCAGACAGAAGGGGTCAATCATCTCCTTAAAGTTCCTTATGCTGTAGCAATACAGAAAAAAACATAAGAAGAGACATTTTCCCTCTTACCATCATTAGGGTTGGTTAAATGTAACTGTGTTGGTTTCCCTCTCTGTGTAGTGATGGGAGTTTCGATATTAAGGTATCAGAGTATCCTGTACATCACCAATTTTAGCATTGAGTACCATATTGTAGTTGTGTAAGGAAAAATCTATTACGTGATATATCGTGATACTTCATTTTGCGATACTTGACTTAAAATGCTGACATGGCGATATTTAATTAATCATTTATGGACGTTTTTCAGCATCTTACTTTAGTTTTCCCCTTATTTTTTTCTTATACTGAAAACAAATTGTTGCAGAAATCAGTCAATGTTGATTGCTTCCGTTAAGAACAAATATTTTTTCATTTACAGAAAAATAAATTAAAAAATAAAAAGCACAGTGAATTTGCTTGGGTAAGCATATATTTTTGGTTATTACGTAATGTACTCCAGTGTTTTGTGCTAAAAAACCTCCAATCCCACAGCATATTAAACTCCTCCCATCACCAGAGGAGCCATCCGAGTTACCCATAGCAACAACACAGCATGGCATGAGTAGATGGTTTTGAAAGAACTGGTTTGTACCTTTCATATTACATTTGTTACCTGACCAGTTTTTGAATACATTTATTTTCAGGATAACAAATAATATGCTTGAGTAAAAAAAATCAGCCGTAAGAAATTACTCATAATCAGTTTTGTGTATTTGTAAAAAGTAATTGGTACCATGTTTAAATTTTGAAAGCATGGTATCGCCCATCACTACCTCTGTGTCCTTAAAGCAGCTGTTACCTGTCACCGCTGGGTTTGATGTGGATCTCGTCAATCACGTTGATGTCGCTGCATTTGATTCGGAACTTGTGCAGCAGAGATCTCATCCTGCAATGGAATGATTACACACAGACGTTTGGTTCCTGAAGTCCCACATCTGCATTTATGAACCTCAGCGTCATCATTAATAATGAAATATCGATGTGTCCACTCACTCCTCTTTATCTGCCTCACTCCGCCCGGGCTCCCCTGCAATGAAAATCCTCAATTTGCAGTCTTTCCACTTCTTCCTGGTAGTGAGAATGTAGGGGAGCAGCAGGGTAAGACCTGAACAAAGACAAACATATTAGACATGATTTTCGTTTGTCCAAAATACAAAGCTGGTTCATATTAGCCCTGCAAAAGAATAAATCAAACACGTTTGACCCAAATGCCTTTTAATGTTTTTACTGCAGAATACATAAAGGATTTTTGATTTTTAGGTGTTTTTGAGTCCCTGAAACACCCCTGGATTTCTTTAGAATTTCTAATCTGCCCCTTTGCTTTCATTACTCATGAAATTTCCTTGATTTCTCACAGCAGGGAAGCAAGACAAGGACAACGCATCAGAATGGAGGAGCTGGAATTACAAATGAGTGTATCTGCAGCACAAGTAGATGTGTGCAAACGTGCATATTTATGTGTAATAGAGTTCCCAGGATGGTAAAAGGTTATTTGTTTAGCCGATATTGTCTAAATTATTGTTATTGATGGCGGGATGTGTTTGTGCATGCAAATTGGGCACTGTAAGGGATCTCCGGCTCACCTCCATCATCAAACAGCCACCACACATCAATGGTGCCTTTAGGCTGTTTCTTCTTAAACAGACCACTGGACTCCATCAGCCTCTCATTCATCTTTGCAATCTGCGGCGGTGGGGCGCCGTTCACCGAAACTGAGAGAGAGAGGGGAAAGATACAGTAAATGAGGTGATGGGGGGGAGGCAGCCGCAGGAGGAAATGGAGCTGAGCGGGGAGCCTTAGGTCTGATCTGAGAAGAAAACTGACATTAGGAGCTGACTCGACACAAACACACATACTGCCATCTCTCTGGTGTAATGGGAAGGCTGACTGTATACAAATGAGCAGCTCTGTTGTGAGAGTGTGAGATGCACCAACAAGCTGCCTTCTTCCTCTGCTGCTCCACTCAAACAACCCCTCTTTTTAAAGTGGAATCAAAGAGTTACAGCCACAGGGAAAGGCTAATGTGTGTGTCATCTAAGAACATGTAAGTTATTGAAAACATTTTGTAAATTTACCATACTTGCATGGAAGATAAAGAGCATTAAAAAAAACTTCTATCAGTTTTCATTTGCCTGAATGTTCCTGAGGGCATACCTCTGGTTGTGAGCACTTGCTGGGATGACTTTCTGGATTTCCTGAAGAGTCCCTTTCCTTTCCCTCCATTGGCCATCATTTCATTTTCCTGCTGCTCTTTTGCTGCTTTCAGCATCTCATCTGAAAGAAATAATCAGACATCATTATATGTTGTCGTAACATATTTTTGGCACTGAACTGCTTTAATCTAAAGCTAATTTCTGCACCGTTTTTCCAACATTTATTCAGCTGCTATGACTTAACACAGCAAAGGTTTAGATCCAAACACACAAAAAATGTTCCTGTGCTGTAAATCATGATTTTTCCCGACTTCTTCAGCTATACAAATTCCGTTACTTCACAGTAAAAATAAATAAATAAGCTCCAAAAGTAGATCTGTGAAACAGCTTTATTCCCTTTCCTTTGACCAAAAGGAGGTCATCAAATTATTCACCAAGTGTTTCCTTTTTTTAAACTCTGCTGGTGTGATTTGCAGTCATTTGCTCTTTATCAGTACTGTATCCTTTTTGATGAAGGTTTTCATCAGAGGTAGAGATACGGTGTGCTGATAAATGTAGGATTAGAAATGCAAAAATTCAGACTTTCTCTTCATGAAGGCATCCTTATGAAAGCAATTTCCTCTTTGTGGGATCAATAAAGTTTGATTTTTATTCTATTCTAACTTAGTCTCTCAAGTAAGATTTTCAAATGAAAGGGATTTATCTCAAGGTTAGAGTCTTTTACAACAAAAATGACAAGTTCTATAAAAGTTTTAAAACAAAAGCATAAATATAGACCACCCAAAAGCTTTATTTTGTTTAAAAAGGGTGAAAATAACTTAAGATATCACAGAGGAACCAAAAACTAAAAAAATATGTCATACAGAGAGATACTTCTAATTTATGGGGTACTATTTATAACAAATTAGGATAGAGTAAAATGACCCAGCATGTCTATTCACCTTTCCTCCCAGCTTTACATTAGCCTAAATTTACTTTACTTTGAAAGTAGGTTGAGAAAAGCTGCAACAAAGCTTAAAAATGTGTTTTTTAACTGAAGATAACCAGCTGTTTGTGTTTAAGAAAGAATGTCACAAACATCTTAGAAAGGAAAGTGATCATACATCTATTTTTATTACACTAAAAGAATTTTTTAAGCCATCAAACCATTTGTATTTTTTATGTTTAGCTCTTTATTTAGTTCAAATAGGTTTACAAGCAAAGTCTTGTCATTTAACAGGTGGAAAAACAGTACTACATATCAAAATCACACAGCCTTCAAGTTGCATTTTACTGACCTTCTGCCTTGATGATGTGAGACACATCCAGACCTTCATCCATCCTCAGCATCACTGTTCCGTACTCAAAGTCAAAGGCGTCACTGTCATACAGAAAATCAGAACACTTAGAATTTCCTTTTCTTTGTTTATATCCCACACAGTCAGTGTGTTTTCAAGGGACTTACTGAAGTATTCCCACATAACTCTGCACTTCATCCTTGCCTGCCGTCTGCCAGTTTTTCTTGAAGCCAATCATTAATGTGTTTGGCTTCATGCGGCCAAGACCAGAAGCCTGTAGGGAAAGAAAAAAAAATACTCATAAAGAAGTTATAAAACCTGCTGTCTTCATTAAACTTTCCAACTGTCCCGTATACAGATGCCCTGAAGCAGTTTAAGGCTGTAAATTATGACCAGATCACCCAGAAGATACGTTGTTGTTTACAGGGACTCATCCTATTATGTGTTAATCAATTATAGCTTTTAATCTACCAAAGCTGTTTGAAGTGAGCAATTCAGGCAATAAATGTGGCCTTATCTTGAAGATGCAATAGTCAGAGATACAAGTGTTCTCCTGCTCCTTGTTCTGTCCTGTTCCACCTGGCTAGTAGACTGACAACATCCTAAAACAAGTCCAGGCCAAAGCTATAACAGAGCAATAGATGCTCATTGGCAGGAAGCAGACGTAGGTTAATAATTCTGTCTCAGTCCTGTCATAAAGTGGTCACAGGTTGATAAACTGGATTCAGCTGGGTTAGTGTTTTGAGAGATTGTGCAAAAGTGTGTGTGGACACTGACCTGCAGTAGGGTCTCAGTCCCTTCCCTGAAGTTCTCACAGGCCACGGCAGCGTAGAACGCCTTGCGTTTGCGCTTCACCAGCCAAAGCTGGTTTGATTCCATTCCAGCATTCATTTCTGGTAGAACTTCAGATTTTGGGCCCTGAAAATGTCAAAACAAAAAAATTAAACACACCTAAATGTTATTATTTGATACCCACAGATTTTGCTAAATATTGCTGTCTTATGTTTCAATGTATAATTGGTCAGACGGATCACTTGTAAACCTACCACAAAAACTTCACAAGTGATACAGAGTCCATAGTTCTTTGTGAAAGAGTGAGCAAGGTCCAGAAGAGGAGGCCTGTTCCGTGCAGATCCCGTCAGGGTTAAGATCTGCGGCCTTATAAATAAAACAGAAATGTGTCACTTTATGGTTCATGTTTTAAAGTTCTCTGAAAGATGATTTCATGCGGACTTTTACCTGAAATTCTTCACATGATCCTCCACGCCGGACAGAGACAGAGCGTTGCTGACTGAACTCACAAACGTCACCGCCTGAGTGGACGAACCCCAGTTCACGTCTGGAGAGAAAGCATCAGGTTAGCTGAACATACTGGCGTGGAGGCAGCGCTTCTCAAGCGTGCAAAAGCTCACTTGGCTTCTTGACTGTGACGTAGATGTAGAGGAGGATTTCGATGCCGTACGTGAGCAGGGCGGCCCACCAGTTGATGACAAACATGACAACGCAGCAGAGCAGGGCGCCCAGCAGAGACAGCCACATGTTGTAGTATTTGTATGCTGGTCTCCAGCCTAGCAAAGGACAATTGAAGGAATAACACTTAACAGTGTGTACACAAAACATTTATACATGGAACTTTATATTTTTCTTTCTATTTAAAGGTAATCTCCACTAAACTGCTGCTTAAAGTGCACGCAAACTTTATTTTTTGGAATTTCTGAAAGGTGCTGTCACAGTCGTCTCACCTGGAGAGCGAGCATAAGAGGCGTGGAAACAGGAGAAGTTGATGAGAGCGTAGGATGCCAGGAAGAAGTTTGAGATGATGGGAGCAATGGTGTTGAGATTGCCTGTAAAATGACAGAAACAGAAAGCTCTAAATTAACATTTTAAGAAAGCACCGAGCCATAACAGAATGAAATTATGAGCAAATCGGCTACACATGAGACACAAAATCCTAATTTTAATGTCTGTTTTTGCAGGGACTTTCCACTGATGCTCTGCAGAAAAATCTTGTAGTGTTTGCTCCAAACATAAACTTAGAACAGCACATATTGCGTGATGGAAATCCTCCCTCTCAAGAGTGTGAAGCAGCAGAAACTGTGTACACTGTTATGTTCAGGTACATTAGCTGATACCAAGCACCGTTGCTATGGAAACATGCAATTTATTGTCTCACTTTAAAGAATCTGTGTTTGCTTTGTCGTTTCAATAAATCTTTGTACAAAGTCCATTATTACCATGCAGTTTAACCTATTCTCCATGAGGGAAATGTGTTGTTTACCAAAGAGTGAGTAATTTGAACATATAGGTCATTAATCTGTTCAGATTTGTTGATCTAAACAAATCATTTAGTCAGGAACTCAAATGTGGAGATGATGTAACAAAACACTGAACCAACCAATGAGAATGAAGGCCACAGAAATGATGAAGGTAAGGACGTATCCGCGGATGGGCTCATTGTTCTTGCCGTGTCCTTTGGCAAAGAAGTGCAGGGCAGAGTAGATATTGTCCTTACACAGAGCCTGAAGGGGCACAGGGTGGAATTTACAGAAGTTGTTGCCGAACAGTTTTTCTACCAGTGAGGTTTGTGGATGTTGTAGCTCCACTTCAAATTTCAAAGTAACTTGCCTGGAAAACTTTCGGAGCGCTAACAAGGGAAGCCAGGGCCGACGAGAGAGTGGCTGAGAACGTTCCTGCAATGATGAGGGGACCAAAGCCGGACACCATGGTCATGACCTGAGGAGGAGTACACAAAAGAGGAGATTTAAAACATAAAAAGAAGCTTTTCTTTTTAGAGTTGGATTCATTTGAAAGACCTGGTACCTGGAAGTTGTTCATCAGCCCAAATTTGCAGGATTCCACTTCACAGGAGGAGAAGTCGTAGCCGAAGTTACAGGCGATTTCAGAAGAACCGTTACAGTATGTGCCCAGAGGAACACTGTCGTTCCTGTTTCCTGTGGCATCTCGGACAACTGTGGCCGCTGAAAAATTCAAAGAAAATGTTATTCTGTTTAAATGTATCATTTAAATGTATCACTTCTAATACAGTTTCTATGTGAATATGTTGTTGTACAAACAGATGTCTGGATATTATGATTAACACTTTTTAAATTGGGGTTTATTAATCAATAAAAAAAGGTTTACTAACAATGGATATGATGAAGTTTCATGCTAGAGAAAATATTTCCTTTACCCTTGATTTGTGATAGACAGATTCAGTTCAGGTATAGAAGTTTCAGTAGAAAATGATTGCAGTAACAGTCATTTCAAAGCAGATTTTCTGATAAAGCCAGAAATACTAAGAATCATGTGATCTGCTGTTGAATAAGAGACTAAAGTACCTGGTACTTTGAAGACAATAACTGAATTTCTCCACTTACAGACACAAAGAGCAATGCCGAGGTAGGTGACGCCAGTGATCAAGATGGCCAACAAGGTACCTTTGGGAATGGCAGCTTGTGCATCCTGCAATTGATATGTTTCAGACATATGAGAAAAAATAAAATGTAATTAATTTTGCCGTCTATCACAGCCTTGTTCTGCTTTATAGAAGCTACAATAATCTGTGTGTAAAAGTTACCCGCAGGTCTCCGGAGATGTTGGCTCCAGCCAAGATTCCGGTTGCCGCAGGGAAAAAGATGGCAAACACTGAAAAAAAAGTCTCACCGCCCCTAAAATTTGGTGTAAAATTCTCCAAAAATATTTGCGCTGTGAAAAAGAAAACAAAAGAGACTTGAGAAGGCAGAGAGAAAGTGACACTACAAATCTGCAATGTTGTGTGATTAGAAGTGCCTAACATTGATAACTGAAAAAGCCTTTGGATTTCTTGTCTTCTGTGGCGGGAATGGCGGTTCCAACAAAGACGTTAACAATGGCCACCAGCAAGATAACAAGAAGAAGAATCTGTGCCTATGGGGACAGACGGTCAAACGGGTTAAAAGAAAGATTCACTTATTTTAGTCCAAAGCTAACATAAAAAAACGTTTGTTTCTTACTTTTGCCTCCCACTCCATTCCTGCTACAGAAATGCCCAAAAGCAACACCACTGTGATGCAGCCAACGATTCTGATGTCATTTGTTGGATCAACCATGAGGGCATCATGTTCCTGGATACAGCAGCAGAGAAAAGACAGAGTCAAAAACTTGTTTTTGTCAGCTTTCTGGATTTTTAGGCAAGTTGCCACTCACAATCAGCAAGTCCACCACTGTCTCGGCAAAGCCCACCACATACATGGCCACAGCCACAGCATTGGCAAAGGCAAAAATGAGACCAATCGAGCCTCCAAACTCTGGACCCAGACTGCGGGATATCAAGTAGTAGGCCCCCCCTGAAATGAAAGCAAATATATGTTATTTTCATTTGTGTCTTGAATGGACCTCATGTTGTGAACGCAGTCAAACCAAAAATGTTTGTAAATCTTAGAAGAGATTAGATATTCTATATCAGGGATGTCCAAACATTTTGAAAAGAGGGTCAAATTTGGTGAAGGGAAAATGTTTCTGGGCCAACCATTCCGCCTGACTTTTTTTTTAACTATTTCTGCATTATTTAATTCAAACTAATTATTTAAATAAGCATTTAATTGCATTTTTTTCACATATGTTACAGAAACATCTAAAATATGTGTTTACCAAAATTACTATCAATTTGTCAATGTTTTGCATTGTTTGCTTGTCTTGTCTGCCTCTAGGAATGTAACTCTTTGGCAGGCACAGTTGTTTCATATTGCACTGAAAACGCATGTAAATGGGAAGTATTTGGGTCACAGGCCGGGCTTTGGACATGCTTGTTCCATAACTTTTAACTTTTTAAAATCTAAAATAATAGATGAATTGTTAGTTTTTTTTTGAGAAAAGAAAAAAAAGGAAAAAGAGCAAGTTGGTGTCCAAAAAACCTTGAAAGTATAAAAGTGGTATTTTTTAAAATTAAAATAAACAAACATTCCCAAAGTGTGCATCAATGCTTAACTGTTGACAAGAGATGTGTCTCTATGATGGTGAGTAAAGCAGCCGGTTGCGTGTTCTATTAAAAATATGTTATGTAAAATTCAATGCATAAAAAAGAGAATTTTATTTGTCAATTTCATGTCGTAAAAATTCTTTCACCTCTCTGTTTCTCATAAAGATGAGTGATAACAATTATGAAAAATAATCACAATAACCTTAATGAGATTATACATTTACATTCCCAATGTGACAGTTTCTTTTTCTTACGTCTTTTAAAGCCCGTTACACAGAAGTCGTATAAATTTAAGAGTGAATTTCCAGAACTGTGGTCATATAAGATGTGAAAATATTCTGCAGCAGTTAGCGTTTTATTTTAATAGTAAATGGAATCGCTTCGTTTTCTCGGTATTTAATAAGGATGCATCCAACAGGCGGGTTTGCTTAGATTTCGTGCAGCACGGTCACATGGAAGAGCACCATTATATATCTTAAGAACAATATCTGCAGTGGATGATTAATCACCACATTACTGATTGATTGATTTTATCTGTGGACATGCTGTAAAACAGAGAGCAAGCAACCAGAGGTGACATTGAGGCTGAACATTTTATCAGTACAGATCATTCTCATTGGCTTTTTTTGTCAAAACGAGACTGTGTTATCTCAGAGTATTGATATTAATTAATGTTTTAACTTTTCTCCCGCAAATGTTTAATCAGATTTTGTGCATTTTGTGAATGTGTTGACCTACCTCCTCTGACCACGCCGTTCGTGCAGATGGCAGACATGGAAAGGCCGGTGATGGTGGTCACCACACAACTCAGGGCGATGACCACAATTCCCAAACCTGAGAGTGCAAAAAATATCAGATTAACAACCTACATTTTACTCAGGTGCTGTTTTCAAGTAGGGTTCCAAATGCTCTAAAATGTAAAGCCGTGTGGGGCCCTGAAGGCAACGTTCCCTGGATAAAAGCTGCTGTGAAGTCCTTCAGAAAGACTTCCCTCTCTCTCTTTCCGTCACAAATGCAAAAATGTGGCTCCTAGAAATAGACCGGCAGCTTGTGCGTGGGGGCTTAGAAAGGCCAACTAAATTCAGTCTGCCCCAATTCAGTCATTCCCTGCCAATGAATAAGTGCTGTTTAATTTCATGATTCTCTCTACTCCCCACTATTGCAGGGAACACCATCTGCGGAGAGATTTCCCTGTTGAAAAGGGTTCACTCACCCCATCCTGCCTGACCAAACACCCAAGACAGGCGGATGAAGAGCATGACACCCCAGATGTTTAGCATGCATCTCACCTGTGAATCAAAGCCAAAAAAAGAGTGTAAATAAAACAACATAACTGAAGACGATGATTTATTACAACTAAAAAATCAACAGGACTCCTTACCAGGACTCCCCTTATCCAGCCAAACTTCACACCCCCTTTGTTGAGGTCAAGGGGCGCAGCAGACTCCAAATCATCCGAGGGGGTCCCGTCACTCTTCTCCCCATCATCTTCCACAGTCTCTGGCACAGAGATCGGCCCCTTTTTAAATAAAAAAAAGTAGCACAGACAAATTAATACAAAGATTTCTTCTGAATTTCATTTTATCACCAGTGCTGCTCGCGCAGATTTACAAACATTTTAGGTGCAAACAAGAAGCATTTCAGAATTTCCACATTTGCCTGGATTTCTTTGTTTCTTACACAACTGTATCTTTTGCTGACTCAGTCACACTTTTTTCTCTAGAATAAAGAAAAGGCTTCAGACTGACAGCTTTTGCCAGTTTGGAGACTAATGGAATCCTTTAAATGTGTTACTTTAACAGTGAAATATTTTCAAAACTGGAATTGTAAGCAATGAACCAGAAAAATAAGCCATCATTTTATGTCTTTGGCAAAGACAAGAGCACTAAAACCTCTTAAGGTTGTCAGATGAATGAATCATTGCTAGGGGTAAATTATTTTAATTGTGTTTTCTTTAGTTTTACACATTTGTAATAAAAAGATTACAGTTGTGGACACAGGGACTAACTGTGCAGTTGTAAACGATCCATGTTTAGTATGTTACAAGCTTAAAATGATGTTATCATTTACAGACATGGTAAAATGAAAATGTAAACGTGGACGACATGCACTCACCTTCTGAAACACATCATGGAGCTCCTGCAGGGAGGGTCTCACAGCCCTCTGGCCGCTCATGCTGCCAGCATTACGGTAGAAGTCAATGTTGGGAACCCGGTCCAAAGTGTCATGGCCGAAGGCGCTCATCACTGAGGGCCGGACAGCCCGGTGCTCCTCGTTCGAAAAGTTGGTCTCTTCATAGACCGGAGGTTCGTCCAGAGTGGGATCATAACCGGAGTTAACATGCGCCCCTCTGTTAGACTTGAACCTCTCCATCATCAGAATTGGAGGAGAGTTTCAGATTTTTTCAAGTCAAAAAAACAAAACAGCAGAGTAGCTCCTCAATCTTCACACATCCAAAAGATTTTTGTTTTTTTCTCTGTAACAACTGCCACCGTTATCCTTATTTATGCATGTATAGAGTAATCTGCCCACAGAAGAAAGATCACTGCTGCGCTGAGATTCTTGTTGCATGAACTTGGCTTGCTTCTGATGCCCTACCTTTATACTCAGGGTCATACACTGGCTGTCAGCTATTGGCTAACTTCCTGGATCAACCCTCAGAAATCTCAACAAGGGGTGTCAGAAATGTCCTTGCTCCATCCTAGGGGACACAAAGGCATTGCTTAACGATTAACCAAGTCATAAACCACAAAAGAGAGAGATAAAGGTGCTCATTGCCTGAGTTCTGGAGAATTGATTACTAATATTATTGTGTGGAGTGCAGGTTAACAGCACATGTTGTTCTGTGGTTGCAGTTTATGGGAGTAGGAAACATATTTCCTCACACTTGCTGTCACTTTATATGAATCAGAAGGATTTATTTGGGCTGGATTTCCCTCTGAAAGAGGCAGATACACAGAGGAAGGAAAATTTTCAAGGTTCTTGACATTTTATGGTGTGTATGACCAAGCACAAAGGCAATTTTGCACTGAATAACATATCAAACCCATTTGGAGTTATATAACTGAATTAATAGATGCCTCTAATAATTCTTTTTGTCACAGTTTAATGGGAGAGAAAAGTGACTTGCACAGAGAAAATAGCCGTATTTATAGAGAAAATGAGAGTTAATGTAAGACTTTGAGTTACAGGAATATGCTTGAGGCACTTTGCTGGAGCCACATGACTTCTAAAGTGCCATTAAAAGACCTCTTAACAGGTAAACTTCCTTATTACTGATACGCCGCAGTGATTTATGTGTGCAGTGAAAGGCAAGCTAATGACTTGAAATCTGACCTTGGTTGTATTGCCAGCTGACAAATTCTCCAGCACGTGTTTTTATGTAGAGAATTAAAAAATAAGAAACATTACATCTCACCATGTGCCATCACCCTTTAAGCAAAACAACAGATTCTTTTTACTCGTAACCATATGAGTGAGTTTCCCCTCCGTGGCTCAAGTTTTCTGTCAGATTTGGTTCGTTGTCAAGTGAAGCAAAAAGGGAAAACTTTCCAAACTTGTTTGTTCCCCTTAGGCCACACTCACTTCACACCAACAAGCCTCCAGTCAAGGTTATTCATTTTTTCTTTTTTTCACAGGCTGTGGTCACTTCAGAGGATGTTCCTCAAAGGGCAACCGAGCTTCCACCGAGATCCTGTGGGAAATGGAGCTTAAAGGTCCAACATGTAAAGAAATCTGCACTCTAAAGTCCTAAAGGGCCTGAATTAGACATTCTTATGCAGCACTTATCGAATCTTGATCTGTTCGGTGTAAAATAACAGATATTAGGACAATGACTCCTGTAAATCAAGAGCACACCCTCATATTCCTGTCAGTGTTGATCCCCTTGATCCATAAACAGGCTGCAAACAACAAAGCTTACCCTGCATGGATCATTGCAGCAAAATAAATGAGGGTTTAAGGTAAAAGGCGAGATCTCTGAGTATGGAATTTAGAAGAAAATGTTTATTTGAATTATCATCTTCATGCTCAAGTTCCCCACTGAGGAGACAAACAAGCTTTATCTGAGGTAAGTGTGTTTTTTGAGTTCAACTTCCATGTCTGCTTATGTAAATTGCGATTTTTTTTTTTGTCTTTGTGTTGTTTTACATAAACCCTAACCTTCAATTAACCATGAACTGGATATCCAAGAACTAAATCTGTTAGCCCAAAGAAAAGTACAGTTTTGAATTATTGAAAGTAAATGATTAATCCTAACGTCTTTGTAATTATTAATTATCATTATAAAACATTAATTTATGTCACAGCCAGCATGTATTTGCCTTTTCTTTCCATGCACACAATATTCTGGTTGTGGGGGGTTTCAGCCGCGCCTCTGATCAAACTAAGGGCGGACACACACTCGTCCATGAACGCCATTGTTTGCACTTGGCCGGCCAGCACTTATATTGCACTTAACGTTCCATCTCCATCCACGGCATGATTCTCCAAACAGGTAAACAGTAGGTGGCAGGGTGTCCTTCTTTCATTGGTTTATTTGTCACCAACAAGTTAAAAGACGGATGTATAGAATCCATCTCCACTGACATCGAGAGAGTTGGTGCCTTTTCAGATCAGTGTGCTCAAGTTAGGTTTTGTGTTTTCACCCAACAAAGGTCATTGTATCATTGTATTTTTAATTTCTTACAGTTGCTTGTAAATTCATCAAATATTTTTGAGTTTCTCCCAGCAAGCCCACTTCCTTCAGCTAACCTGTCCCAAAACCTTCCTACATCTCATTTTTTATTTCTTTTAACCCTTTAACACCCGAGGCGTCACTGGCAGCGCTTAAACACAAAATCTTTAACATACTGTAACTTTTCAGCCATTAATACGATCAACATAATTCCAGCAGATTAATTTAATTGATCCACTTAAAACAAAATCAGCTGGAATTATGTTGATCGTGTTAAAAATTGAACAGAACATAAACACTGGAGCTCCGGTGTTAAAGAGTTAAATCAGTTTGCTTGAATTAAGAAACCATTGTAATTGCACTTGTAGTAAACATTTATTCCCTCTTCTTATTTTATTTAAATAATGAATTCATGATCTAAATTCCACACAAACAGGGATGGGAACTTTTGATGAACGGATTACATCAATTCTAGTTATTTCCTATGTGACATGTCCTAAAAATAGCAGGCTCATGAATTCCTACTTGCTCATTTTTGATAAAGTCAAGGTTTGATTATGTCATGGAAATGAAAGATGCAACAACTATGGTGCTGAGTATAAATAAGCCTCATACAAACAAACATAAAAAAACTTTATTCATCAATTTTTGGTGTAACTGGTGCTTGTGTTACCAGGATGGAACTTTTTTCAATCTCTATAAGCTTTCTGTTGAGTTGAACTAAATTAAACTTTAATTTTTGAGTATGTTACGGTATGTTGCATAAACATACTTTGTCTTATATGTTTTGTTCTATACATGTGAAGCTGGTTAGATTCACTCTGTTACTTTGTCGTGATGGATAGGATAAAGAAAATTGAGCTTAAATTGCATTTCTGACTTTTTCTTCATTCAAATCATCATAAATCAGGAGTGGACAAACGAATGCAGTTTGATAAAGCTTACAGCTGTGACGTAGATTAGAAGCTACAATCGTCAGGCCACAAGCTCCTTGCTCCGCTCCGTTCTGATGCATTCTAATGCAAATAAAACCATGTACGCCTTTGTTTTCTTTGTCTGAGCTGACATTTGGCTCAAAACTGTACGGCTGGATGGCTCCAAAGTTGCACATTATTTTTGTTGCCGGTATTGTTTTCTTGTGAGGGGCTGTAAGTTAGTGGTAGAGCATGTAAACAAAGGGATGATGGGAAATGACGGAAGGCTTTCTAAGGGCTAATGGTCCCACCCACACCTCAGAGGCAGATTTCCTCCTGCCACTCTGCAGAAACTATGTCCTAGAAAACGACTCTGTTTTTTTTGTTTTTGCCTAAAAACTGCATAATTATAATCAAGAGACCACTGGGAATGCTTTGAAAATCAATCAAAGGAGGATCAGAGTGGGACTACTGTTCTCATGCAAATTAAGTCACCCCACCAGATGCACGTTATGTCAGAGTCCAATGAAGCCACGTCTAACCCATCTCTCCAGCAAGGTGTGTTAAATCATGCCAGAGTATAGAATAAGTCACTCACACTAGTTAAACAAACCAGACTTTGACTTTGCTCAGTGACCTCTAAGCCCTTAGATATGACCATTTCGCTCAAAGACGAGATTTCTTTAACGTAGCCGCCAGGCCGGGGTTCTCTGACAAACAAGCTCGAGGTGCAATTGTAACCTCATGACTGAAGTCTCACATTGAGTTACAGGCAATAGAATATACTAAGGATATATTTAGATTTATTATGGAACTGTGGAAAAGTTACATCATAAAAAGTCTAATATCTCCAGTATTCTTATCACAACAAATCAGAGAGGTAGTTTGTTAAGTACGAAGATCAAACGCAATCAAACTAATGATAGATAATCAGCAAAGTAAAGGTCCGTTTATTGTGCCATCTCATCCACCCTGCGCTAACAAACCAGCGTGGTGGACGCCCAGGTCACAGGGTCTGTGAAACAGTGACTTCTTAAAAATGACGTTTTTTAGCATTCAATTGGTTTATATCTGTTTGATTCTGAATTCCAAAAATACATTAAAATTCACTCGCTTGAATGTTCACTGGTTTGCTGTTGCACCTTTATAGTGAACATTTATTTTCACTCTTTAACACTGAGTGTTTATGTTATTTCATTTACTGCAAGCTGCTTGTCTTCTTCACAATCTGTTGGAATTATGTTGACGGTTGAAAAGTTACAGTATGTTAAAGATTTTGTGTTTTAGCGTCACCGGCAACGCCTCAGGTGTTGAAGGTAGATAACAGAAGTAAAGTGTCAGTCTTGTGTTTTGGGAAACGGATATCTAATAGGGTAAAGAAAGTATAATTGACACATTATCTGAAGGGAATTCTACAATAGAATGTAGAATCAAAGACTCTAAAAGTTTAAACTGAAAAGTCTTGAGAACTTTTTTATGAGAAGTAAAAGTTTAGTAAAAGTATATCTCCTATTCCTTTGAAAAGGATTGGAAAAATCCAATCCTTAATTGATATTTTTGCCTTTTCCTAAGAAAACCTTGTTCTATATGAGGTAAGTAAGAGTCTCATGGTAAAAAATCAGTTTAGTATTATTGATTATTTTCCCCAGCTTGAGATCTGTTGAATAAATCAACTGCAGCAAAATATAAACTCAACAGCGTCTGACCTTCACAGAAAGAACGACTAGATAAATTGATGAAATAAATGTTGATCCAAACATCTATTTTCATATTTTGCAAGGCTTTGCTTCAATCTTTGATACTGAATCATAATGAATGAAGGAAATCCTGTGAGAATTATAATTTGCTACAACTTGTGAGAAGCTCTAAAAGTGACCTCAGCAACATGTCGTTGTTTGCAAAAACTGTCGGAAAATCACTGGTTTAATCTTCAACACTGTTTTGTGTGTTAACGACTTGTTATAATTCATAAACACTTCCTTTTAAAAGTAACTAGTTACCCAAACTTTCAGATAAGATGTTCTTTTGCAATGGAATGGAAGTATACAATATCATAAAATACAAGCGCTCAAATTTAACCGCAGTTACAAATAAAATGATTCATTATTAAAGTGTTTATAATCGGCATTTTAAAACTTTATGCTGTTTTGTTTAATACATAAATTAAAATGA
Source organism: Oryzias melastigma (assembly GCF_002922805.2). Classification (NCBI taxonomy): domain Eukaryota; kingdom Metazoa; phylum Chordata; class Actinopteri; order Beloniformes; family Adrianichthyidae; genus Oryzias; species Oryzias melastigma. Next base: position 10,558,641 of record NC_050514.1, read on the forward strand.
ATTTATCACACATTTAGAGAAAAAAGGCAATTTTACTTGAGGGAATGCCCGCAAAAAGAGGAAAAAAACTGGGCTAAGAATAGTTGTAGATAAGAATGTGACACTAGTGACAAAGATAACGGTGCAACAGCTAATGGTGCAATAACAACTGCATTCCTCAGGAAGTGGATTTGTCTTATCCTCCACATGACAGACACTTCCGTGAATCATTTTGAGTTGATGCATTCGTCACTTTCTCTTTTTAGACCTACATACGGTACATAAATATCGTAAATGTTTATTAATTTACTCCTCTCACTTCCAGGAAGCCCAAGCCGGGTTCTATTTTAGTCGTGCTTCCTCCTCTTCCTGCAAAGTCATGTTCTACAAATGTTTTTGCAAAAATTAAATGTACCCTCTGCTGAAGAGATGCAAAGACATTATGCTTTAAAGTGAAGAAAAACTTTTTTTTTTTATTTCACACATGAAATCAATATGAAATCTCTACCACAAGCAACAAGTCTGTCATTATGATACGATCCACACGCACACACATAAACAGGTGCTCTAATGTTTTTAGATGAAGGCACATAAACCCATTGAAGGTCACAGTAAGGCAGATTCACAGCACTAAGGAGAAACTGTAGATAGTAAAAATTAGCAAAGGAACAGTCCAGGTGTTTAGCAGACTGCTGTATCGTGAATCAGTGTTCAGGAGGTTCCTGCTTCCTCTGTCTGGAGGGAAAGGAGCAGGTGACAAAGGTCGAGAAATCCACACATATATCCCACCTGTTTTCTGGTGACCCTTTCTGCCGTGGAAGTGTTGGAAGTTTCTGTCTTTTTGGAGAGTGCTGAGAATAAAGTATTTTTCTTTCCAAGATTCCGGTAAAAATTCTTTTGAGTCACCCCAGCCGTAAGACAGTAGAATAAACATTAGGATGCAACATTTTTTTTAAACATGCTGTCAGAAAAATGAAAAAAAAGGGTTGCCTGTCTTTTTTGTTTGTTTGTTTTCAGTCTCTCCGTTGTGTAGTTTTGGCAGCATACAGTGTACCATCACTCGAAAGCAGCAGCAGTAAAAACTCTGAGAGTTGATTTTGCATTGTTTAGAAAAAGTACCACCTTTATATAAATCACAGTATGTTCAGCTGCCTGTCTCTGCATGACTTCCGAAAATGCAACAGCACAAGAACGGATCGGTCTGCAGGAGCGGCAGCCCAGGTTTTCCTCTGGGTCACCAACAAATCTGAAAGTGCACAAAGCTCTATAGGTAGACGTAATACCCTGTATCCATTCGCATACATTCATGTGCTGAACGGTTCTGCTGTGCAGATGTGCCATCGCTGTGTCCGCTATTCTGAGTTCATTGAAGGAATCTTCACCCTGAGTCTTCAAAACATCGCTGAAGAGACCCGCTTATAAACAACCTTCTTTTATCATCTGAAGACATTAACCTTGTGGGTACAGGTTAAAAGGAACTTCTGCCAAGCTCTGTGCCAATCGATGAGCTGAAGCACAGAGCTCCTGGCAGAAGAGCAGAGAACATGACACAGCATTTGCCTCAGTCACACACAGGCGATGTGTAATCACATACAGGTGAGAGACTCTGACCTAACAAAGCACACATGTGGAACACCTACAGCTTCAGTGCCTTGGCTCAGTGCATCACACAGATGTCATAAAGGAGTGTCAGGTGGTTCTGCACACGTCTGCATGTGTGCGGGACACATATTTCTGTTGGTTGAGGACGTGTCCAATCTGTGTCCCTGTGTTAGGTAAGGGCATACTCAAACGTCCCTTTCTCCAGCCCCTCAATGCCATCGGCCCAGTTGGAGGAGGGCATGCTGCTGTAGGGGTCCAGCAGGATCCTGAAACACCTTACTATCAGCAGCCCCAAGAACACCATTAGCATCCCCACGAAGGCAAAGGCTGTCTTCTGCTCCAGAGTCAGAGAGTGCGCCATCACGTCGTTCCCGCTCATGGCAGCAAGGGAGTGGTTGAAGTGGACGCTGCTCATGGTACACCAACATCTAGATGCCTCATCTCTCCTCTGGTTGGGTTAGGTGTTTAGAAGCCTGCATGTTACCTGGAGACAAGTCACATCATGGCTTCTTATTAGTTCTGGTTTGAGTCTGGGGCTACAAACATCTACTCTGTTAAGCTGTGCTATCACAATAAATGCAGACACAGCATAGAATGAAAGGAGTCTTGATGAGGTAAAGAAAGTGCAGAATTCCTCTAGGAATTGTGCCTAATATTGCAACAAGCAGATGTCAGAAGGGGGGTTTAAATCTGTGCAAGAAACATATCAGTGATGTGACTTAATTCCATTAAATCATCTTAAAATAACGGTGCCGCAATGCCCAGTCAGCTGTTAAATGTAAACAAAGCTTTACTGTGTAAATGAAAACATCTCAAGGAGACATGGTGTTCTGTATGTCTGTTGTAGAAGAATGAGATCTCTACCTGTTGCGTGTGAGCCTGCCAGACAGTGTAATTCCATTAGGCGGTAAGGAAGCGACAGTAATTGACCGCACATAATCCCAGAATTGCCTCGGTCACACGAGTGGACGTCTGCTTCTGTCATCCTCTTCCTCCCGAGTATTTCATGTGAACGCACAGCGGGTGACTCGATTCGGAAGACAGGGTCAGATGACACTAGGAGTGTGGATGTGGTTGGGGGAAACGAAGCCGGAATGGGGAAAGAAGTAAAGCGATGGGGAGGACACTGCACAAGTATGCTGAGAGGGAGACAAGAGAGAGGGAGGGTGTGAGGTAGGGTGAAAGACTGCATTGACATATTCTCCAGTGAGGGGGTTTGAAGAAGAAAAAAAGCAGGCGTCTCACCGTTATCATCATGTCATCCTATAGACCTGTTGCTGCTGTTTCTTGGGAGCAGCTCCTCCTCCTCCTCGGAGCACTCAGACGTGTATCCATCAATTCATGCATTGCTGGAATCACTGCTTGGGCTAGGCTAACAGCTCGTCAAAGGAAAAAAATAAGCTGGAGACTAAAGGAGATACAGCTGCAACAATATCTCTTTTGAGAGGTGCTGCTCCTTTCCTGCTGCTGCTGCCTCCAGCTCATTATCATTCTGTTTCTCTACCTCCAGAAGCATGCACGCTTGCTCCTGCTGCATGGCAACCACTTGTTAGTCTCTCTCAGCTGCTCTGCTGCCTCATTCACAACAGTGCCCCCCCACACCCCTCCACCTCTCCAGCAACACAAGGATGAATGCTGCAGGATAAACAAGCAATCCACCCCTTCTATTTTGTCTCTCCTTGATCTTTCCTCCCCAGCTCATGTTTTTTCTTATTATTAATGACAGAAATATAACAGGTATCTCTGGGTTTTCTCAGCTAAATACTGCTGCACAGGTATTTTTAATACAGTGCAGCACTGTCCTCCCAGCCTGGTTTGATTATGTGGCCGTGATTGTTGCTGTTGGATAAATTAGGTTAGCTCATCCGCTTTAAGGTTTGACAAATTTGAAGCCGTTGGAACATGTTTCCTGCAAAGGGAACACGCAACTGCACATCAAAAAAAGGGGAATGCGGCCAAGAAATGTCCGGCATCGTGTAGTTCAAATGAATGCTGACTCCAAGGCATTGCATTAAAGGAGGTGGTCATAATTGGCGCGTGATGTGAAATAATTCATGGGATCATCTATTTTTCAGTAATGTAAACATCTGGACAGTTCCCTGAGAAAGTCTTCGTATTCAAAGTTTTGCGTTTTCTCTGCAGGTTTTTTTCATGGGTCAGCATCTTATCTAGTACTGCTGTGTTGTTGATTTATGCTTGTACTTTAGTTAGATCCTTCTTTTATGGCTTATTTAGTTGAAATTTCATACAAATTGAGAACACATATAGCATTGACAACAAAAGCATGATACATCTTGCGGCCATGACAGTAAAATTAAATTGAATATTTCTGTAGGAATACATGGCCAATTGTGATTCGGCGCTATCTCATTAATCTATTACAGCAAAACTGCCATCACAGAAACATCCTATTAATAAATTGTTGTAAAACTGATTAGGATTTTAATGACTCAATAGCACGTGTGCCCCTGTATCTCGATCAGTCAATGGGCAGAGTGAGCAAACACACTTTTGTTTGTGACAAGGTGCAGCAAATAACTGTTCTCTTGGCTGTGAAATATGGAGGCATAAACCTGTTGCATAAAGCCTACCTGAATATTACCCAGTGTCCAGAGGACACGCGGATAAAAAATTGTTAAACGTTTATCTCCCTTCACACTGCAGGTCAGAAGCAAAACTGATATTAGAAACAATAAAAAAGTAATTCTTTAACATGCTCTAACAAGATCCCTTTTAAAGTCAAAGAACACAAAATAGGTCTTTGTGTGACAATACAAAGTGCAAAAACAGGCACAGAAGTTACAAAGCTTTTCAAGTGCTCATTTTGAAGCAAGCCTGGCCATGGATATAAGTGGACCAAAAACTGTTCCTGCTGGATCCTTTTAAATGACTATTTTTAAATGACCTCCGACAATCCAGGTATGGATTTTGGTAGTACAAGGAAGGGCTGTTGTTTCATTTTTTAAGCAAGAAAACGTTTTACCACTTTGTTGACCTACTTATTTCATTTCAGATAAATGCATGCATCATATAGTTCATGTTAAAGATTAACCTCCCTACCTCACTGACTGTTAGTGGTAGCACTGAGTTGTTGGGAAATGTCTGCAGCCTTCACATTTAGAGTCAGAAAGGTCGGGAGTGAAAGAAAACCTACTGATACATCTGGGAAAAAGGCAAAGAAAATGTTTTATCACCAAAATATTGTACTGTCACTTGTATACTGTACAGTCCTTTTTTATTGTGATTGCTGAGTGAATCAAAATATTTCAAAGTAAATATATTTCACAGGAAATTGGTCTTTTAATATTTTTCAAATAGATTTATTACTAGACTTAGGAGAAAATGTAAATAAATAAAAACTAAATTAAAAGGACGAGGAAAGAAATCCAGTGGCAAATGAGTGTATCAGTCAATACGATTGAGAATAATAGAGAGCTTGGCATTGAATTGTAATCAATAGAGTGGAGCTTTCAGTTTGACACTGAGTGTGCTGGCTGGAACTTTTAGACTGTATTTACTGCTGCCTTGAATACATTATCTGTGATTAAAGACAAGCAAGAATGGAATAGAATAGAATAGAATAGAATAGAATAGAATAGAATAGAATAGAATAGAATAGAATAGAATAGAATAGAATAGAATAGATTTTTTTATGTTTGGTCCTCTGTTTTATAGAATGGAATAGAATAGAATAGAATAGATTTTTTTATGTTTGGTCCTCTGTTTTATAGAATGGAATAGAATAGAATAGAATAATTTTTTTTATGTTTGGTCCTCTGTTTTATAGAATAGAATAGAATAGAATAGAATAGAATAGAATAGAATAGAATAGAATAGAATAGAATAGAATAGTTTCACATGTCTTCTACTTTGTTTTCCACTTGTTAAGTGAATTAAGGACTCCATGGTCCACATTTTTTGTTCCTTTCTATTATGACATATGGTAGTTCAGACAAACATGTAAAGTTGCATTAAAAAATGTTTTTTTTTTTTATGATTTATTTCTTACTAGATCAACAGTAAACCATGCAGTGATTTCTGGTTTTTAAATAGCAGACACTTCAACCATATTTGTGCTGTTTTTATTTATTTGTTTTTATGTATTTATTTATTCATTTTGTAACTCTGGATATTTTTTTTCATTGTAATTTTAATTATTATTTTTCTTCAGTTAAACTTAATATGCAGTCTCACCCAAAAGTATTTTCCTTATCTTACTTTTTGTAAGGTTAATCTATACTATACTTGACAGTATCTCCTTGAACGTCACTTCTATTCTATTCTATTCTATTCTATTCTATTCTATTCTATTCTATTCTATTCTATTCTATTCTATTCTATTCTATTCTATTCTATTCTGCCAGGCTGCCTAGCAACGTCTTGCTAGTCTCGCGATAGCGGAATAAAGCCTTTTTTCCAACTGCGTAGGGGCATCTTCTGTTGTGTGTCAGGCGGATAGACAAACCTTGCTATGGCAGATGTTACAACTCACGAAGTAGAGATTAAGCAGGAGGAGACGGTTGAATCTATTAAATCAGAAACTGACGAAACATCCCAAGAAACGCCAAATGGCGTGAAAACGTAAGTAACAATAACATTTCGCCTTTTCGGTCCCTCTGGGGGGCTGCTAGCACGCTTAGCCAAAATGGAGTCTCAGGGTGCTAACTATTGTTAGCCAATGGAAAGCAAACGTTGTTTTGCAATCTGCACAAAGGTACAACTGAATATCCGGGAAAGGATGTTGGACTCTAGGTCATATGTAATTTGTAGGCTCGCCATATGCGTCTCAAAATGTCGCAGTTTTGTCAAAAATCGCCATGTATTGTGCAGGTGGTGCAGCAATGCTAGCTGGAGTTAGCTGGTAATAGAAATTTGAATATAAAAGACACACTGAAAACGAAACATTTGATTTGATATCACGATTAAACCTAAGGTATTTCATACATGACGCACACTTGTGTTTTGCTTTGCATTATTTAAGGACCCACTATATTGCAAAGCGTGTTGGTTGCTCTGTCGTTCATTGTGCCAGAGGAACTGTAATGCTAATAGCCTAAACAGGCTCCGTGATTTAAGTTAGCATCACGAACCATCACAAAAAAAGTATGTTCGGGTTTGACTAATTATAACCCATTGAAACTGATTTTCTGTATTCGGTTAATTAATACATTCTAAAAAAAAGTATTACACCAGGTGTAAAGTTAATCTCCCACAAAATATTTGATAAGAAGGAAACTATTTTATATTTTCTGTTCGAATCGAAGCACCAGTGATAATCTACTATGCAAATAATTGATTTGGAAATAAATAGCAACATGTTCACTTTTTTTTCTGTATGTAGTTTAGGCACTGCTTTATAGTTTTTAACTCTACACACTTACTGTTATTTAAAATACACTATAATGAAAATTGTGTTTTAACGTGTTCCTGAGACATTTTCTGATGATGGAGGGCATGTATAAAGAAGCTTAATTTGTTTTTTTTTTCTCCCCCAAATTGTTGGGAATCAGGAGCAGACTAAAATAAATCAAATTAGAAAAACTCTTATCAGTGACGCGGAAGCAACAATCAGTAGCCCACAAGCTCCTTGCTCCACTCCATTCTGATGCATCTGTTTGTTGATACTAGGTCCATATATTGTTTGTCTGTTGTTGTCCTCACCCTGGTTAAAAACTGTAGCTCCGATATTGCCATTTTTGTAGTAATGCTAGGTTGGGGGTGTAAAGTAGCAGTTTTTAAATTTTTAAGGCTAAAAATGTCACAATCAGGACTAATTAAACACTTGAAACTCTCTTTCTCTAATCAAGATTACTGGAGTGGGACTTTCAGGTGTCATTTGTGTTGATCCATAACCTGTAGCTTTGTGAACTTTTCAGAGACGGTGAAGAAAATAAGCTTGGCACAGAAAAACATGATGCTAAAGAGAAGTCTGGCAGCAGAAGAGGGGGAGCCCGCTTCCATCCCTACAAAGACAAGCATGGTGGAGAGAAGAAGAGTTCTCATAGGAACCGGGTGTTCATCAGCAACATCCCGTATGACATGAAGTGGCAGGCAATTAAAGATCTAATGCGAGAAAAAGGTAATATCCTCATTGATGCGGTTTGTTTTTCTTTCCCGTTGTCTTCTACTCCTTATTTTTTTATATCCCTGTCCTCCAGATAGTGTTGTGCTTCTTGCACTTGTTTGCTAGTTTGTAGTCTTACTCGGATGTTCATTGTGCAGATTCTAAGGAATCAGCATTGTGATTTTTAGGTTATTTGTGTTTCAAACGATTTTGGATGGACAACAATCTATTTTGGGCTGAAATCTCTGCAAGAAAAGGAAAGAAACAGTCAAATTGTCACTTGTTCTTTGGAATTGTCGGCTCCAAATTGCAACCTCAAGTCCTTCGAAGAATTGACTGTTGAATGTTTTTGTTGTATTTTGCTTCAAGGTCATCGAATCAAAATCTGCTCATGTTTTACTCTCGATTAGCGAGGTCGCATTAAGCATTTTGTGCTCCGAGGACAGCGTAAGACTGTAATCATGAATGGAATTGCTGTTCAACTCATCATGTTGAAGTCTTTTGAATTTCTCAGGTTTGATGTAGCCGTGTTTCTCTCTTGCCTTGGCCTGTGGGTGTCTCAGTCACTGCTCAGCAAGGTGTGGTGTTGTCTGGTGGGATGTTGGTCTGGGCTGACTGTTGATCATTAATGGGACATCTCCATCCGTAGATTCATTGCCAAGGCCAAAGGCGACTCGAAGACTTGGTGACTTAAATTACTTTGTTCTTTTGGTATTTTTCCCTTGTATGTCTCATGTAGTTGGTGAGGTTACATACGTGGAGCTCTTTAAGGATGCTGAAGGAAAGTCAAGGGTAAGTGATGTGGCCCACTTGCTGCACGAGGTTTTAAATGCCCTCAGCAGGCTTTCAATAATCAAGTGCTCTTGTAGGCTCTGATCCTTTGGGTCACTGGAGTTACTTTACGTTGTGTCTAGATCCTTTTAGATGGATAATTATTGATAACTTTATGAAAGGGAGATGTCCGGTTGATCTTGGAAAAGCAGCCTAATGAACTTCTCTAAGAGAACATTTTTGGCTTTGCTGTTGTTATTTTAATTGACCTAAAAGTTTGTTTGTTTGGCCATTTTCCAAAGGGAAATGTGGGGTGTGTGATTTATCCGATTGATTGACCCTCATGTTTCAAAAATATTTGAAACGGAGTTCTTTTCAACATCAAAAGATCTTCTAGTGTTTCTTTCATTATGTTTCACATTAAATTGCTTAAGTTTCTTGTATATATTTAAATGTGAACCACAGTTTTTCCTTCCCTTTATGGCAAATTGGTTAAAACTGAACAATGTATTTGGTAAAATGTTGGCATGATTTTCTTGCCATTTAAAAAAAGTAAACAAAGTAAGTCACTTTTCCATACATCATGTGGTGTTTGTAAAAATGTTATTCAGGTTAGATACATATTTCCTTAAACCTTTATTTTAATAGTCAAATGTTACTTTGTAAGCCTTTTCATTTTATTAAGAATAATAGATTTGATCTTTAACCATTTAATCAAAAGCTAGCTGGCTTAAGCTAGTGATCATGGCCAAAATGCACTCTAGAAATAGAAGCATGTTAACACATTTCAAATGTTTCTTTATTGTTTCTCATGTCTTAATGTTAAACATATTTTTGTTTGTTCCCTGTGTGCCGCCTCCACTGTCATGTCCTGCGGTCAGGGTTGTGGGTAAGAAACGGCACAGTTTTTTTTATTTATTTTTTTTTTTTTAATTAAAAAAAAAACATTGTTTTTTAGTTGGTTTTATTTCCTCATTTTGTGTCTGTTGTCTTAATCAACAGTGTTGTGGAGTTCAAAGATGATGAATTTGTCAAGAAAGCAGTTCTGACAATGAACAAGCATGATCTGAATGGAAGACCACTCAACATAAAAGAGGTGACAATCAGATTCTAGCTAAAGTTTGTGCAAAAAATAGTTCTTAAGTTAATCTTTGCTTTCTATCTGACAGTGTTTTATTTATTTAATCCCCTTTTCCTTATTGATATTTTTCACTTATTTACTTTAGGTGTTAATGCAATGTGTTATGTTTTACTTCTTTGTGGCTCAGTTATTTAAATATAAAAATTTTAATTCCATAATAATGTAAACTAGGAATTGAAGGGTACAGTGTTCCTTCACTAAATTGGAGTTGACCCTTTTTTGCAAAAATAATTACCATTTTTAAAACATTTTTCTATAAGAAGAATAATTATTACTAGTGTAGTTTAAGTGCGAGTAACTACTAGCAATCACTTTATACTTTGATTCTTCACACGACCTTCTGTTTCGTGTTTTTACAACATTGACCAATTGAACATGTGATGTCAGATGAGCAATTTTTAAAAAATGCTAAGAATGAAACCACCAGCAGAGTTTTTATCAATCAGGTTCTGATCAATCAGAGGGCGCTCTCTTTGTGTCTCTGAATGTTAAAAAGTTTCCTTCAAAGTATTTTATACTAGATAGTTACATGTCTTAGTAGTTCTTGGTAAACACATTCCACTGTAATGGACTAAAGAGTATTAGATTTAGTTTTGGGTTTGATCTTCAATAATATTTAATGTGTTGTTTTGTTTCAGGACCCTGATGGGGAGCATGCTCGACGTGCGTTACAGCGCATAGGGGGTGGACAAGGAGGTCGTGGACAGGATATGGGACCTGGAGGGATGAACCTCCCTCCTTCCATTGCAAACAACCCTAACATCCCACCTGAGGTCATCCATGCTCTGCAGGCTGGACGACTCGGCAACGCAGTGTTTGTTGCTAATGTAAGGACAAGCCCGTCTCCTCCTTTGTTGTTGTTTTTTTTAGCAGTCCATCCCTTTCTGTTAACTCATGTGTTTTGTCTGCAGCTGGATTTCAAGGTGGGCTGGAAAAAGTTAAAGGAGGTGTTCGGCATGGCAGGTGTGGTGAAACGAGCGGATGTGAAGGAGGATAAAGATGGGAAGAGTCGTGGGATGGGAACAGTGACTTTTGATCAGCCACTGGAAGCTGTGCAAGCTATTTGTATCCTTCAAAATATATATATATATTTCTTATATAAATAAATCATTTCTTGATATTTGTTTCCTTGACTCTACTCTCAGCTATGTTTAATGGACAGATGCTCTTCGAAAGACAGATGCATGTCAAAATGGTTCGTGTTTTATTTTTTTTTGTTTTTTAAGTTATTTGGAGAATTAGAAATAGCCAAACTGATATTATTTGATTTCATTTTTTTCAGGATGAAAAGTCTCTCCCTCTTGATGACTTCCCTCCCATTGAGAAAGCCCCGCAGTTACCACGTGGGTACACTTACTAAGCTGCATTTACTTGTATTAACTTCTGTCAAATAAAATGTCCGTATTTTTATAGTTTTGCCTACCTCTGGAATATTTGAAGTATTTCGAAGTCATGTTTGTATTAGATGTTTTTATAGTGATAGTGATGTAAAGCATTTTATTTTTTAAAACGTAGCTTTCTTAGCTGTTTGATTAATGGAGAGATTTTGCTTTTGTATAAAACATGATAAAAAATTTCACTTAATACACAAAATTTGTTTTAGAAACTATATTTTTTAACGTAGGAAAAAAATCTATCAATATGGTCTCACTCTATGCATTAAAGTTTAAACATGGCCGTGTTTGTCTTCTTTGCCCTGTAGGAGGTCTGGGTGGTATTGGAATGGGTCTGGGGCCAGGAGGACAGCCCATAAATGCAAACCGTCTGAGTGGAGGTGGAGGGATGGGATCTATGGGACCTGGAGGTCATTCTTTGATTTTATTTACTGTATTAATGACAAACTACTCAAATGCATTACAACTTTGTTTTAAAATGCCTAAGATAGCCCATGTGAATAGTCTCTAGTGCGCAAGAGCTTAATAGAAATGGCTTCTGTATGGTCCTAAAAGATGAGGGAGGAAGACCCAGTGTAATGTCAATCACAGCTTGTTTCGCTGCATAGTTGAGACTTTGAGGAAAAGCCACCTTGTGAAATAAAAGACTGAAACCGTAAAAGATCAGTTTTCTTCTAACAACAGTAAACATTGGTGCTTTCTGTGATTCAGGTATGGACGCTTCTGGTTACGGTGGGATGAAC
>NC_050514.1:10571212-10604348 GCF_002922805.2 Oryzias melastigma
ATTTATATCGTTTTTAATATCGTTATCGCACAAAATGAAAAAAACGATATCGCAATATGAAAATTCCCATATCGCCCAGCCCTAGTCCTAAAAGATGAGGGAGGAAGACCCAGTGTAATGTCAATCACAGCTTGTTTTGCTGCATAGTTGAGACTTTGAGGAAAAGCCACCTTGTGAAATAAAAGACTGAAACTGTAAAAGATCAGTTTTCTTCTAACAACAGTAAACATTGGTGCTTTCTGTGATTCAGGTATGGACGCTTCTGGTTACGGTGGGATGAACAGACTCGGAGGAGGTGAGGTTTCATCTCTTAATTTCCTGTAAGAGAAAAAATGTTTAGGAGACATTTCTAGTTGACCTTGGCGCTGGGTTTGACAGGAGGTGGAGGCTTTGGAGGCATGGATAACATGAGCAACATGGGCGGCTTTGGAGGCAGAGACATGGGACCATCTGGCAGAATGGGAGGTAAGGGATCCATATAGTTTTAGCTACAAAAAATATATCAATATTATTTATGCTTTTGGATAAATTTACATGTAATGTGTTTTTTATTTTTACTTAGATATGTATCGACAGGGGATGGGTGGGATGGATCGAGACTTTGGCCACAATGACATGCCGATGAATCGAGGATTTTCAGATTCCTTTGGAGGAATGAGTAGGTTTTATTTGCACTTAAAACACCTACAGAAGTTTACACATCTCTGTGTGTATTTGTTTTTCAGAAATAAAAATGACCTGTTGCTTTATATGCTATTCTGTTCTTTATTGTTGGTTCAGATGCTGTAAAGCTGTCATAAAATTTCCACGATATTTGTAGTAACCTCCTTTCTTTGCTTTAGGTGGAGGCTTCAGTGGAGGCATGGGCGGCGGTGGCATGGGCCACATGGGAGCTGGATTAGGTAAAGGGGACATGTCACACCTCTTATTTTGAAAAGTCAAAACTCCACAAAGTTTTTTAAATGTGGATCGCTTCAGTACATTTAATAAAGATGTAAACTCTCATCAATCATTTGATTAGTCAAAAGAAGTCCTGAATGTTCAGAAAGTCGTCTTCACAAAAGAAATTCTACAATTTTTTCAGATCTTTGCAACTTTATTTTATTCTTTTTTGACTCGTGTATTTATTCCATTGCTGTGGCCGATGTAACGTGGTGAAACCACAGTCCAAGAACATACTTTATCGGCTGATTGGTGATTCTTAATTGTAAGAAGCTTTACAGTGTTTGTATTTGTGAACCCGTAAACAGCACTCCACCTGGTGTGTATTTTCCAGGTGGGGGCATGGGTAACATGGGGATGGACAGAATGGGCTCTGGCTTTGACCGTCTCGGCATGTCGGGAATGGACATGAACCGTGGCTTTGGCGGCTATGGGGGCGGAGTATCGGGACACATGGGTGGAGGCATGTCGGACAGAGGTGCTGGGCCCAAAGCAGGATGTCAAATTTTTGTGCGAAATGTAAGTTTGTATTAAGTTTTTATTAGAAAGTTTTGTAAAAATAACACTCAAGATTCTTTGTGTTACTTTCATCTTGTTTATCTTCTCACACCGTTTAATTCTTGCTTTGGGCATATTTTACAAAGTTTTATGAATTATTAATCGAAGTGGAGAGGTTATACATGTAATCGCCACAGTTTATAATGACAGTTGAAAATATTTTGTCTGGTTTTTGGTTGTGTTGAGTTGTCAAATGTAAAGGATTTGATTTATTTTATTTCCTGCAGCTGTCCTATGATCTGACATGGCAAAAGCTGAAAGAGAAGTTCAGTCATTGTGGTAAGTTTGGTCTATTTGTCTATTGAATGTACTTCTCAGAAGAAATTATTAATTTACTTAACATACTTCTCAAAACTGTTTGAAATGTCATCAAGATTTTGCTGTAAACCTGCAGGATGAATCAACCACTTGTCCAGAGCTTCTTCTTGAATTCAGTCCTTCTTTCCTTCTGCAGGTCAGGTAATGTTTGCAGAAATCAAGATGGAGAATGGGCGGTCAAAGGGATGCGGAACCGTCAGATTTGATTCTCCGGAGAGCGCTGACAAAGCCTGCAGGCTGATGAACGGAACCAAGATCAATGGTCGTGAGGTGGATGTCCGCATCGACCGCAATGCCTAAAGATTTTGTAGAAGCTCAAAGAATCACACTAATCTATCCAGCTTCCCCGACTTTTGTTTTTGTTTTGTTTTAAAAACACAATGACTTGATATCTTCACATGTTCGCATTTTCATTTTTTGTTAGCTATTTTATCTGTGTTTTGTAAACCCTTTAAATTTTGTCAGTTCATTTGAATAAACTTTTTAATTTTTAAACCTGTGGACTGAAAATCTTTCTAAGATTAAGGTTTCTAAATTATTTTCAAAGTTTATAATTGAGTTGTTGCTCTATTGAGTTTTCTTTTACCCCTTTAACGCCTCAACAATAGCTTCTTAGATATGGAAAATACTTAGTTTAATACAAAAATGTATGGAAGGAAAATTCCTAACAGTCATAGTCTACAGCAGCTTTACCAGAAAGACAGACGTGTGTTGTCTTGACTCAAAAAGGATCACTCATTTAAGCCCACATTACACACATGTTTGTCTGCAGGACAATTATGCCAAAGTCAAGCATTCTTTTGTCTTGTGTTCATCTAAACAAATCTTGAGACCATTTAAGTTCAACTGACATGTTTATTTCACTCAGCAGTAAGAACAGTATGTTTGAGTCCACTTGTGGAGCTTGTTGAGGGAAGGGAGAATGACTGGCCTTCACTGTAACAATTCAGAGTGAATCAGAACAGGTGAAGGTACACCTTTAGAAAAATCTAGTACTTGAATAAATCAACTTGTGTAATTTGTGAAGATTCTGTTCTTCAGGCCATCTGGACTTGAAAAAGTTGATCTTGAAGCGTCTTCAACTCAGTGAAACTTGCTTCTTAAAGGAGGGTGTCCACTGTTGACTTAGTATATGAAGATTTAAAAAATGGCTTCAGTCCTGAGAAAGTTGTGTTTTCAGTCACTGCACAATCGTATAGGATTATTCCCAATAATCCCCAGTTCGTACAGAATCGATAAGGTGGCAAAGAGGATGTAGCAGATCAGAGAAACCAGCCCCAACTTCCAGTCCAGTTTCCATCCGTTAACGTGGACGGCTATAAAAAGGAAGACGATGGAAAGGAGGAGTGTGCATGAAACAAAGATCAGTCCGGTGCTGTTGACCTCTACTGGGTTGATGGTGTCGACAAAAGCAGTCTTGATGAACCAAGGCAGGCCCAGGCAAAGCATATCAAACACATTAGAGCCCACAATGTTGGACATGGCCATGTCGGCTTTACCTGATGACCAGAAAGCAATATTAGACACCAATTTATGGGTGTTTGTGTGTTAAAAAGGATTTACCTTCTCTGGCCACCATCACACTTGCCACTGTGTCTGGTATACTGGTTCCAGCAGCAAGCAAAGTGAGTCCCATGACTGTGTCGGGGATGCCAAGTGTCTCCCCTAAACAGACAGAAAGTCAGACTCGTCTGCAAACACAAAGAACAGCATCTAAAGTCTGCTTGAGACTATTAGCACCATTGTTAGCATTTGTTCTTCATATGACACATCCTGCTTCAGTGTGTGCAATCTAATGACTGTGGTATAATCGCTTCATTGTTCATCAGACGCAGACCCGTCTCATGATGCACGTTGAGCTTAATCCTAGGTCAGCTTTACAGTTTCTATCTGTTCTAGACAGGCAGTGGCTGACACTGTTCTCAGAACCCAGGTTATGTATGTAAACCCGCCCTTCACATGACTGCATTACCTCAGGGGTGAAGCTGCTATAATCCTGCTGAGACTGGTTAGGCACCCCCCACCCTCCACTCTTTCCGCAAGACAATGGCATCTCAGGAATTAGCCAGCAGACCAGCATGTGACTGTACTCTGTAAATTGGACTTTTTTTTTTCTCACAAGTTGCAGAAACTTGTGAGCCACAGTGGTGGGCTGGGGGTGTGGTTCTGGTTTCCACTTTCCACCTGCCTTTAAACGTAAGGATCAGACAGACTTGCAAGCTGAACAGTGAAACAGCTCACACTACACTTCTTTTTTTTTTTTACAGGTTTCTGAATCCACTCGGTAGACGAATAAAAGCAGTTTTTGAAATCTTAACGCTGAAACATCTGGTTTTAACATTTTTAGGAATAGTGAGAGTGTTTAATGTTACATATGGTTTCAAGGCTGATGATGTCTGCATATATTTATGTGCAACAGACACAAAAATGGAAGGAAATGTGTTTTGGTGCATTGCCCACATGTATTTTAAGTGCATGTAATGCTAAATGTTGTTGGTCACACATAAACCTAAACCTAACCATAAGCATAACCCCAACCTTTCAGGAATTATACTGATTTGAAGCCAATTATTATGACCAAATTCAATCCTGGTTGTTTTTTTTTTCCCTATTGCAAAAAGAAAAGACTAGCAAGCCAGTCAGTTGCTTAAACACACACATAATTTTAAAGCTGATTTGATTAACACATAACAATCCAAAGGCCACACCCCTCTTTAAGCTTAATGTCAATCTCACGTGTTTCATACACAGATCTTCTTGGTGCATCAAACCACTGTAATGTTTTGGATTTGGGAACCTTATATCCCCTTCTCTGATGTTTGTTGATGACTTCATCCTTCTGGCTTCATCAAGCTGTGACATTCACCACCCTCAAGTCTGAGGCCAGCATAAGGGTGGATGTCCCTTTTCTAAGTTAAGAATGAGTCCCTTCTCTTGGTATTTAGGTTACAAGTTAAGGAAGGACAAAGGATGAGGTTGACCAACAGATCAATGAAGTCTCTGTCCTGATAAACCTTTTTCCTGGTCTGTCGCGGTGAAGTCATCATTGCTGATAGTGGTACCAGTTAATAATTCTACATTTTGTGGTACAAGCATCAAATTTCGATGTACCTTAGGAATCCCTCTAAAATTGTATTCTTTTGGTTCCCATTAAGTTTAAAGCTTGCATTTTGTCCATGGACAGACCATATTGCTGAGATTGGGCCAACTAGACAGAATATTTTTGTATCAGTTGACCAACATTTTGTATTTTTCTCGTGGCTAATGTGCTTTTCTGAAAGAGGGGATTCTAAAGTACATCCATGAAAACTTTAGAACTTGTACCACAAAATGTGCAAATTTGTCTGAAACATCAACCTAACTGGCTCCACTATGACTGCTCCTCCACAATTAGGTGTGCCAGTTAATGTTAAGGCTAGAATTTCAACCTGTATGCGTTCCTAGCATGGTGTTTCTGGGATATTCCCCCAGAGGTAGTCTCCATGGTAGACCCAGAACACTCTGGAAAGGTTTATCTCTCAGCTAAGCTGGAAATGCTTCTGTATCCTTTTGGAAGAAAGCAGAATGAGGTGACCTGGCAGAGGTATAAGACTGCCACCCCCGTCATCCCTGTGGTATCTAATTTAGGGATACGTGTTTATTTGAAAAAGGTGTTAATTTAAAAAAAAAAAAGCTGTGGATTTTTTTTTTTGTTTTTTGGTTAAATATAATTATAGAAGCAAAATAAGGTTTGTTGGGAAATGTGTATGTGTGTGTATTTCTGAAGTTGGAACTCTTTATTTTGGAGTAAAAACTCAAAAAAGCACAGGAGTCCCTTACCGACAACAGTGACCATCCAGACTAGTACGTATGTGAAAGCAGAGATCCAAACAGCGGACATGAAGAACGTTATCATGAACCACTGCTTCCAGAACCGTCTTCTACAGTCAGGAACCGTCATGAAAAGCAGCACGATCACAGGCAGGGACAGGACCCAGAGGATCCTCTTCAGGTCGCTCTCTGGCATGGAAAACACACTTTTCTGCTCTGCTGTAATGAAGGCACACAGACAGGGTTCCAGACTTAACATGAATCAATGCAGGAAAAACAAAGACCAAGCGAACAGAAACTTGTAAGGCTGAGAAGTGTCTTATACCGTCAGAAATCTCATTGAGGCCGTGCAGGCTGAGGGACAAGTGAGAGTACCCTGAGTCATCGTGGAAGATTCCGCTATCTGTTCTGGAACGGCCACAGATTCTCAAGCTGGTGTCGTCGTTCCAGCCAATCAGAGCCTGCGTTTCCATTTTGTCACTAGAACCAGAGCTCAAACAGGTGCAGCAGGGGCTCAGCTTCCTCAGGATAAACTCACTGATGCGGAGGTCAAAGCACAGGACAACAATGTAGACACCGTAGACCAGAAGCAGACAGGCGGCCTCGTACCTGCCAGAAAGACATGAATGCATGTGTTACTTTATCTACCAGGGCTATTTCATACAAGCATGCTGATTTACCTTATATTTGTTTTTTGTGCAAATAATAAAGTCCTGATGTTACACATTGTCTCAATTGTCAGTGTAATAAACCCCTATAAAGTTTTGTGGTCTATTTTTATGTTCCCTCTGTTACAATACTCAATAAAGAGCTGCTTTAAACTTCATCTTTTATAAGCAACCACCTTACCAGCAAGTGTTGCAAGATCTGAAGATCATGCAACCATATAACAATGAATGATTGCCCACAAATACGAAACTATACCCTCACCAGTACACTTTGTTATCGGAAATGATGCCAATAACAGCAGCAACACTGATTCCATATGCCAGGCAGTCCCTGAACAGAGGCCAACAGGTGAGACGCCTCGCCTGATGAAGGAAACAATAAAAAAGAAAAAGGTTTACAGCTCCAAACCAGTCTAAGATGTCAATATTTCTCTCCCCCCTTGACCTAGAAAAGGTGCTGAAAACACAGAGACTACTAAAGTGACCATTTTTCTCAGAGTATGCAAGAACATACCACTGAGGCCAAAATTCCACAGGCAGCACAGATTCCAAGCAGGTTGTAGACAGCTGATCCCACAATCGTGCTGACCCCAATGTCCCCTTTTGTCACAAACACTCCTATCACACAGAAAGCACAAAAAAGAAACAACATTTTAGCTTTAAAAACATGACCAGCGCATGAAAGACAGATGGAAGTGAAGACAAGGAGGAAAATCCACAATCCCAAAAAAACAATATTATCATGAACATTGTTGAGTAGTGTTGTTAAATGTTTACCTAGAAAAGCTGTAACAAGTTCAGGAGCAGAACTTCCTGCTGCCATAAAGGTGGCTCCTGCTACATCCTGAGAAAGGCCCAGACCTGAAGGAGCCCCAAGAAAGAAAAGAGAGAAAACCTCAGGATCCATGAGCACTTCCCTCAACATGTTAAACCACAATTTAAAAATGACATCCTAAGAAATGTACAGTTTATATGTCTTAGAGTTAAACTATTCTGTATTTTGATTTCAAAAAAATATGCACGCATGTGAGAGACTGGGTTGTTAAAGTCCCACTCTAATATTCTTTTGATCTATTTTCAAAGCGTTCCCAGTGGTCTTTTAATTATGATAATTATGCTGATTTTAGCAAAAATAATGATAATAATAATTAAAAAAACTGTTGTGTTCTGGGACATAGTTTCTGCAGAGCGGCAGGAGTTCATCAGAAATTTACAAATTGTTGACGGACAACTCAGAGTAAGCCTGCTTCCCTTCCCCTCCACGCTGTTGAGAGCTCTGTGTTTACACTCTCCACCAGCTCAAAGCTCCTCACACCCCCACCAACCCAACATTACCAGTGCAAAAGAATGGTGAGCAATATATGGTACGGTTTGAAAACAGATGCCATCCCAGACGAGGAAAACAAAGGTGCACAGGGATCTATTTGTCTACAAGATCCATCAGAATGGATCTGTGCAGGGAGCTTGTGACTCCTGATTCAAAATGTTTTGAAAAAATAAATACTGCACATAGAATTACCATTTTAATCTTAATTTTCTTTTTATATGTCCTCCATTATGAGATAAATGCCACAAGACCATGATAAAAACACCCAAAACACAATTTTCGTTGAATTGAGTCTTTAATGTTTTCTGATGTGTTTTTTCCATTGGCTCAAAAACACTGATATAAAAACATTTCATAACATTTCATGACATAATTTTATTTAATTGGATGTATGCTGTTATGGAAAATCCATTAAAAAGAAGAACTCCCACTTTTACTGCACAACATTTAACAGCTGTATCGGTCCATTGTACAAACTGTTGCAGTTTCATAATAAAGGTCAACTGTTATATGACTTTATTTTTCTGACTCACCTTTAATTGCGAACACAAAGTACAATACAGTTCTGAAATCAACATTTTTGTTTTGGTACTAGTTTTGGGGTATTTTCTTTATTTCTATTTACCTTGTATTGTTGTGTATTCAGATTTTTTGCAACAGGCTTGGTGTCACTTACAAGATAAAAGTGTGGCCAAGGGTTCATGAAACAGACTTCATGAGGAGTGTTTTTAAGAATCTGCATAGGGATGAGGGTACCAAGTCTTGGCTATTTTTTTTAAATTTGATCTATTTAGGATCAATTATAAAAAATTGAGTTAATAAAATTCTATTATAATGTAGCTTTTACACACTTTCAACACACCACCAACTAGAGTCACTTCAAGACAAACCTCTGCAACTTACGTTCACTGATCACTTCCAAGGAGGGTAGAAAGTAATCATCACAGACTAATGAAACAGCCAACAGCATGTAGAAAATGATCATGAAGTAAATGACCAGCCCTCCGTCCTTCCTCTCCTGCACGGTGAAGAAGCCGTCAGGAAACTCTGAGGCTTGGGGTGAAATGCATTCGGTCTCATTCTCTAAATCAGCAAAAACACACAATGATCAGTGTCTGAATCCCCCACTGACTGACAGTAAATTCAGATGATAAATATTCTTACAGTTCATCGGTGGTTAGAGCATTTTTACAGTAATCAGATGAATAGCACACATCTTCATGATTGGTAAGCCACAATCAATTATAGGCTGGTTTGCTGGCTGATCTGCACTTTCAGATTTGCTAAGAAGGTCAAAGCTGTCTGGGCTTATTGGTTTACATTTGAGGTCTGAACATTTTTCTCATTCTTATGTCTAAAACTCTTTTAAATCAAAGTTTTCTTTAATGGTTTTCTGAACATGTATTTTGCACTGTAATATAAAATAAATACATAAATATATTAGACCATTCTGGGTGAAAAGATTTCTTTGTATGTGGTAATGTTGTTATTGACTGTATTTTCCAGCAACCAATTAACCAAAAAAAAAAGAAACAAAAGAAAAAAAAATCCTATTTTAAATAATTGAATACTGAAAAGTTATAATATTTGCTTTTAGACATATTGGGTAGAATAATATGAATAGAGTAACAATGTAATCATCTAAAAAAAATATAGCAAAAAATAAAAGGTTAAATCAGTTTCTTTTTCAGTCAATTTGATTTTAATTCCCTGAATAAACAAATATAATCATAAAAACTGGATTCTTTTACAGCATCGGTCCACGGATGTGCACTTACCCAGGGCCCGGCGCACCCTCACAGTGGGAGCAAACTCAGCATTTTTAGCTGTAAATGAAATAAAATGAACTGTCCCATACAAAAAAATAACGAACCCCAAGAAATAAGGTATAAACTCCTTTCTTGTCTTTTTCCTCAAGATTTCAGCCTGACTCATATTAATCTGAAAAGTTTCAAATGTCCTAATTTCAAGAAGTTTTTGGAGAAATCTTAAATCTATTTAGCCTAATAAGGTTGCAAAAAAAAATGCATGCACGTAGGCTGGATAAGCACTGCATGCAGCTCTACACTATGACTACAAGCTGCAAAGGGAGATTATTGGGGGGTGAAAGCATCTTTTAAGCTTTGGAGCTGCAAGGAAAGAAAGGGGGGGATCACGAGTTGTGAGTCATTCCACTTGACTTGAACAAACTCCAGCCTGAGGCGCATCAGAGCTGGTCTTTATCATAATCGCACTTTTACACAGATCCACCACAACTCTAATGCAGGAAATGGGTTTTACTCCTTCAGTGGTGGAGGAATTGTACTCTTTTAAAGCCTGAAGCCAAAGCTTTTCTAATAATGTTACGCCTGCTGATGTCAACAGGAGGGGTGGAAATGTTGCACCAAGTCCTGGAGGCTGCAGACACACGAAGACATGATTGAATTGTGTGGATCAGAAGAATAAGACCAGATCAGAGTGACATCTTGATCAGCCAAACACATGCAGCTCTCTGTGATGGGGTGTTGGGCTTGTTGGGGCATGTTCCCACCAGGCTCCCTTCTTTTAAGGGGATGCTCCCCGTCCTGTCCACTCATTTAGAGGACGTTCAGCAGAAAATAAAAGCACAGAAACCCGCATCACTCTGTGGTGAGTACTTTTGCTTGTTTCATTAAGAACTGCTCCCAAAATCCTTTTAAGCTAACCGAAAATTAGCTTAACTCGTCTACAAAAGTGCTTTTTAACTTTCAATACTTCGTTTAGAAGCCAGTTTTGAGCGTGCACGTATGTCTTGTGCTCTTACGGGGAGGTATTAGTAAATACAAGCAGCGCATTTGCTTGTTATTTGTTTGTTTGTTTATTTATTTTTTTGTCAGAAGCATGTAAAACCAAAGCGTGGTAATGGCGCCCTCTTGTGTTCTGAGTTAGTTATTGCAGGTCATGTTTTCAGATTTGCTCGAAAAATAAAATAGACGTTTTACGGTTTACATATTTTATGTTGATTTTTTTTAAATAATGAAATAGTGTATTGTTAATTCAATAAGGTGGATTCATTTTCATTTTATTTGTGTTTATTTATAATCTTAAAAACTGTCAAATGTCATACATTATAGAAAACTTTAATTTGGATTTTTGCAGTTTGGCATCTGATTATTTCAATCTTAAAGTGTATCTTGTAATTATTAGGATTGTAAAAAATAACCAATTAATACATGTATATTCCTACCATCAAAACAAGATTGATTTGTTTGAGGCAGAATCAAATCGACTTGTCATTACAAAATAGTTTTGATTGGTTTATTTTACTGTAACATAAAAATGACCATGTGCCACATGTGTGACAGCAGAAAAAAATCCTCATTAAAGTCTAATGTATGGAAACACTTTGAATTTTGTAAAAGGACCATACAGTGTGACCATACATAACCATACAGTGCAGTTGAATATTCAAAAATGTTCTGTTTATAATATTTTGATGTGGAAAAACAACAATGGGCTGACCTTTATAAAACTAAACTATCTTAAAGAGGCACAAGGTATCAGGAAAACTTCACCTGCACTGTTCAGTACTCAGGTAATAATCTCTGAGTCACACTGGTTGAAGTTTGGCTAAAGATGTCCTTAATTGATTTTAGGTAAGTTAATTGAATCAAATAATTCAAAATGAACTGATATGAACTATGAATCATATCATCCTCCACGCATCATGATATGAATCAAATTGATGTTAAATTTAATCGTTACACCCTAAAATTATACTATATTGTATGTGTATTCAGGACACATTTGGTTTGCTTAAAGTGAACTAGAGTTTGTTTCCCCCGATAATCCAGAACAAGGTTTCAATCTGAATGCACCCCAAGTCCCGGACCAGAAACCACTCTCGAACCCATCTTTCGACATGGACTTGGTTCATTTCCAGTCAGACTGAGCTCCGGTTCATTCTGCGTTTTTCAGTCTGAATAGGCTCTGTACTCGGAATAGAAAAACTGGACCAAAATGACCACTGTAGCCGGACGATATGGGATGTAAGCAACACTTTGACAAAGCAAGACATAGAAATGTGGTTGGATGAATGCAGGCTTATTAAAACAACTCTCAATGTGATACGCATTGCTTCTCAGACTGTTTTCCTAAAAATCCATATGTCATAAGCACTTGCCAGCGTACCTTCATAGCTGTCACATCTTCAGTAACCGCCTTCAGCATGCCTCCACCGTACCAAAGTGGACGTTCAAAATTGTTTAGTGAAATATAAAGTTTGAATAAGTGAACTATCCCGACAAGGATTGCAAAGCTTTTCATATTTCTTTCTCTCGTTGCTTGCCCCGCCCTCGTACTTCCTGGCCAATGATTGGAGAGATCTTTAGTCAGGTGGTTTTGTTTACAAGCTTTGGTTCAGAGTAGAAATGTCCTCTTAAAGACAGTCGGAATACAGACCAAACACCACGGATCAAATTTAACTGACCATACCAACATTGTATTCAGACTGGAAAAGACCTAAGCAGGAGTTTTTTTAACACTAATTAATAACTGAGAACATTATTAGTAGAGCATGCATCAGGCTTTATTTGCTACTTTTTCAAAGTAAGTATAGATAAACAGTTTTTTTTGCAGTATTGGATTTTAAATGTTTGTTTTGCCCTTGAGTTTGTGCAGGATGTTATTTCAGGAATGTAGACTCATAGTGGCACTTTTGTTCCCTTCATCAACAGGTGTGTGCTAAAAAACTGGACAAAAACTGGACAAGGAATATATTGTGTTTTCATATGTTTGTCAGCGTTTTCAAATTAATGGACATGGCCAAGGGTACAGAAGAGGTTCTATTTGCATCTGAAGCCTGCTTGTGTGCGTGCAAGCCTGTGTGTGTGCTTTCACTTTTGAGTGTGAAATAGACACAGTGGAAACTTGACAATGCCCTCTTCCATTTCCCCTTCTCCTTTGTCACTGGGCCACTGAATTGAATTTCAAAATCCTTATCGTTGTGTGCTTTGCATATATATTTTCTTAACTGAAAGACGATTTGTCTTTTTGAGGTTTTATTTTTAGTGAATTCAAAATTTGAGACCATACTTGTTTGTTTGTAGTGAACAGCTGGGGGGTGGAGCAGTGTGACTTGTCAGTTCACTTTACACAACAGTGATCGTCATCTCAGAAAAAGGAGAACAAGACAAGTCGAGCTAGAAAAACTGGCTGTGTCTCACCTCATCATTACAAAAGCAAGTCAGGCGGTGTTTACTAGTCACTCTGGAGTTGCTCTGCGTTATTGATCTATAAAATCCACCTTATCGTCTGCTTATCATGCCTTTCTTTCTAGAACGTTGCTCCCTGCCTCTTAAAACAGCAGGTGTGTGTGTTTTGTGCATTTCAACTTGTTGAATAGCAGCACCCTGCCCTCCGCCGAGTGCTCAGCGTTCAAGGTTCAGGAAGATAACGAGAGGTGAGAGGCTGACGCATAGCTCGTGTTGTGTTACCAAAGGATCATATTACAGCAGAGAGCAGGTTGGGTGAAACCAAAGCTGCGTTCAGATCGCCGTGAGTGGAAACAAAACAGGAATTGGGACTGAGAAAAAGGAGTTTTAAGGAACCAAAAGAACCTTTTGTTGTTTGAAGAAGAGCGTTGCCATGGGTAAGAAGACACCTCACCGTCAGCTGCTTTTGCTGTGTTTGTCGGCGCTCGTTTGCCGCTCTTCTTCCTTAGTGTTTTGGACAGCAGTGGTGGAAATGAGCTATGCTAACAGCAACGAGACTGTAGACAAGTACTGCGAGTGTGGTGTTTACGGCCGTAACTCTGTGGTGGACAAAGCCTCTGGGATTGCCACGCTTCCAAGAGGAGACCCCAGAGGCTGTGGCCCAGATCCTGTCTACAACCGCAACTTCAGCTCGCCCCCGTGGATCGCCCTGGTGAAGCGGGGAAACTGCACCTTCAGTGAAAAGATCAACGCCGCCAAACGGCAAGGAGCAGCTGGCGTGGTGGTGTATAACGTGGAAGGCAGTGGAAACAGCACCACACACATGGCACACCCAGAAGCCGACGGCATTGTGGCTATCATGGTTGGCAACCTTCAAGGCTTGGAGATTGTCCGGCTGGTGCAGAACGGAACAGAAGTGCAGCTGCTGGTCGACGTGGGCAGCCCCCACGGGCCCTGGATGGACACGTACTGGCTGTACTTCCTGTCTATCGCCTTCTTCATCGTCACCGCGGCCTCCATTGCCTACTTTGTGTTCATCTCGGCAAGCCGCCTCTACAACATGAACAGGCAGAGGCGCACCGAGAGGAAAATGAAATCCGAGGCCAAGAGAGCCATCGGGCGCCTTCAGGTGCGCACGCTGAGGCGAGGGGACGAGGAGATCACCTCCGACTCCCACCTGTGCGCCGTTTGCATCGAGTCCTACAAGCAGGGCGATGTGGTGACCGTCCTCACGTGTGACCACGTCTTCCACAAAGCCTGCATCGAGCCGTGGCTGCTGGACAGGAGGACCTGCCCCATGTGCAAGAGCGACATCCTGAAGTCCCTGGGGGTTGAGGATGAGGCCAAGGAGACTGTGTCTATAGTACCACCACCAGATGTCGCTGTGATCACAGTGGCAGGAGCAGAGACCCTGTATGAAGTCCCTCTGAATGACCCCGGGAGCCCCAACCCAGGCCAGCATCACTATGACAACGTTGCTTTTGAGCAAGACTCGGAAGCTGCCCGGGGATGAGTCACAACAATCCAGGAACTCAGTTAAATTCCTTTTTTTTCCTCAGATATTTCTCTCACATACCTTAAAACCAACAGATCTACAATGTTTCAGTGAAATAATTAAATTGTCTTACGCTGGCATTGATTTAAAATGAGATTCTTTATTTGATGGATCTGATCTGAAAAGTTGGAGGTATTTTTTTTTGGTAAATACGAAAAGGAGTGTTCTAGTGAAACTCGCCTCATTCAAATAGTTGAGATTTAATTCCAAAAACCAAAGAGGGGTGACTCAGGTGTCACATTTCTGTTTTGCATTGTCAAAACAACCAACTCCGATTTGGATTCAGGTTAGTTCAAGAACTGAGTGTAAAATTGTGGCCAAATTTCTCTCTTTTTACCAAACTCATGATCATTTCACGGATTCTGTTTTTCTGCTTCAGACTGGAGGGAGTTTCTCTTTCCTTTTTTTCTTTTTTTTATTTACTTTCACCAGGTGATTGTCAGGTTGTTAGACTGGATTTGTAGAAAAAACACTTAAAGGAACACACCCTTAACAGGAAGCGCAGTAGAAAACATGCAAGTAAAATGACCTAAGGGGACTTAAAGGACATTTTCCAAAGAAACACATTCAAAGTGTGAAGTTTCTGTGAACTGGGGAGTGAAACAACAGCAAGGTGAATGTCGGCACAAGTTTGAACGGACTGTTTTCTTCTTTGTAATGCTTAGATCAGAACTATTTTTGATAATATAAAGTAACTTTAAATGTATAGATCTTCATTTCCATTCTCAAATAAGCTTTATTTGATTTAAATGAACATGTCTTCCATGTTGTGGCTTCTGAATTATTTGAAATGTAGTTCATTTAGTGGTCTACCTCTGAATAAAGGAGCACATTTAAAACTTTAGATTTAGGTTTCCCTTTGAAAATAATGTATAAAAAAACATTATTATATTTGTTTGCTGTTGGGGATATATTGATTATGGTACCTAATATATTTTTGTAAATGTAAAATCATTTCCACATCAGTTCCACTGATTCCAGGAGTCTTAAAATTGAACTGGAAAGAAAAAAAAAGCATATGCATACGTCACTCTCTGTATTAAATCACATTGATGTTTGTTAGAATATAATAAATCCCTCAAAATGAGGCAAACTTTGGGACTTATGTGCTGGTCAGACTGGTGCTTCTGTGTTTTCTTAACTTTTTGAGAAATATTTCCACAGACTCTTTAGAGGGAGTGAAACTGTAGTAACCTCCATCCAGGTGGAAACCAATTCCATGAGCATGAGCTGCATAACCGTCATAAGTAGGGAGACTTGACCAGACAAGCAGAAATATGCAGCTCTGTTACCACCAAAAAACCCAGAATTGTTCATGTGCTTTACAAAATAAAATGTTAAAAAAAATGTTTTCAAGTTTTTGATCATTGTTTTTGAGAACTTTGGGCTCCTTCTATAATGTCTTAAACTTTTTGAATACGTTTTATCATGTAAACGGTTGCACTGGCTGCATGGATGAGTGGGTTTTCTCTGCAGAGTCCAGGTTCCTCCTACAGTCCAAAAACAGGCTTCATGGGTGAATCCCTGACTCCAATTTGTCTCTAGATATAAGTGTGTGATTATGGCCCTGCAACAGACTGGTGACCTGTCCAGGGTGCTCCCCGTTTTAGCCTAACAGTAGTCTGGTTATTGGCTCCAGCAACCCCGTGACCATGAAAGGGTTAAGAAAATGGATGGATGGCCCAACGGTTTCTCTGGTTGAAGTCAGAAGTTCAATCATCCAAACATGGGAGATGTATTTTCTTTTATTGCAATAAGAGTTAACAAGTATATTGAGAAACCTTTCAGACATCTGCACATCATACTGTCACCCATGACGAGCATAAATGACTCATTTGTTCTCTTTTGTCATTTCCTCAAAATTATTTTAATAAAGAGAGATCTTAGGAATGCAAATAAAGATTGTTTGTGATTAAAAACAAAAAAGTGCATGAAATAGTCCACAGTCTTTTTGCAGTTAGGCTCTAGTCACATCTTTATCCTGGTGGGATAATCTTTGACCATAGATGGATAGATAAACCCCCCAGAGCCTAGACGCTGATGGTGGTAGAGGCCAGTCCACAACATGATATGGTTTTGGTGGAGAATGGGGCGAAGGAGGGCCGGCAAAACTGTCCAGAGTATTGAGAGATAAACGTCCATGAATTTAAAAGTACAAATATGATTGTGATTAGCTGAGAAAGGGAGTTTAGCTCATTGTTTTAGAGCAGGGTCTCTAACCTTTTCCAGTAAAAGACCCATTTGGGCCTGTTTGGTACTGATCAAAATCTAATAGGAAAATTTGATACAACAATGCATCATCACGTTGTCGTTTTCATAATACATATTTTTGGGTGTGAATAAATAATAACATAAACTGGAATTTTCTCAAAGTGTAGAGTTGCTTTTTACTTTTTACAGAAGCTCATATGACTTTTTTTCACAATAAAAGATTTTCTGTCCCAAACAGGAACATTCATCTGAAAAAAATGTATTCGTAAACAACACGGGACAAAAATGACATTTTTCTTTTTATACTTTTGGCTTACTTTGGTTAGCCATCATCCTTTTTCCTACTTACCACAGCTGTTAACTGGAACATAAGCATGAAACATGACTGGTTAATGATGCAGTAGAAAAAGTATATGAAGAATACACAAATCTATATATTTTAGCCACCGCCCTCTGAAAAACCACTAACCATTTAATAAAATTTTCTTTAAAATCGTTAAATAAATTCAGCAAGAAGATCAGACAATAACAAACAATAAGATCAGACTTTTTTTTTTTTTACCAAAGGCCTAAAAATGTCCGCAGGGATATAAAAACTATTACAGTTTATCTTCTAGGCTCCCCTCAACCAAAAACTTTACTAAAATAAATTAAATCAATGCTAAGTTAGTACCCTTACTTTAAAAAAATCACTATTATTTTATTTTTCTTTAGTCACTGTGGAGGGGTAGAAAAAGCCTCCAGAGCCGCAGGTGGCAGACCCCTGTTTTAGAGAGTGAAGGCTTAATTGATGAGTGGCGTGTAGAGCCAGCCTACCCAGAAGTGAAGTAGATCTGAAGATTGTGCCTCCAGGGATTGGCTTGCCCCCTAGTCCACCATTTTTGATCTTCCTTGTTCTGGGAATCTATTAATGTGTTGATTTAACATGAATATTTCCCCGCAAAGACTTATCACCTGATGTCAAGGTTACAGATTAACCCAGCAAGGCGTTCCTGGCTAAATCCCTATTTTCAGGATCACAGAGGGTGAGCTGAGTCTTGTGTTAGAACATACACCGACTTTCAGACCTGTGCTCCCAGCTCAGCATTTATAGGTTACATAGTTACAGTGGCATAACAGTAAGACAGAGAATCAATATTGAACTAATTGGCCTGGCTGGGAACAGCTGGTTCAAAGGCGCGCTCTTCTCTGCGGTGGCGCTTCTCTGATTTATTGCAGTTGTTACAGAGAGAATTGAGTCAGAAGGTTTTCATTTAATGGATTGCTAGTCAGTGCTGTACTCTTATAGTGCCACACTTGACCTTCAGTTCAGGATAGGAACCAGAGAGTGGAATTAACGACAGTCGTCCCGCTCCCGCAGCGTGGAAGTCAGAGGAAATGTGAAGTCTTCTCTCAATAAACTTTGCTGGAAGCTTGAAAGTAAAATAGAGAGCTGAGGCCCAGCTTGTGGTTCAGTAAACACACCGTTCAATGAACTTAAAAGTGCATGCTTGCCTAACATATTCAACATTTATGATGGCTCTGCAGCACCGCCTGGTGGAGATGTTGGTGCATGAGTCTGTTTGTTTTTTGGACTTTCAGCTCATTTCTTTGAAGGAATTTATTTTCTTTATTGGAACTTGTAGTGGAACAGATTCTTCCATGATAAAATCAAGGATGTCATTTACCGTAAAGTTTTATAGCACAGTTGGGGAAGTTCACTGATCTCCTTCGACTTCGATCTCTCATAAAACTTTATGGCGGCTGTACTTTTACTGAGTCACACAAACTCAGTCCAGCAGCTCCCTGTCCATGCCGCTGTAACACAGAGGAGGTCCACGTCCACAAATAGAATCCCCAAGAGTTTCTCCAACTCTATTGTCCCATCACTTCTAAGTTGTTTTTGTAATTAAGTGGAGAAATGAAATATGTTTTAAGTTGTCCACCACCATAGAAGAATAGGGGATAACAGCAACAAATGTGGTCTTTCATAAGTAAAAACACAAGCTTTCATGTTTCTGATTCAAGAAACTGCTCAGAAAGTCCCATTCTGTGTTGTAACTTCATTTTTTTCTGTTGTAACTTTTTTTTTTTTTTTGTCTTTGACGTGTTTGCTATACTCATCGTCTGCTGCTTTATTTTCCAGCTGACATCAGCAGGGAAGAGCTGGAGGGAAAGGAAAGCAGGATGTCTGTGAAGAAAAACTGAAATGTTTTACTTTCTGTTTGACTTACTGGATGGAAGTTCTGTCCAATTCTAAGATTACTGTATTATCAGTTAAAAAAAGGACAAAAAAAACCAAAAACAAACTGCCGTTCCTTGTATCTTCTGTGTTTCTTGGAGTTTTGTTTACAGTGTCACCTCGGATCCTGTTTAGGTTAAAAATACTGCCATCTGCTGGAGAAATAGTATAAAAGCCATTATGCATTATAGATAAACTGACAACAGTAGTTAATATAGAACTGTCTTGATTCTTAACATTTAGATATCATCTAAATATTTAGATTTCATATAGAAAATAACTTTAAAAAAATCCACATTTATGTTTCTTGTTAGAATTTTAGAGTTTTATATAGTATGGAGCTACTTTCACTATTTTTCTTCCCTCCATCAATGATGCCTGCCTCTTAGGTCCAGTAGGGACCTGAAGAAACTTCTTGAATTCTCTTTCTGTCCACACATGGTCTGGTGGATTCCAAACTCAGAATTGTTGACAGAAATTCAGAAAGCAACTATTTTCTTAACTTATCGTATTGGTATTTCAGAGCAAATAATACATATTATATGCGATAAAGAGCTGTATCTGGTGCTTGTGCTTTTTAAAAAATATATATTTCATGTTAACAATTCTAGGAAAAGAAGATTGTGGAGTCGATAACTGTAGCCACACTTTGTGTTTCTAAAAAGTAAATGTTTACCCGTGTGTGGTATGAGAACATCGGACTTTTCGGAGGCAGATTCCGAACATTCCTTACATTTGTGTTATAGCCTCTGTGCTCGTCAAACACGTGTCGCGCAAATGGACACTTGAGGCAAAAAAAAGAAGGAAAGAGAATAAAAAATAGAAGATTTAAAGTTGAAAGACAAAGCTTAAGAAATGTGCTCTTCCTATAAAAGGGATGTGTCAGCACTGACGGGGCATCTGTTAGCCTGCAGACCTGGTTTGTGCACCACTGATCTTTTGTAGACCCCCCATTATTAGCTTTAATTGCTTCATAAAAGTTATATTTTTAGCATAATTTGTTTGTGATTTTCCACACTGCCACTCAGTTCAGTTGGTTACATTAACTCCATGATCGGGCTGCTCTGAAACTTTACTTCTTAAAAATGTCAGTTGTTTGCACAGCTGCATGTTTGTGCCAGCTAATATGTGTGTCACTGTCTTTCCCCCACAGTCCATCCATCCAGTCTGATTAAGTTCTCGTGTGTCCTGTTGCCTGCAGCGATTAATTAATGACCCATTTGCTTAATTGCACAGAACCAGCAGGACGCAGAGGAAAGTAAGGGGTTTGCTTTGTGGGGAGTGGATGTTTGTCGGGATGTAAAGGAGGGAGGAGGAAACTGTTGAAGTGAAAGCTCAAACTCACATAAAAAAACAGAAAAAGGTTCTAAATCATCACATTTCTGCAGAGTTTTTCCTGAAGAAATCTCAGTCCCTCAAACTGTTTTTGCTCGTCTTCTCCATCCATGCACAGTGTGGCCTTCTCTCTGGGACACTGCAGAAGCTTCAGGTACTCGTCTGTCCTTTTGTGTGACATTGTGCTGAGTGTGTTTTTCCACGTTGTCAAAGGTCATCAGTTCCCTCTGACCATCTGTCAAAAGCCTTTTCCGGGCTTCCCCGCAGTTTGTCCACAAGCTGTGGCTGCCATTTGGTTCAACAATTAAAAAAAAGCCCCTTTAAGGGTTTTTTTTCTCTTTTTTCATTGAGGGTCAGCGCTAAAATGTTGACTAAACTCTTTTTTTTCTTTTTTACTGCTGATCTGCATTGTTATTAACACAATATTGTTTTTTTTCTAAATTATTAAGCATATTTCAAATAAGAAAAGCTATAATTATAAGTATCAGATCACTTACAGTCATTTCCATCTATGTTTCTGCTCCAGTTATGACAACCTTCATTACAATATTCTTTCTTAAACTTTTTTTTTTTTTTTTTTGCTATCATTCACATATAGAAATGCCAGACTTTTACACAGTCTTGCACACGTTTTAACAAATGTGTCTCCCCTCTGTCAAAGTTCTGTCATCCAATTTAGATGATTTTAGACTTAACTTCGCTGATTTTAGGTTTGGTTTGCACAAGAGTAAAAGTTTTTTTGGCAATAATGAAGTTTTTTACAACCATGAAAAAAATAAAGTTTCGTAATAAAATAAATATCTTTTTAAATGTATTTTTATGAATTGGATTAATAGGAATGTGGAATTCTTCTGTTCTTGTTTAAAAAAATGGATAGGAGGAGTTTTAAAATTAAAGGATAAACTACTACTTTTTTAGGCGGGTAAAAAAAAGTTTGCCTTTTTGTCACTCAGATGGATTTTTTCGATATGGCATTAACTTTTGTACTGTATGTATGAAGTTTATATCTTATAAAAAGTTTCTTGACATCATTTCTGTTTCAGAAATCTGCTGCTTCATAAGTAATCTGTAACAGTTTGCTTTGTTTTAATTATTTCTCAATTTAATTGGCTAGTCCTAACATGTTTAAGTGTTTGAATCTTTGACATGTATGGTCATTTTGGTTATCATGTTCCCAGTTGCAGTTTTTTTTTTTTTTGTGGATAACGTGGGGTTTTCCCAAGTGTTTAGGAGGACATTAAAACCAGAGTAATTAAAAAAAGTTAACTTTTGTTGTTACAAATTTGATTTTGACAAAAATGCTTTGAAAGGTTATTAGAAAATATTAACAATCCAGTCATTTTGGATTTAAGGTGAAATTCTGCATGACTTGAAGACAAAATATTACTTGTTTGCAATTGATTTAATTGCCAGTGCAGAGTTCGGTGTAAAGCATTATGCTGGGGCTGCAATCATTGTGCAGTATGCATCCACAAACAGTCACTCTGCAGTCATGTCTGTGTACTCTGCATGTGCCATAGCTTTCTATTCCTTCACATTGACATTCATGCTTGGTCACCATGTCAGGCTGGGTTATGTATATTTGTATGTCCAGCAGATTGCGAGACAAACTGAAAATCCGGAGAATTATTTGCTGTGGAGAGTTGTCTTATTTAATGAAAAATACAGGATCATCGTACAAACTCCAGGGTTTGACAACAGGATGCACCAGTGAGCTCAGTGTGGTTTTGGGAGTTGTTGGTATGTTTTTGTGAATAAGAAATGTTTTTTTAATCTTATGGGATTTATTATTATTGTTATTCACATTATTTGAATTTTGGAAGCATTTTTACACACAGAGAAGTTCAGAAACATTTAAAATGACAAAAAAGACCCATTTCTTTTGCTGCTCATTAAATTCTGCTTGTCAGCTGACACATATGGAGGGTAGCCAATGCATCCAAGCTTGCACACTTTTTTCTTCATTGTAAGAGATGTTGTTGCTAGAGAAGATTTGAGCTAATTGTGACTTTCAGTTTTCCAAAGCATTCTGGGAAACCCTAACATGAATTCTAGTGGAAGCCAAAGCAGAGAGAATGAATAATGATTTTGAAAACAGATAGTCTCAGGTTAGGTCATCTGGTGCATAGTGTGATGTTACATTAACAAAGGAGATCTTGGCCTCAAGTGAGTAGAGGATTGTTAACAGGCGTTCAGACAAAAGGAGGGAGTCCCTTGTGCTCACTTTCTCTGAGACGCAGCAGCCACAGCCCCGATTGAATAACATGTTGACTGGACTGAACTGGAATCTGTGTTCTATAAAACATTCAACATCGATATTTTAGGAATTAATTTTAGGGATGTCCCAATCAGATTTTTTTGGCCCTGATCTGATTTAAAGTCATTTGAATCTTAGTGTCTGCAAATACTGAGTTTCAGTCCGATACTTTTGTTACACGTTTAAAAAACTAGCAAATTTAATAAACAGATCCAGGTTGTCTCCGATTATTAAGGCTGGGCGATACTGAGCATTTGGATATAGATCTGACACTGATCCGATACTGGTCAATATCGCCGATATCGATTCTAATATCAATATCAATGTTTTTTGTAAATGTGATGGATGTGACATGAACCTTAAATATTTCAATTACTTTTAATTGCTGTGAATGGTCATTTTGTAAGTTTCTTTTTTTTAATTACTTGTTAAACATAAAAAAAAACATAATTAGGACAATATTTTCAATTAAATGTAAATAGTTTATTATAATTAGAACTTCTGGAAATTAAATAAAAAGTGAGAAAGTGAATGCGAAACAATCTACAAACCAAAAGAAACAAGTGACTATGATACAAAAATAAATCAAGGTGTTTAACAATTTAAAAAAGAACTGGTAGAAATATAAATAATTTGAAAATTATTAGGCTTTAAATAGAACAATAAAAACGATGAAAAGTAGCTTGTCAAAAACAACTCAACATTTAAATGGAGTGGAAATAGGGTGAACGATGCATGCCGCCTGCATGAATGCACTGAGATCTGTTAAGATTTCAGAGGGCTGGTGACAGCGGTGAGGCAGCGACTCAGCTGGGTCCTTTTTGCTGATACAGAAAAGTTTAAAGTATCAATTTGATACTGACTTCAACTTGAGATCGATACTATTGATATTTTGGAACAATCTGCCTATCACTACTGATTATACTTCACTAACCATCTTTGATCACTTAATGTTTAAACATTCCTAATAGATTAGATACAATTGTACACTTTGAGGGTTATTATGTTGCTATCTGTTTAAGAAAATAAAAAAATAAAATAAAATTGCAGTTGTTAGAATAACAAAAAACAGGTGAATCTGGGTGATATTACAGCTTTCCACCTACATTTGTATTTTTTTATTCCTTTAATTCTCTTTAACTTATTAAATTATAATATAATATAAAAAAATTGCTGACTTGATAAACAGTGTCCGCCAGCTATTTACGCATTAGGTGATAATTGCATGACATTTTAAGATCGTAGATTACTTGGTGAGACCAAAGGGCAAAATGTTCACGTGCATTTTTTTTCTGCAAGTGTCAAGTTGTAGTGAACAATGACACAAGACGTAAAGGTATGTAAGGGCGAAGCAGGTGAGATGGAGGCATGTCGGACAGATTTTTTTATTTCAACTTTCCCAAAACCTGCGCACTGTGCAAGGAGCCCGTTAGAGCTGTTCGAGTGATAACAGTACGCTTTTTGGACGTCCCTCGTCAGCAACCTGGCTGTTAGAAATGAGAAAATTGGACAGAGTGTAGTTTGTGTACATAAGAAGCCAGTGACTACTGACTAAAGTGCAAAGTGAGGGTATAGGACAACGTACTTCCTGACAAAACCTTTATACATACTTTATTTACGACAATACGTGCACAACACTGGTACAGCCCATTTTCATGACGTGACTCAAGTTGGTCGCATAAGCTACATGGGAACTTAGAAGACACATCTGCGCTCCTGTTATGATGCAGCCTACCCCCTGTCCCCCATCTAGGACACTGCACAAATCAGGACAACCTAAGACCCAGCCGTGATCATGTGACTAAGGCATAACACGTGAACTATTTGCTATTAACAACATCCATAAACCTAGTTTAAATGACTTTTTACATAATACCACAGCACAAATGAGAGCATCTTATCAGTGACTGTAAATCTTTGATAAATGATGGTTCTTGATGGTGACAAACAACAGACTTGTTTGTCACTTGTTTCAGACTTATCCTGATCCTGACAAACATTTACAGGAAAAAACATGTTTGTGACTGTATATTGGCTTGTTGTTAATACTGAGGTTTCCTGCAGTTTTTATCACTTATTTAACATTTTTTCACAATAGAAAATGTAAAAAATATTTTTAAAAATAACATTTTGTTTTGATGTGTAGTGTTGAAATACTGAAAAGAGCTGCTTCTAGATGGGTTGTGTGTATTTTTTCTTTTTTTGTAAACTTAAATGTAGATTTAAACCCACAGCCGAACTCCAAATTTCTTTTCATTTTGGTGTATAAAAAGCTGTTAAAGAGCATATCGATCACTTTTAATCACGCCTGTCTGTGTGTTTTAGAGGGGGAGCACCCCACATTAAACGGGCTTTGTGGCTGGCATTGTGAACTGATGTGTGACAATAATAGCTGCAGGCTATGATGGGACATTTTCCTTCTCCCATGCTGAGCTGCCCCCTTAGAGCCCGACTGTCTGCGTGTGTGATGCGTGGTGTGTGCGCGTGTCCTCTGTTGTGTGCGCTCTTGTTGGCGCGCCTGCAGCCTGTAGAGTCTTAAGAAATAGGGCCTGTCAGAAGTGACTGATCAGACTAATCAGGTGGAACACGGCAGACAGCAGGATTAAAATACACTGGAGAGGGAAAGCCCAAACATAGCTCGGAGCAGGACACGCCTAGTATGCTGTTTTTGTTTGTGTGAGCTAAGGATCTCCCTTTTCTTTTTTTTACTATTCGTTTACAAAAATGTGATCATTTTTGCACACCCAAAATGTCCGTAACCCTAATCAGTAGTTATTTTAGAGCCTTGTTTCACCAGCTGGCTGTTCTTGCATTAAGTGTTTGGCAGAGCGAGCTGCACCAGAGTATAATTGTTTACCGTGACAGTCAAGCTGTCTAACGTAAATGAACTTTACACGCCTAAAGGGATGGATCATCAGGAATGGAGATAACAGGCCGTGTTTATCTTCTCTGTTCATCCATTTAGTCATCCAGTCATTCCAAATGTACATCCTTGTTCTGGTTTGGTCTAACAATTATTGATGTTGCTTTTTTTTTTTTTTTAATGCACTGGAATAAAAGCACTCATCAATATTAATGGCTACTCTATGTTGAGATAATGCTCACATTCATTACCATCCATTAATGTTTGTTTGTCTAATCTGATTGGACTGTCACCTCCATATGCATATTCAGGACTTCTCTAGTGTTTATGTGAGTAATCCTGAATGACCCACTCTGATAAAAATTGTGTTTTTGGTGTTTTTAGCTTGTTCTTGTGTCTCAAATCAACTTTTTTTTTTTTTTTTTTGCTGTTAACATCTATAAACTGAGCTTTAAAAATGTTGTCTGTTGGTCATATCCACATTTTTAGCCATTTAAAATAAACTTGTTTAATTCCTGAAATTAGTCTAAAACTGTCTGTGTGCTGCCCCCTACAGGTTGAAACAAGTTGAATTTAGTGATTGGTCAACTAACACCTGGTTCACTCTGGACGCGGAAGCAACGCAAAGCGGAGCGGAGTGGGCGGGGAGTCCGCTCTCTCCTGCATTTCACACCAGACCTGCATTTTCTGCGATGGTCGACAGGCGCTTCTGCTAGAGTTTTTTATTTTAATTATTAACCTAAAAATATTACCTATGTTCTGCTAAGAAGAACTGCTCTCTGCTTCTCTCTGCACTGCACTTCTCTCTCCGGTGCGAGCCTTCCGGGGAGGACCACGGCACTCCGCGTCTGGTGTGAACCACACCATAAATTAACAAGGGCGCCGAGTGGAAGCGACCTCCGTTCCGCGCCACATCCAGTGTGAACAAGACTTTCGTCCCATGTCATTCCAGAAGTTTCACGCCATCATGCTCTGGCTCTAGTATAAAGGCCCCACCCATCTTTGTTTCTGTAACGGTCGGTTGTTATCACGTTAGCTTTAGCATGGCTCGTGGCTGTATTGCCTTCGGTTGTCAAAAATCTACTGGCTTGCACAACTTTCTTTTGTACTTGGAATTAATGAACATTTCACTTGAGATCGTTTGCTTGCTACGTTAACCTTTATTAGCTATGATGCTAGCATCATTGTAACACTCAGGCACGGGTCTGCCTCGGTCTGGACCATAAGCGCCTGGAGAAGGTGGAGGAGAAAAATCCTCAACCTCCACAGAAAGTTTTGAAGAGACACTGACATAGTACCACTCTCTATATTGAAGACGCAGAGTGACTACCGTATTAAGGATGTAGCGACTCTATAGCTGCGTTTCATTACACATTTGCACAAAACTTTATCGAAATTCTAGGATTTTGAAAAAACACAGTTTGAAATGACACCGTTTCCATTAAATCATAATTTTGCGATAAAGCACAAACCAACTCACGCGATAAGTCATTAAAAGCACAGCGATGAATGAGAACAAGTATTTTTTTATTTGATTCACTAAAAGGGAGCATTTGGGTGACGTCACAGCCCTGTCTGGGGCGCGTGCAGTGCAGCATGACTCAGAAGAGTGAGAAGTCTGTTCACCGGTTAAAAAAAAAAGCATTGTGTCTAACAAGTAAGTATCTGGACCTTTTTTCTGTTTGAAAACACGACAAGATCTATTCAAGTTTCTGTCACGGCACTCGCGGTCATGAGACTTCCGTATGACCCCCAATTTATAATGAGCTGTGATGCTGTGCGGCCTCTCGATGCACTGGCTGTGCAACGCTCAGAGCAGACACTTCATACCGAGAAGCGCATTTATTTCGAAAAAAGTGTTTCCATTAAAGTTTTGCGAAAAATGTCTATTTCGATACACCACAAATACCACCTCCTCCAAGTGCAAAAACTTTTTTTTCGAAAAATGACAGTTTTTTCGAAATTGTCATGTTTCCATTAGGAGAATTTATTATTGAAATTTGAATTTGCGAAATTTCAGAGTTAGTGGAAACGCGACATATGAGAATCCTTGCCATTGGTCCCGCCCACAGCTCAGAATACTTTAACCTTAAATTTGCATTTCTGAGTATTTCTTTATTTAAGTCATTGTGAGTTTTGGAGCAGACAAAAATTGCTAATTCAAAATGATCGTATTTGTGACGCAGGGTTAGAGGTCCCGCCCACATTTAGACTAAATTGGTATAATCATAATTAAAAGACCACTTATTAATAAATCAAAAGATGAGCAGAGTGGGAACAGTAATTTAATTTAAAAAGTTATCCTAATTTTTTTTTTTTCCGCTGCTTTTTCATTTCATTGTTACAACAAATTTGTCAAATTTGATGTGCCCGTCCTTCATGTCGACTCATATTTGAGCACCCAAAGATGTCAGTCACTTTAGTGTTTAGAAAAACAAATTTACATTTTTTTTAACTCTCTCTTTATTTAATTGCTCCTCCCTGTCTCCTGCCTCCTCAGTCATCTGTCCCTGGAGCTGCTCTAATTAAATATTGGGTCGGTGATGGCACACAGTCATCCAGCTGAGCAGAGGAGAAAGGCTCTAATTCCAGATCTCAGGATGGAACTGTGGCACACAATGGCCCTGCCATCCTCTCTTCTCCCCCCCATAGATTCACAACTGAAAGTCCTCTCCTCAGGCAGCTTTTTAATAGCACCCCCCCACCCTACCCCCCCAACACACACACCCACACAAACACTCCTCACACAGTCATATGCATTTGCATCCACATGCAATTGTACATACACCTGTGTACTAGTAGCACACGCACACACGTGTGTGACCCACTATGACTGTCTGTCACTTGTGCTGCTGCTCACACTGCTTTGGGCCTTTTTGAAGTGTTCTAAAGGCCAGGCGACAGCCTTTTTATTCCCCACATCATGCAGAGCTCAGACTGCTCAGCTAGATCTACGACTCAACTTGCCGGTATTGTATGAGCAGCACTCAAGGGCAGACTGCTGGGGACTGAGGCTTCCTGGTCATTTTCCCCACATTATGGAGCTCTTAAAAGCACTTGAAGCAGGACGATTTAGCATGAAGGGGATTTTAAAATCAAGTAGCTCGAGCGGGATGTAGTTTCCTCACATGGACGTTTGGGTGATGTGGACAGCTGGTTGTCAAGAAAAATCAAACGCAGACTCTGGCTTTTGGACTGAGAAATACACTGCTCACAAAAATTAAAGGAGCACTTTCAAGAAACACATTAGATACATCAGATCTCAATATGAAGTTGGATATCTATACAAATGACGACAGGGGAGTGTCTTAGGAACAAAAGGATGCCAAGTCTTTTAATTGAAATTAAAGTTTTCAGCCTACAGAGGGCTCAATTGTGTAGATACCATAAAATCAGAGTAAAATGAATATTTGGCAGGCTAGTCCATTTTTTCCTAAACTTAATTTTTGCAACTCAAAATGCTTTTCAGTATCTTGTGTGGCCCCCACCAGCTTGTATGCATGCTTGACAACGTGGCGTCATACTCCTAATGAGACGACGGATGGTGTCTTGTGGCATTTCCTCCCAGATCTGTGTGAGGGCATCCCTGAGCTGTTCTACAGTCTGAGGAGCAACCTGGCGGCACCTAATGGACCCAAACATAATGTCCCAGAGATGTTCTATTGGGTTTAAGTCAGGGGATCGTGAAGGCCATTCAGTTGTTTCAATTCCTTCATCCTCCAGGTACTGCCTGCATACTCTTGCCACGTGAGGCCGAGCATTGTCGTGTATTAGGAGGAAACCAGGACCTACTGCACCAGCGTAGGGTCTGACAATGGGTTCAAGGATTTCATCTGGGTACGTTATGGCAGTCAGAGCACCATTTCCTAGACAGTAGAGGTCTGTGTGTCCCTCCATGGATATGCCTCCCCAGACCATCCCTGACCCACCACCAAACCTGTCATGTTGAACC
Source organism: Oryzias melastigma (assembly GCF_002922805.2). Taxonomy (NCBI): domain Eukaryota; kingdom Metazoa; phylum Chordata; class Actinopteri; order Beloniformes; family Adrianichthyidae; genus Oryzias; species Oryzias melastigma. The sequence goes on from NC_050514.1 coordinate 10,600,401, forward strand.
ACGTTGCAGGCAGCATAACGTTCTCCTTGTCTTCTCCAGACTCTTTCACGTCTATCACAGGTGATCAGGGTGAACCTGCTCTCGTCTGTGAAAAGTATAGGGCGCCATTGGCGGACTTGCCAATTCTGGTGTTCTTGAGCAAATGCCAGTGGAGCTCCACGGTGCTGGGCAGTGAGAACAGGGCCCACTACAAGACGTGGGGCCCTCAGGCCACCTTCATGAAGTCTGTTCCTGATTGTTTGGGTAGAGACATTCACACCAGTAGCCCTCTGGAGGTCATTCTGTAGGGCACGAGCAGTGTTCAGGTGTGGATGTGCCATCCTGGAGAAGTTGGACAACCTTTGCAACTTTTGTAGGGTTAAGGAATCGCCTCATACTGCCAGTAGAGATAATTATCAAGCCGAAATCAGCACGAGTGGAAAACCAGCCAAAAAAGATCAAGAGGGAGAAACTTGAAATGACCTCCACATGTAACACCAGTCCTGTTTTGAGGGTTTTCTAATTGTTGCCACTGAAGTGCACCTGTTGTTAATTCCGTCAACACCAATACATCTGAAATTGATCAACGAGCCCCTCAGCTGCTCAACCAACAAGAAAATTATCAGACAGGTTTAATTCAATTCATGCCAGGCCCACTAAAAAAAGTGTTCCTTTAATTTTTGTGAGCAGTATAAATGTAAAGCTTCACTTCGATCATCTTTTGATGTATTTGCGTTTCCTGTAGTCTTTGAATTAGGATCGTGCAGTTTTTAACCAAAATCATAAAACGTGTGTCATTTTCTCGAATCAAGTTTTCATCACAAATTCACCTTTCAATTTTTGGCGAGACCATTGGTGCGGACTAAGACTACCCCTACTTCCTGTCGTCTATCTGTTGAAGAGTAACCAAACCCTTAATCAAATTTTTTAGGGGGTTATTTAACTCTATAAATGGGGCTTAAAATTGCTGTCTGTTGGTCATTGCCAAATTCTTGACAAATTAAAATGAACTTGTTTTATTCTTGAAAATATTGTCAAAAATCGTCTGTGTTTTGCCCCCTACAGGATTAAATGAGGTATTACAGTTGAATTTCGTGATTGGTCAAATCATTTAAGTTCCACGTCATTTCAGAAGTCCTACATCATGAGCTCCAGCTCCAGTAATGATAACAGTCCTGTTCTCCAACCCCGCTCCACTGAGTTTTCTCCTCTGATTTTCACAGTTCCGCTGTGGTTGGAATCAGTCTTCAACTTCCCTGTTTGGTTACCCTTTAAGTGCTTTTCTGCTAGCTTATAGCCTTTCTCAAACCACATTACTGGTGCAACAAAAATGGTGAGCAACATTAGAGCTGTCCAGTTTGAAGCCAGGTGACAGCTCAGACGAGGAAAACAAAGATGCCCATGGATCTAGTCGTTTATAAGTGGATTCCTCGGAATGAAGCCGAGCAGGAAGCTTGAGGCTAGCTGCTGTAGCTTCTACGTCAAACATACAATCCTCTTCAAAGGGCACTTACTCCTGATTCCCAACAATTTGAACCAAGAAATACTTAGAAATGCAATTTTAAGCTTGATTTTTCTTAAGGACTTGAGTCTTTATTAACCCCCTAACACCTAAGGCGTTGTTGGCGTCGCTTTAAATACAAAATCTTTAGCATACTATAAGTTTTTTAATTGTTAACACGATCACTGTAATTCCATGAGTTATTTAAAAGCCTTAAACTCATCCAGAAGCACAAAAATTGATTTTCTGATTAGTAAAACGTCAAACAACTTTTTTAATTTTTGTGCCTTTAATATTTCAACAGGCACCAACTACTGGCCCTTTCATTACACACAAGAGTGACACAAATAGAACAACTTAAACCTGCATTTAAAGCATTCATATAACATTTTCAAAATACCATGGATGGCATGAGCTATACTTGTGAAAAGATTTGTGAAAACAACACATGTGAATGCATTTTCAAGGGTAGATATAATGTTTTTTAATGTCAATTTTTTCTACACTTGATGAAGTGTTAAAATGCAAGTTTTAAAATACTTGTTTTCACTTCCTCAGAAAATGTTAATTTTAGATTATGGAGAAGCACAGAGTTAATGTGTTAAAAAGAAATGGCATGACCCCACCGGGGGGAAAGTAAGAATTTAATTCATTTGGGTAACTGTAACCACACTGCAGTAGTTTAGGTTATTGTTAATTATGGAATACAATTTTGGACTGTCTAGCACTCATTCAAGTTTGGAAATGGATATAGTTTGTCAGATTTTGGGGGGTTTTCACTTGTCTTGTTGCTTACTGAAGTTACTTGAATGACTTGAGTGTTAACTTGACTTGTTCAATTTTCTTCACAACTTCAAATTTGCTTAAGACTCGGGGATTAAGACTTATCTAATAAATCATAAAATATGAATTTTTTGTTCGGTTTCCAGGAAAAAAAAAAAGGTTGGGAAAACAAAGCAATTTCCAGAAATCAAAGTGAAATATTAAAAAATTAAACAAAAGAAGAAACCGGAAAAGGTAAAGTATGATAGGAGATTGCTGATCGGATGATGACGTTTGTCCATCATTTCAACTGAAAGATATTTTACTTGAAGCAATACTAGATATGCTCCTTTTATTATTTATTTCTTTTTTTTACTTTAGTATGCAGACATTGCAGGCAGATAAAAAAAAAATGCAAACGTCATCATCCAATCAGCAATGTCACATAGTTTTTACCCTTTTCGGTTACTTGTATTGTTTCATTGTTTAACATTTCATTTTGATTTCTGGAAACTACTTTTGTTTTTTGAAATGTTTCATTTTAATTTTGTTTTGATTTTTGAGATGAAATGTTTTTTAACGATTTATTTTGCCGTTGTGTCTTTAATATATTTTTGGGTTGAGCGATTTGCACTCCAGGGCCACTGTACTATTGCGCTGCATGCAGATTCTAACAATGGTCAGCCCTTTTACTTCACAGCACGAAATCTTGTTTTGGCCGAGTCCTTTCTGTGTGAAGTTTGTATGCTCTCCATGTGTGCATGTGGGTTTTTTTCTTGGAACTCCACTTTTCTCCCACAGTCCAAAAACATGCTATTACAAGTCGATTGTTGTGAGACTTGTGTGATATTTGTGTGTCCAGCAGAATGAATTTGTGTCTTTGGCCCTGTGATGGACTGGGGAGTTATCAGGAGTGTACTCCACCTTTGCACTGAAGTAGCTGGGATAGGCTTGGGTGGTATGTATATATATATATATATATATATATATATATACATATATATATACATACATGTCAATATCATATAAATAAATTATAATTTATTTTATTTTAATGTATTACTCTTTTATAATTCACGCATGGATTGCAAGATCTTTAATTTAATTTATGCTGGGATTAATGTCACAAATCCACAGACTAATTGTACCAATCGATCATTTGAAGACCAAATTTATTAACAACATTTTTCTATTTGATACACAGTGAGCTCAGTCGACAGAATAGCAGGCGGTAAGATACTCTTACTTAGCAAGACAATGATTAGGTAGGGTGTCCAGTCCTGTGACACATCCATCACATGATAAATACTTTGGTTTATTTTTTACTGGCACAAAATTATTTATCTTTATAGAAATGCATTGAATCCAAATGAGTAATTGAGTCGTGTCAGGAAGTGGAGCAGAGTTAATAAATCTAAAAAAAATCACCTATCATTTACAAAAAAAGTGTAAATTTGTTAAACTGCTGTTTGTTTAATTGAATAATTATGACGTTTTATTAATGAAAAACACAAATAGGTTTTATCTTGAGCTGTGTTATTAATAAGTGTACGGTCTTTTCATTGAGCTTGCCTGCCTAACTTTAGTAGAAGAGTTAAATCAATTAAGAATGTAGAAATATTGCCAAGGGGAAATCATTTCCATCCATTCATAGTCTTAACCTATTGGCATTCTGCTTCAGCCTGTCCCAGCCACTTTTGGGCGAA
>NC_050514.1:10605241-10663323 GCF_002922805.2 Oryzias melastigma
TCTTTATAGAAATGCATTGAATACAAATGAGTAATTGAGTCGTGTCAGGAAGTGGAGCAGAGTTAATAAATCAAAAAAAAAAAATCACCTATCATTTACAAAAAGTGTAAATTTGTTAAACTGATTTGTTTAATTGAATAATTATGAAGTTTATTAATGCAAAATTCAAATAGGTTTTATCTTGAGCTGTGTTATTAATAAGTGTACAGTCTTGTCATTGAACTTGCCTGCCTAACTTTAGTAGAAGAGTTAAATCAATTAAGAATGTAGAAATATTGCACAAGGGAAATCATTTCCATCCATTCATAGTCTTAACCTACTGGCATTCTGCTTCAGCCTGTCCAAGCCACTTTTGGGCGAAGGCAGGGGAAAACCTAAACAGTTTGGAAATTTTTTCCATGAATGGTTTAATTGATGAGTATAGTTCTCTGAACAAATTAAACTGTTTCCAGCAATAGAAAAAAATTCTTATGTTTTTGTTTCCATGTAGACTCTATATTAAGGTAATTTTTGAGCCGAATTTGTCTGATTCATATTAACATCAATAGGCATCAGGGGGTAATTACATGTGATATAAAAAACATAGTGATAAAGTAAAATAGAAAAAATAATCATTTACATTTTTATTGGATTGCTTTTTAATGAAAATGTTAATTTTACAAAAGCGATGTATTTCTTTTGCATTAAATCAAAGTAATAAAAACTTGTTTTAGCCCATATGGGCAATGTAATGTATTCCTTTTTGTAACATGTCTTCAGATAAATTTTAAGTCATTATGTTTGCAAAAATGTTTTGATATAATAATCGGGAAAGAAAACTCGTAGTTTGATGCTGCGGTCTTGGTTTATAAAAATTGGCCATTGAAAAGCCTGACCCAATGACCTGTTGAAAATGTGCTTGTACAGTATTTTTTTTTTTCAATCTGCTGCTGGGTTTTGCAGTAGATTTTTTTTGTTAGCTTCATTAATTGAATCATCAATGTTTTGTGTACCCTCTAGGAGTTATTTTGTAAACCGTATCCTTTTCAAAACTCTGTTTATATTAAACCAGTAGTAGCTCTTTCCTGTTGAATTTGAGTATTTTCCGGAGTACAAATTGTACTGGAGTAAGTCACACTGGAGTATAAGTTGAAAGAGGCAAACAATGCCTAAAGAAAAAAGAAAAAACATCTGTAAGTTGCGATGGAATATTAGTCGTACTTTTGGGAGAAAAGCACAACGGTTCCAAACAGATCTGCCAAGCTCAGCGAAATACTGCTTTCACATCAAACAAAACTTACGCATTAAATTTGCATCTGCTGCCTCCTTTGATGCGCATCAAATTTGATGATCAACGCTCATCCAAATTTTTTTCAGAAAATAAATACTCCTATCACATGTGAGAGAAGCTAAAGAAGGGTACATGTTTTGCCTCATATCTGCATGAAAGCATTGAGTTTATACCTCATTTACAATACATGGAAGACACGGATGATGTTGAGAGATCAGGTTTATTTAATTGGAAGAGCTCTACAAGGCATCGGTACATGAGAAAATTATCTTAAAATCCAGGAGGAGAATGATCAGATTCTCCTCCGTGTTTGTTTTAGATAGCGCTGCTTTTTTGTGCATTGTTGTCTATAGTAAATGCTGTTACACACACTTACAGTGCCCTCTCACGATTGTTAGTGGGAAACAACCACTAAAGCGGGGTAATAACAGATATATGAGCTTAATTTTTTTTTTTTCAAAGTTTTTAAGTTGCTCCTGAGTATAAGTCGCACCCCTGGCCAAACTTATACTCCGAAAAATATATGGTTAAAGTGATTGGTTCCCTACAAAATATGTTACATAAGAATGTACTTTAATAAGTAGACTATTTATGTGTTCTTGTAATACTTTGATTTGTATAACTGGAACTGATAAGAAAGACTTTCTTCAAAAGGATGAATTTCCTTTTCTATCTCTGCCACACAAGGATGCTGGAAAGTGTTGAGAAATTCCCCTTTCCCATCTACAATGGTTGAGGTAAATCTTCTTTTAGGTTTTGTGTGGGTATTTGCTGCTGGGGATGGGGGTGGTGTTAATCTGTATCCTGTGTGCTCAGGGTTTTGGATCTTTGTCGATGTGTTTTTGCCCTGAATGATAATTCTGCCTGTTGGAAAGACTAGGGGTTGTTGTGCAACATCTTGGCGCTCAGCTCTTCCCTTCTTTTCGTGCCACACTCTTTCCTCCGTCACTCCGTTTTCCTTCTCCCTCTCCTTCCAGCTACCCTTCTTCAGTCCTTTGCAGCACCCTCTGAGGCGGTGGAAGTGCCTTGACAGCACAAAGAGACAGTGTTTCGTTGGGGTGGGAACAGCAAGAGAGAGCTCATCTGCTCAGCATGACGCCCATTACGTATTGATCTGGCTCGTAGGCTCTGGTAGTGCAAGTTAATGTTTGCAGCTAAACCAGTTCTAAAAAGGGCTTCCTCTGCCTTGATGTGATGATCAGATTCATTCTCACTGCTAACCATGATTTACTGGGAGATGGATGTGGTGGAAAATTTTGACAACAGGCACATGTTTGTGAAATCTCCGCCCTGGTGTTCTTAGACTATAAGCCCATTGATCTGAAGGGAGAATTAATTTGCTCTGGCACTAATGTGGGAGGGATCTAACGTCATAGTATTACCCAATGTCAGATCCAGGCTGTTCAATTAGACCTGGCAACAAAAGCAAAGGGATCGTTTACAACTGCACCACATGATCTCATCAATTATATCTTTGTGTTTATTCTATGTTTTGATTAAAACGGCATGTTTACATTTAAAGTCCCATTCCAGTCATCTTTTGACCTATTTTAAAACCGTTCCCAATGGTCTTTTTAATTAAAAATATGGCAGTTTTGGGAAAAATAAAAAAAATGTGTTGTTTCTTAGGACATAGTTCCTGCAGAGTGGCAGAAGTTCATTAGAAATTCCCCTCTGAGTTTTGACTAAAGCGAGCCCGCTTTTAGTGGAAAAGATGTGGCTTTCTGAAAAGCTCACTCCTCATTGCCATAGAAATGACAACTCAGACCAATCACTGCTTGCTAACATCATCTGGTACCAAAATGGCGAAAACTGTACTGTGGAAAAACAGCAACGTACATGGTTTTTTTTTTTTGTCTACAAGTGGATGGATCAGAATGGAGATGAGGAGGGAGCTTGGTGCCTGATGATTGTGGCATCTACACCACAGCTACAAGCTTTTTCCAATAGCACATTTTTGTCTCCTTCTGATTCACAATTTGAATAAAGAAATACTCAGAAATGCAGTTTTAAACTTAATATTCTTCATTTATATCCTCTATCATGAGAGACATGCGACAAGAAGACATTAAAAGCACAATTTTCATTGGAGTGGGTTTTTAAGCCCAAATAACTTTCATGTTAACTAAAAAAAAGAAATAGTTGCTACGTTTTAGTGAAAGTCTTTTGTCAGAATCCGGGTTTCTCAATGACATGTAGGCTGAGACAAGATCTACATATTTATGTATTTGTATGAACATTGGGAGCTTTCCCGTGTTTAGGATTTCATAGCAGATGACTGTCCTGTTGTCTGCATGTGTGTATTCTTGTCTGCCCTTACGTAGCAAGGGTGTGTGTCGGGGTGTGTCTAAGGGTGCACGTTTGGGAATATGCGATTTCCCAATGACAAAGCACCGTAATAGTAGGGTAGGATTTAGCCATAAAGCAATAGGGATAATCCACTGGTTTACCAGGAAAGCTCCCAGAACACCCACACTGTAAAGGATGTGAGTCAGGCTTCAAAGGGGGCCAGGAAAGACACCAGAGAGACTCAAAAAAAACAAGCAGAGGGTTAGAAATATTATTTCTTCCTAAACACAGCAGATTGATGGTTTTGTTGGTATCAGATGGACACTGCTGGGATAATCCCAAAACAGCGAACACTCCAAACCTTTTTCATGAAAGTCTTAATAAGAATAGTGTCTTGGTCTCAGTGTGAGGATGTGCACCTCATAGGCTTGCTGCAGCTTGCACTCCTCACCCAACTCTCCACCAAAACCCGGCCTTTCATCTCTCTCTCTTACACACACACAAATAGTATAGTGATCAGATTAAATCTGACAGATAAGCACCTTTAGTTGCAGGTGCTGGAGCATGTTCTATGAATCTTAAAGAACCACGTTGGACAGATATTAATCTCCTCACCTGCACCTTACTCTCCTGCTTTCTTCTCTCATAGTGACTGATAACAGAAGCTTGATGCCTTGCTTGATAACCCTTTTCGACATAAATCTGTCACTCTAAGCCTCATGCTCATTTACAAGTCAATAATTGGCCAAATTACACAACTAGTGCCAACAACAGCAAGGAAACTCAAAAATTTTCTTTCTATGTACTTCTCAGAGGTGGTTGCATTTTCTAGGATGCTTTCAATGATTTATAGAGGATGCCCAGAAAAATAAAAATGCTTTCTTGATCTAAATTGCTTTATGTTACTGCTGCTTACTATCTTCTATCTTTTTTTTTTTACCTTAACTTTATTATTTAACTTCTGAAATAGGTATGATAGTCTTCTGGCTGTTAGAATCCTTCTTAGCTTTATTTATCGCTTGCTTTTCTTCTGTTGCACTTGACTAAGGTTGTTCTGTGACTCAGTATAGCAGCAACTTTTCATTTAACTTGTTATGCTCTTGTATGGTGCCTCTTATAGTCAAGCATAGAAATAAATGTAACGACATTTTATTATTACAGAAAAGAGAAAGCATTTCCGTTAATGGGAGCAAAAAATGTGTGAACCAAATCTATTCTTCTAAAAATTATCAACCAGGTCAGGAACCTGAGTGTACAGTTGTGCTCATGAGTTTACCTACTTTGGATACATTTAAGGCTAATTGTCAGAGAATATAAATGATGACACAAAAAACTTGTTTCCAATCATAATTTGTGGTTAGATTAAGACATTAATTTTTAAACAACAGTGTTAACCCTTTTTAAGTCATGATGACAACTGAAATGTTCCAAACTGTACAAATCAAAGTTTTACATACCACCATTTTTAATACCTTGTATTGCTTCCTAACAGCTTGAAGTCTCTTGTGGTCGTTGTGGATGAGGTTCTTTATATTTTCTAATAGTGAAGAAACAGAAAACCTCAAGTTCCTTTAAATTCTTGGACGCTCTTGCTTGAACTCCTCATCTGAGATCTCCTGATTGGCTCAATAATATTAAGGTCAGGAGACTGAGACGGCCACTCCAGAACCTTCACCTTATTCTGTTGTAATCCAATAACAAGTGGACTTGGATTTGTAGTTTTGCATTGTTGTCATGTTGAAAAGTCCAACTGCATCCCATGTGCAGCCTCCGAGCTGAGTAATGCAAGCTTTCCTTCAGTATCTGATGACGGGCAGCATTCATCTTGCCATCAATTTCCACCAAGTTTCCTGTGTCCTTGTTGCTCACACATCCCCCAAACATCAGCAATGCACCTCCATATTTCACAGTAGGAATAGTGTTATTTTCATCGAAGGCCTCATTGACCCCTCTCTAAATGTGGCATTTATGATTGTGGCTCAAAAGTTCAATCTTTGTCTCATCACTCCAAATTACTTTGATCCAGGCGTTTGGAGGCTTGTCTCTGTGCTGTTTGGTGTATTGTAAGCGAGCTATTTTGTGCCATTTGTTTAAGACTTTCTTCTGGAGACTTGACCATGCAGCTCATGAAGTGCCTCCTCATTGTGCATCTTGAAGCATCCACACCACAGTTTTTCAGAGAATCCTGGATCATAGCTGAAGTTATTTGTGAGTTTTTATTTGCAGCCCTTGTGATTTTTCTGGCAGTTGTGGCAGAAAATGTTATTGGTCTACCTGACTGCGGTTTGGTTTCAACCAGCCCCCTCACTTTCCACTTCTTGATCAAAGATTGTACACTGCTGAGCGGCTTTTTCAGCTCCTTGGACATTTTCTTATATTCCTCTCCTGTTTTGTACAGTTCAGTTACCTTTTCCTGTAGATCTTTTGACAACTCTTTAGCTTTCTTCATGACTCAGGATCCAGAAATGTCAGTGCTGCATTGGATGAAGGATACAGGGGTCTATTGGGGGCCCAGAAACTCCAAGACCTTTTGTGCACGCACATTGTTTACAGATAAACCAGTCACGTGTGGGGATGGTTACCTTTAGCTGCCATTCAAACACTTTAGTATCAGCTTGTGTGTATATTTTCAGAATAAAGTCATCAGGGTATGTACACTTATAAACAGGGTCATTTGGGAAGTTTCTGTTGTCATTATGATTTACAAAGGCCCAACCATTAATTATGTGTTTTAAAAAAAGTTGTGTTATCATTTATAGTCTATGAAAAATGATCAGGAAATCATGTCTTCCAGGGTATGTAAACGTATGAGCACAACTGTAGTGATGGACACTGACCTACATTTTGATTAATACATCAAGACAGTCACTCCTTTAAATTTTCTTTTAGGTTTTTAGGTGTAAACCTCTTTGAATTGTCTTTGTACAGAAAATGTGCAACGTAAACAAACTTGCCTTGCCTTATTTCCGGAAGTCAGATTTTCCACGGCTCAGATGAGATATCAAGCAAGAACATCTTGTCTTTGCTATTTGTAGCAATGCCACCATCAGTGAGTGTAAAAATAATTTGTCTGCCTGTCTACTAAGGTTGCTTTCACGCTGGGATAGTCCGGCAGATGCAGGCTGACCAAGCCACCTAAAAATAACCATTGTCATGATTATAAAATAGAACAATACACATCTTAAAAGTTTTTGCAATTTGAATTGCACTTAAGTTTGTTTTTGGTGAAGAGTTTGACTTTTTAACCTTTGATCATTTGTTTGAAATAAATATACAAAAGAGAACTGGTTCATTGACCCTATGGGGAGGTGAAAACCCTGCCTTTGTGCATCCATCTCTAACATCCACAAACCAAAAGGGTGTTCCTGATGGTCAAAACATGGAAGATGTGAGGCAGAAAAACAAAGAAGGCTAATAAACAATGCAGATTTTTTTTTGTTTAGTTTACTGTTATAGGACTAACTTTTGAAGGTAAATTATATTCTGAGTCAGCTTCTCCCCTATCCACCTGGATTTAAAAGGGCTTTTGATAGTTCCAAGAAATAGAACACACACACAGCTGGGTGTGTGTGTGTGTGTAAGCTTCAAAGACCTGTGATTTTTCTGAAGGTCCTGCCAACAAATAAAGGTTTACTTCTGTCAACATTATGATGGCAGTGATGAGTCACAAACCCCCCTGACCAAACATTCAAAGACTGTAACACCACTCTGCTTTTTTTCTTGGTGTTCTAACACTCAAAGTAGTTTCTGTCATGTAGGACTACTTATATTTTTTGTAACTGTCTGTAAATGTAAACTACATGTGGGTAATGTAAACTAGAACCATAAAGTGAAACTTTTCAGTAACATTCTTTTATGTGATACTTTTGTAATAAAAATATAACAGAGAACAGTCTGAGTTAAAAACAGACTAAGATATATACAGAATAGACTGCGGTGAAACACCTTTGAAAATTAAACAATTTTAATTGACCAAAAGAACCTTACTAAAGATTAGACATGTAAAAAAATGTCAGCAAAATCCCTGCACATCTTTAAATGTGATTATTACTTATGTGATTATTACTGAATTTTCTTACTCTCCTTTTGATGTTTTACCAAAACAGTCCTTGCACTTGAGAATTCAGAACATCACAAATATTAATGAGAAAAAACCTGAGTTTCATTGGTATCTAGACGTTGACTTTATTGACCACTGGAGGGGACAGCCAGAGTATGCTAGCTAAAAAAAAAATACATAAAAGTGTCTGGATACGACCAGATTCAAGGATTCTACAGAAGGCTCTTTCAGAGTCCAGACAGACCAGTTCAAACACAGACAGGTATGACTAAAAGGCTGGAGATCGGACTCTGAGCTGATGAAATATTTGATTTGCCAAACTAACCCAACTCATCTGCAACAGTTCAACTCTTGTCCAGTGTCATATAAACTGTAAGCCACATTTTAAATCACCAACTTTTCACCAAAATTCGACCCATCCATTCATCCATCTTCCAAAGGTGTTGAATCCCTTTCAGGGTCAAAATGGTGCAAAGGGGCAAACCATGACCCAGCAAACTATTGCTAATCTCAAAATTCCACCCTTTAGTCCTAAACAGCTGTGGTTCTGATTTCCTTCGGGCTTCCTTCCTTTTGGGCTTCCACTTTCAAAACTCTCATGTTCGTGGGTTGCTACCCACGTTTTTAAGTTTTCTGGCTCTATGCACAAAATGCAAGCTGAAAGTTAAACCAGTTGAACTTTGACCAATAAGGGACTCAAGATTTGGTAGTGATTTTCATTGACAGAAGGACCATCTGTTGGAAAGTTGTTCATTGGGGAGAAATTAAAAATTGCAGTTTGTGCCTGGTTGTAATTATATAATACCTTTCATATATCAGAATAGGGCTGTGAAAGATAAAAACCTGGAGCAATATTCATGAGATTTGCACCTCTTGAACATTTGGAACCAAGCTTGTTCCAACTGTCGGTTTCATGTGCTAGTATCGGGTAGTGATAGTCCAGTGTGAACACCATATGCTAAAAACAAGTTTTGAGAATGTGCTTTTAGCGCCTCTTGAATTTGTGTAAGATGTCCGGTGTGAAAGTAGCCTTTTTCTCACCCTTTTTTGTTGTGTTTTTTTTCCCTGACTTGCTGTTGTATGCTGCCTTCCTGTTTTCTTGATTTTGGCCTTTTGGTAAAAACTCAAGTATGCTCGGGTCAGTACCAGTTCACAATGTCTGTCGCCTCCTCAGCACAAAAAATGTAAACATGTTTGACATGATGTGTTTTTTTCCATACTGACTGCCCTCAGACTGCCTTGCAGACTGGTACAGAATTTACTGTAATATGTGTCTCATACTTAAACAACACGCAACACCCCAAACCATCTAAGCATAAATACAAGTTTGAAACAGTTCTGCTTTATCTTTGCCACATATCTAAATATCAAACGCAGACCATCAGACTGAGCAATTCTTGTTCTGGTTGATCATAGGAAAGTATGTAAACATGATTAAATTAAAGTCACCTTTATAATTCTATCCTAAAGCTTAATGTGTTTTTGTCTTTGATCTTTTGGAACCAGCTATGGTATAAACTGTTAGAGTTAATGTCATTTCCGTGAAAAGACCTTGTTTGATTTTTATAAAGTGGGTCCAATTATCTTGACCCTAATTGTGCCAAGTTCTGAAGCACATGTTGCAGATGTGATTTTGTGGGTGTTCAATTTTTTCGAGGGACAAACCTCTGGGAATCGCTTGGTGGACAATTGCTTTATTTACTATACCGCCAATTTGTGTAGATGAAAAGCAATTATCCCTTATCCCTTCATCAGTTCTTTGTTGTTTGCAACTGATCTCATCGGAGCTCTAGCTGCACATAACATCACGCACTAAAAGACTGTGCTGCGTGCATCTAAAGCCACGCTAATGCTACTCTCTGCACATTCCTCCACAGCTCATTTGAGGCCTAGATTTTCTGCCTTAAGCAGTAGTTAGTCCAGATGTTTAGTGTGCAGAGGAACAAAAATCTTCTTAAAACTTTCCCATGTGCTGTCTGATGTAGTCTTATCAATTCAACACTCAGTCTCTGATACAGTCAGCACAGCAGAATTTAGAAACAGTTCAACCTCTTAATTGATGCCTCAACAGCGCATCCATTGATAATATAAGATAACTGGACTGAGTGACCCTTCCCCCCCAGTGTTACAAATAGGATGTACCTGTTGGTTCCAGAAAGCCAAAATCCCATAGATTTCTATAGAAAAATAAACAGCTATTACTCAGTGAGTCTATTCATCAGAATAACCGTTCTTGCACTGATACATTTTTAAACATGTTCTTGCTAAGCTTAGGTTTTTTCCATTATATTTTTTCTTTATCATAAGTTATTCAAGATATAAACTGACCAATCAGATGCCTCAATAAAAGTATGTGGTTCACCCTGGCCCCCCAACTTGGATGTTTGACCGATTCTCTCACTTTCAGTGGAAGAGGTGTGGACTTCAAACAAGCTCACTCCTGATTGGTTGACTCAAACTGACTTGGACCAATCACTGTTGTCTGGTTCCAACATGGTGATGTCTCAATTATGGTTAAATGGTGACTGAATTGGCTTCATTTCACTGAAGCCGGAGGTTTTCAATGGGTGACGTCACACCCGCACAATCCAGTTCTATTACACAGTCAATGATTACATCTCAAAATTCACAGAAAGGGTCATCCTGATCCGACACGACAAAAGCCACATGATTTATCAAACATGAACAAAAAATAAATATACCAATGCCACTCTGTGCAGTAATGTTTTATTTTAACTATACATGCCGTGTTAAAAAAAATTCAAAAGTATGAAAAAGAAAGAAAACACTATTTACACATTCACAGTACAACTTTACAACATATCTACACGCTCAAATACTCCGGAGATCAAATATACAGCTGGCAGCGCATAACCATGTCGCACAGTAATCAAATCAAAGTTACATGACAAAAATGGTTCATTTGCACATACATTGAGGTCTTACTGAAATAAAGGCTTTAGATTGCAACAGAAAAACCCAGGTCATATTGCATTGTACAAGGCAGTTGAGCAGTGTGTGTGGAGTGTATGTTTGTGTGCTTGAGTTAAAAAATAAAAAAAGAAAGCTGGGGTTTAGATCAGATGACAGGCAGAAAGTCTTTACATACAATCACTGGTTGTAAACAAAATGTGGCTTTGGGCTAAACAGGCAACTGACGATGAAGTAGAACTACAGGAGTAACCCAAACCGTCTACCCACTGCTACGAAAATAATCCCTCTTTTTGTCCCTTCTGACCAAAAGACTTGATTCCTTTGCTGCAATTCCAGGAAAACTAGGATTCTGCAGCTCTCTCAGCCATGCCAAGTCAACTTTTCATGAGAAATATTATGTTAATACATTTGCTGTATAAGATGTGCTGCATTGAGCCGACTAATCCACAGTGCAAGGTCTGACCACCCTACATCCTATGGTCATAAAAATACATTCACTGCAGGGCACCACTACGCGGTGGAGACATTTCCTTTCAAAACGGGCATTTGAAAGAGAAATATTTACCTAAATTCCAATCTTTGAAACTGTTTTTTCGAAGATGAAAAGGGAATGACTCTTTTCAAACACACTTTCTGCTAAATTTTGTGAACAACTGTTTGTAGCTTACATGAAAACAACTTACGGAGGACCAGTTGACATTGCCAAAATCATCTACTGTAATACTTAATTTTGTAAGGCACACAAAGCACAGATTTAGGTTCATTTGCCTAAAAATATTTATACTCCTTATTTATAGTATTTAAGTATGTACAGGATGTCGTCATTTCCAGCATGACTCATTTGGACACATTGGTAAATGTTGTGCTGATTGTACACAGGTCATTTGTTGTGAAGCTGGAAAGGGAACACAGGCTGCAGAACCAGTAGAGCAAATGACAATGATGCTAGACATGTATTATGTAATCGTGGGTCAGATTGGTATGTTAGGTGACAAAAGATCCATGGACCAGAAATGCGGATGTAAAAATGCCCATTCACCTGCCAAAATACTTCAATAATAGTTTATAAGAGATTAAAGCAAAAAAATGTTGTTTTGATACCAATGCTGCTTTGAAATTCTAAGACATTATGGGAGAAATTAAAGTCTTGGAAAAAAAAATGAATGCTGCATTTAGTTTTTTCAATATATAAATCAGCACTTATAATCTGTTTCAAATATTGAAGATGCACACAGTCTTCTTAGGTGTACAAGCCCTGTTGAGGGGGAAAAACAAAGACAAATGTGTCTGAAATTTTTAGCAGCAAATGCAAAGTTAAATTTTCTAGTGTGTTTTCTTGTCCCTGTTTAGTGCAGTTTACAAATCCAACTTAATTACAGCCCAACCTACAGGGTAAACCCTAACTCCTGTTAGGGTGACAGCAACATAAGACTTATGCTTGTTTCAGATTAGTTTCAACGAACACACAGACAGTTATTGAAATGAAAGACAGTGCCTTAGGTCTTCAACAGTTCTTAAGGTGCTTCATCTGACATGTGGCACCACTCTTGAAGGCCTAACATGTGAACTGCTCTTACAAAAATCTGGATTCCAGTTAGCCAGCACACATTCAAACACTTGTATTTGCATTCTTTTCCGTTTTACTTACTGCGTAGTTAAGCAGTTTATGGTCATATATCTAAAGCAACACACGTGATTGTTGATGTTGTTGTTGTTGTTGTTCCTCTGCCACCTCACTACCAAAAGGTATTGCCTACCTTTATATTCTGTTGAATTCACATTAGTGGGAAGACAGTGCTGAAGGGCAGCAATACCTCAGACCCATTTTTCAAGTATTCCACGTTTTCTAAAAGTGGTACCAAACTGTCATAGCAGCTTGCTGGTATCCTAAACGTTGTACCCTTTGGGGAGATGGGTGTGACCCAAACCCAGATACAGTAAAAGGCAGTAGATCCACCTCTACTGACTGTTTGTTCACCAATGCTTGCGAGCCCAAAGAGGCAGATGAGTTTGAGGAGACAGCCCCAGTGAGAATCTTTGGCCACACATGGTTTTCCCTTTATCCGTGTTAGTGAATGTGCATATAATTTAAAGGGTTAACACACCTCAAGTTGATACACAAACACACACTAGGCCAGGTCTCATCCATACCCCTCAAGCCGTCATGGTGCAAGGCTCTACCAAAAACTCAACTCTCTCACTTAAAAATGTCCACGGTCCATTTAATAGCTGTACTTGTTGACCACTCGCATTTGTGGAGTCTGTGGAGAAAATCCATTTGGTTTTGGGGGTACGTCTGGCTTTATTGAAGGGGTCCGTTTAACCCCTGTGCGGGGGAGGGAGTCATGACCACTGTAGCTGCTCTGCCGTGACAAAGAAGAAGGGTGGGGTGAGTGCATTCCCGATGCTACTACTGCACCATGAGAATCAAGTCTTGATGGGGGCGTCGGGGGCATGTAACCTCCTCTGTTCATACTGTGTTGGCGAGATACAGACACCCCCATGGTCACATTTGGTGAGGTGGATAAGGAATGCCTGTGAGAGGCACTCCTATGGAGTTGATAACCACCTCTTTGTCTCTCCAATGTGCCCCCCATGCTCAGACTTCCCGTTGGTGTGGTGGGAGTCGTGGGCATGGGCACATCGACCCTCTTTGTAGGGCTGTGCCTTGGCAAGGAGGAGGAGGGAGAGTACAAGGAAGCCTCACGACTGGGCACCTTGGGAGGCATTTCAGTCAGTTCCTCCATGGGCTCCAGTGTGAGTTGTGGCCTTGGATGGGGCCCTGACCCCTCCTGGAAAATGGCCTTGGGATTGGCCACAGAGTCATTGAGGTGTTTTAAAAGGTCATTTAAAGTGTTTCTGGCATCCACAGACCTCTTCTGGTCTCTTCTGCCCCCTTTAGAGTCTATATTTTTCAACTTCTTTTCAGAAGAATGAGGCAGAGGTTCATCCTCATTGTCAGTGTTCTGATGGTCATGGGTGGCATTGGGCAAGACAACTGCACTGGGAATATGGGAATGTCCCAAGCCAAGGTGAGAGTGGTGGGGGTTGGCAGGGGAGGGAGAAGAGAGAAGGAACTGTGGACTCTTGGCCGATGAATTTGACTCCTTGTGGGACCCGCTGACCTTCCCATGGGCCCTCTCCCACTGGTTCTTGATAGGCTGTAGGCCTTTCTGCTGGAGCACAGGTGTGGACTCTGGTGTGGGTAGAGCAGCAAGTTCTGGTGGCTGACATCCATCCCGTAGGATCATAGTCTTGGTGTCACCATTGGATGTATTCAAGTCTTTGCCATTACTCAACAGGTTGGTGTACAGTTTAGGAGAATCCATGTTTGTTTGGTACTCCTGAAGCCAAAAAATAAATAAATTAGACATCAGCTATAGATTTACATCTAACTTGATCACAGCTCAGTGTCAGAGCCGTACCTTTACAGGGCTGTCAAAAAGGCCATTGAGCTTGACAAAACTCCCAGCAGAATCAGAGCAAGATGGTGCCTCGGACTCGGCGTCCTTGTGCACGCGTCTTGGTTTGCGTAGAAATGAGTCCCGGTAGCAGAACACAATCAAACCCGCCAGGAGAGCTCCCATAAGAAAAGCGGCAAAGACGCAGGTGATGAGGATGTTCATGTGAACCATCTGGTTGGTATCGCTCCATTGGTTAGTCGCCGCCACGCCTGTGAAACATTGACACATTTGTTAAACCCCAGATAAAACTGTAACTAACTTTAGAATAGCTACTTTAAAATGTCCTGCAGTAGCAGAAAGTTGTGCATTGGCTTCCTACTTTTACAGGCTTTTACAAGCACCCCATACAAGGTAAGTATAAGTAGTCAGCAACAGATTCTCTAATCTGCACATTTAAAGATGTATGAAGGAGAAACATGGAGAATATAGATGCTTTTGTGTACCCAAGTAACATTTCACAATTACTGTAAGCACTGTTTAATTAATTCAGGAGGGTAAACTTAAGTGCATTGCCCCAACCCACATTCCAAAAGAGACAGTGTCATGCATCCAGTACCAAAGGGAAAGAAGTGAACTCTTATCTGAAACAAAGAGCCAAATCAATGTTCTTGCACAATGTAATAACCAGCAGAAATTTGGTCGAGGGGACCTAGAAGCAGTGTTTACTTTAGTAGAGCCCAGACAGCTGCTGATCTAGATTAGTTAGTAACCACAGACATTGAAAGAGTTAGTCATCCAACTGTGTGGCCACAACAATGATGTGACACACAGCAAGCCCAGTCAATGATCTACCAGCCAGGGTAAATTGTCACTAAAGCTAGTTAAAAATCTGACTCTACCGGAGAGTACAATACAAAACATGAAAAAGGTTATAGGAACAATGAATACAAGTAGAGTGATTATATAGGAAGAAATACATAATTTGGGAAAAAGGGAAGCAATGAAGAGGAGACAAAATTACTGTAAAAGATATTTAACAACAAATTATAAATGGAAATTACTAACAGGCCACGTTAGAAGGTCACACTAGCTAATGAAAACTGCTAATCTATTTGATTGTATAGATTGATTAAACATGGATTTACACCCTATTGGGGATTTCTGGTAGCTATCAGGTCAGGCTCAGCACATCATGCTGGCTGCCTGCCTGTGGGCCTTACCCTCTGGCACCCCTGGGAAAGATTTTAAAGAATTGGAGGTGGTTGGGTCATCCTCCTGTGCAAAGCCTGAGCCGTAGAGCTCTGGACCAGGCTCAGCACCTGGGCTGTGAGTGGATATGAGTACTGGGGGGTGTATGGGCCCACTGGGCTGGGGAGTGACTGGCGCTGATGACAACTCCATGTCTGTGGTGACAAACAAACGATTAATAATGTGCAGATGAGTGTGAAGCAAACTGTTTTCTTCCCTCTTAGCATATGCAGAGTTAGCAGAAACATAAGGCTTAGACCTTATAATAGTTGAGATTTGCACACCAACAAACCAATGATAGCCCTTCTTTTTTCCTTATTCAGAGAAAATGAATACACAGAGGATATCAATTTTGGAGAGGAGCTGGATCATGGTAGTGAGGATGCCAGGGGATGTTGAGTGGGCATGCATTAAGACCAAAAGGTCTAGAAAGGGAATGATGAGCGGAAAGGAGGAAGTGAATCTGCGTTGAAACACAGTACCAACGTCCCATAGTGGTTATTTTTTGTGAGGATGAAAATGAAGCTTTAGCATTCAGGAGGTGTTTGGCACAGAAGATGAGTGGTAAGGCTGGAAATGCTCAACCCAAGGAAAATAAAACCATTTGAGTAAAAGATCAAACTAACCAGAGGTAGGGTCGCCAAATGGTTTGAAATCTGGCACTGAAGTACTGCCCAAAAAAGCTAAAAGAATTAAAAGGACAAGAAATCATTATAGGGGTATTCAGAGATAAAGAAAAACAATAAAAATGAAAAGATAACCTCTAAGTGATAATAAGAGTGCAGCTGGTTTAGCATTATAAATATTTAGCACTCGCTGACTGTATCTTTTCCTCGCTGGAGGCCCTCTGGGTCTGATCAATACTGAGGTTCAACCTGGGTCACGTTTAGCTGATACATGTAAAAGGAAAGCTACATTTAAAAGAATTTAGGGAGCATTTTGGCCATTAAATATGGCAGAACTTTCATAATCATGTACCAGCTGAACATGTTCTTATTGGAAAATGTCCATGTTTGCATCTCGCAGGCAGCATTAGTTCCATGTGAGCATGTACTGTATGTGATGTGTGTGTGTGTGTTATTACTGATTCATGTACAAGTTACTGGAGTGGTTATTGGTGTGCAGGCTCATGGCGTGTGTGTGAAGATGAGGCTTTTGCTTCATTTGCTTAAAATGTGTGTTAGCCCAACTGTGCAAGCTGTTGTTTTAAGATAGATGAGATGGCACAGACAGAAGATTCATACCATGGCAGTCTCCAAGATGGGCTGTGTTTCCTAATTCAACGTCTTGCTCATATCCAGTTCTGAAACCACAAAAATAATGGGAGAGAAGATTATTTGATAATAAACAGGCTGCAAAGATTTTTTTTTTCCATCGATTTCAAATCAGTACTTGAACTCACAGAACACCCGGCTGTATCTTCTCACAAGCACCGTGAGACCTCCAGCCACAGTAAGGATCCCTTGATGCAATGCAAGACCTGGCAAAAACATAAAGACCTGGTTTAAGCATTTTAGAAGGGGCGTTATCATCAAGAGTGACCGACCAACCAAAAGCCATTTATTATCATTGTCTTTATGGCATTTATCTGAAAAACAAAACAGTAAAACAACTGTGACTGACTCCCTGACCCGCTGCTTGAGCCACAGCGACACACTTACTTGTGGCAGGAAGAATGTCTTTCGCAGCGACTCAGCGGAATGCGGATTACACAACTGGAAAAGGCGACATAAAGGCTGTGCGCGTCTTTGTCCACGTGCAGCGAGAGGACACGCTTGTCGTCCTCATGGTTAGAAAGACACCTGAAAAAGAGAAACCCAATCAGGGGTCTGTCAGATAAGTCTGTCTTCACTGTCAGTCTCAGTAGATGTAATCTCTTGTTGGGTGAAAAAGTCACGTAAAGCTTTCTCTGGCTGTATTAAAGGATTTGAACTTGTGAAGCATAGGAGCACCCTGACTTTTACAAATAATCACTAGTTTAGGAAGAAGCATGCACTGCGAGCAGGCGGACATCTGGGCCAAGATTTTGAAGAAGTGCTGACTCAAGCCAGAACAGAAGGAGAAACAGAGGAGAAAGCCAGACAGAAAGAAGGTAATGGGTTAGTGTCCTTACTTGGCCTTATTGAAGACATCTATCTCCTCCAGGAGCAGGCTGTCATTCAAGAGCATGGGGGAAGTCTTAGCCAAAACCTTGAGGATGACCCCTGACTCAGCGCCGATAAACACCACAGTGTAGTTCTTGTGAGGTCCAGCTTCATTGTCCACAGCCAGTGCCGTTAGTCTGTACCTTCATAAACATCAGACACACGAGAGATTATGTCATTGTGACCAGAAAATATTTTTTTTGCTTTTTCATAAAATATATAGTTATTACTTTATTATTGTAAATGTAGCATTAAATACACAATAGATGCCAAATCAGTGGCTACTTTAAGATGTATAGCTGCAAAATCAAAATATTTCAACACCTGAAGAATTTTTCTTTTGTGCCAGTAAAATATTTTTAGCTTATACCCTATTATTAAAAACAGGAAATAAATATTTTTTGGCAGAAACAATTATAGATGGAAGAATTGAATTAAAGTAGATATAACTATTTGTTTCTTCATTCCATAAATTTGGTGGACAAAGATCGTTTTTGCACTGACATTTACTTTCTATCAACACGTAACGCCCAAGTAATGAACAAAGGTTAAAATTGTGACCTTTGAAATTTTTTATAATTGGAAGCAAAGTAATCTTAACTTGCAAACGTGGAATTTGATAAGCTCCTGTTTAAGGAACAAGACTTGGCAGAACAGGTGTTCCCAATGGAGAAAAATATCAGGGAAATTTCTATTTACCCTTAAAATTCAATAAAAATATACATACAAACTCTTAAATTAGTTTAACTTTCAGATTTTTGTTTTAATTCAGTTTAGAGTGTTTGCCTGTTAGCTTAAAAATTACCTTATTTTCTCTACCTTTAAGGTGTACCGAATTACAAGACGCACTGTCAAGGAATGGTCTGTATTCAAACTTATTTCATATATAAGCTGCACAGAACTATAAGGCACAATATATAGTTGTGCCAAGAAGACTTTGTTTACTGCATTCACAATAATTCTAGAACACGCCACATGTTAGCCACGTTAGCATATTCAAAATACCTCTAACTCCCAACCTTGTTTGCAAGATGAAAAAAAAAAAAAACCTAGTACCGCTTAAAGTCCCCCTCTGGTGAAAATCATGTTTTTTGAGTTTTTAACGTGTGGTTATTTTGGTTAAAAACTTCTTTAAAAAAATTTCTTAATCATAAAACCACAACTAAGAATGTTTTTTTAAATAAAAAATTGTCATAGGGGGCCCGTAAACAAATGTTACTACTACTGTAACTACATTAACTTGCAACTCTGTTAACATGAAAAAAAAAAAAAAAAAAAAAAACGCATTCCAAATCTGCTACACGTGAGCCACATGACAAGCGTTGGCATATTTAAAATATTTGTAACTCCGAACCTTGTTTGTAACATGTACCAACCCAGATCGATACCTCTAAAATTAAAGTTTAAGGTGCTCTGTCATTTAAAAAAATGTAATGACTGAAAACTAGTAGGGCAAAAAATATAGCAAAAGAAGAAAAGGTGCGGATTTCTCAAAAAAAAAAAAGTTTTTTTTAAATAAAAAAGCAAAAAAAAATAAAAAAATAAATTTGCATAAACGTTAAAAATGTTGATGTCCTGTTATTTACCGGACACGTGTCTTGGTGAACCAAGGTTCATCCCCAGTAGAAGGCACTGCTGTGTCCATGAGGGGGTGGGACTTGATGAACTGCAGGGTTTCATCCGGGAACTCGATGGAGTTTTTAAAGGACGCAGCTGGACCATGACCTGCACAGCTCCCCGGTCTAGGGTAGAGTGCACACACATAGAGGGCAACAGGTCAAAGATCAGCCTATAAGATCACACATCAGGGAGTCACAATAATGGGCAATGAAATGGCTAAGCAGCAGAGATGGAGGAGGAGGGGTAGCAGGTGTTTACCAGGATGACAAAAAAAGGGCTCAGCTGGAAACATAAAATATACATAAGCATAATTATTTTCCATCAATGATTTACTGGTGTAATTAGGTGCTTTGTGGACTTTGTGCTTTGGACACTGGGCAGGCTACAGATATATGTGCTGACTGTAAACAGGTTAAATATTCAACACTTTTAATTATGCCAAATTAATTATTTAATCATGAGCAGATGGTGAATGTGTGTGCTGGGTCAAAGTTAATAACCTGAGCTCTCACTAGTAGAAAAGATTTGATTTCATTTGAGTTTTTTTCTGGGAAAAGAAGATTAACAAAGGTGAGAAAAATAAGAGAGGGCCAAGAGCTGCTCCGCTGAACACCTGCTGCTTTAAAGACCCACTCTGAAATTGTGGTTTGGGTGTTTTTAACATGTTTTTGTGGCATTTTTCTAATGATGGAGGACATATGTAGAGAAAATTAAGCTAAAATATTTTTTGGAGAATTCACATCATTGTGAATCAGGAGTAAATGAAAAAATGCAGCTTTAAAAAAAAAGTTAATTTGTTTTTTTGCCTGAGCTAACATCAGGATCAAAACTGTACGGACGGATAGCTCAAATATCGCTTGCTGTTTTTGTTCCACTGTTAATACTAGGTTTGGGTGTGAGAGGCTATAAAGTGGTCAGAGAGGATGTAAACAGAGAGCTCTCAGCAACGAGGAGACAAAGGGGGATGGACTTGCCACACACAGAAGCCCACCACCATTGTCCCGCCCACAACGCTGAGGCAAATTTCTAATGAACTCCTGGTGTTCTACAGAAATTATGTTCAAGAAAACTACAGATTTTTTATTTTGCCCTAATACAGGCATAATCATAAATAAAAAAGGACTGGGAACACTTTTGCAATAGATAAAAAGATGATCAGAGTGGGATTTTAAGAAATTATTGAAAATATGCTCCAGAATTAGGGCTGCCACAAACGATTATTTTGATAATGCACAAATCACCAATTACTCAACTAATTGGGTCTTTTATTTGCATACATCTTAACTATCATTGGCCTTAAACTAACTAAAAATAAAGACAATAGAGATGATAGTTCATTAAACTTTTAAGGAATCGTGAAGCCTCTGTGCTTCATTAGTTTCTGGTATTAAAACAAGATTAAATCAAATGAGGTTGACATCTGAGAAAAGGGAACTATTTTTCCTGTTTTGGTCTCACTGACTCAAATATAAAAAACTGCATTTTTCGCTCATTACTTTGTTCAACTTTACTCCACTCTGACTATATATGATATAAAGTAATGACTAATTGACTATTTTAACAGTGGATTCGTCGTAATTAGTCGACCAATCTTGGCAGCCCTGTCCAAAATGTTCCTCTTTTGTCTAGCTTTGGTAATTGAATCCATTTAGAAGACTTAAAGATATTACTCAGAAGGAGAATGGGACAGTCTTACCTGGGTTTGGGTAGTTTTTCTTCAGGAAACGGAGTCCACACAGAATCTGGGGTCTTCTGTTCTTTGAAGCGGCCCCAGAACACTTTCTCTATGTCCGCCATGGAGAAGGCACACACAGCTGAGCCTGGGATGCTGTAGGGGAGGCAAACACACTGGTTCATAAGTCCAAAACACCATCCTCGCCAGTGGTCACATCTACACGAGCTCACCTGTTCATCTGTGTGGTGAAAACCCCGACCACCGAGGGAACCCCGTTAATGTCGATGATGTCAGTGATGGACTGGAGGACGTCAAAGTAGAAGAAGGACTCCCCTGGCACTGAACAGTTCAGCCTCGCCTTCACGAAGGACGTCCAGTGCTTCTCCAGCACCCGCTGTGACCCTCCCACGTCATTTTTACAGATCCGAGCCACTCTGGAATACACAACCTGCGAGGAGCAGAGGTTTTGAGGGGAGCTCAGTCAGGCAAAAAAGGAGAGGATCTCACTGAACATCACTAAAAACTCTCCAACATGCTAAATAATAAATAACTCCATCCTGCAGCGACTCAGCACAAATGACTTAACACACACTCTCGCCTTTAACTTAGTGTGAAGAGATTGTTCACCCAAACTGAAACAAGCATAAAAAAAGGAAAGCATGAAATGTGCATAACTTAAAGCGCATCCAAGAATGTTTGTTTTAATGTATTGCCGAGGCGTAGGACATAAATGAAGCTCTAAGCGGTTGGCTTATATGTTTTAATAATTGAATACTGCAAACCTCCATCAGAAGCCAGGTGTCACACCAGCATTAGTCTGGTTGAAATATTTAGCAGTTGCTTTTTCTGGGAGCAGCCCAGGATGAAATATGGTCAAATGTAAAGTTGACCTCAAGCTTAGAATGTTCTCATTTCCTCTACATACAGTAAAGTGTGCTTGGGTTGGCTGGAAACCCCTGCACACACACTTCCTGAATCTTTTTTAGTGTTTTTACAGTAAGCAGTTACAGGAACTACTAGTTATTACAACATTTTATGGATCCTGGATGTGATTAACAATCAGGACTCAGAACTGGGCTGACTTGTGACAGACGTTTTACCCTCTTTTCTATGTGACACGCATCAGGTACACTTTCTTACCTTCCCCAAATTGCTGTGCTCCACTGCAATCTCTCGGTAGAAGAAATACACATAGTTCCCATACTCGGCTGCATGCAGGAAATGAGGTTCTGAGGGAGAAAGAGGCACAGAGCTGAAGGGTATTTCTGCACTGTCACCACCACAGTGCATGTTCAATATTTCAGAGATTTGTACAAGGCAATAGATGACAGGGGTGACCTAGATTGCCTGGGAGAGAACGGGCCATATTCCCCATGAAGTCTCGCAAGACAGGAGAGCTCTCTATCATTCCAAAAAGAGCCCGACAGCTGAGTATACACAAGCTTAGGCACCGCTGGCATTTTGCCTTTGTGGCAGGTAGACACATGTCTCTCCAGGAAAGAGCAAAGATTTAGGCCACGAGGCTTTGGTTACCTTTTAACCATTTGGAGTCGTATTTGATGGTCCTCAGTGCTGATCCATCACCCATACTGCGATAGATTACAGAATCGCTGGCTTGGAAGTCGGCCACAGTGGCAGAATACAACTTTCCTTCTAAAGAAAAAATGTTTACATAGAAACACAGTTAGAAGAAAAACAGATCTTCTATCTTTTGCTAATTTTCTTTCATAAATGGTTAGGTTGTTATCACTGCTAGGTTTTTATTAGCAAAACAGAGGCGATTATGAGAGGATAAGCTCTTTTTTTGTGAGACCAACTAGGCGAGTGGGCGTGTATCTGTGTGTGACCCGCACCAGCAAAGAGAGCAACGTTGGTTTGCTTGGAGTCAAATGGGCACCGTGCCAGACCATTGATCTCTTCGCCGTCAAACTCGAGGTTATCCAGCTGCAGGGGACATGGAAAATCACCCACACATTAGAGCAGGTTAGGCAGGAAAACACCCCCACAGTGAATGGTACAAATCGGTGCAATGTTAAAAAAAAAAAAAAAGTGAAATGTGCTACAGAATTACAATTTTACATTTTTTGAATGTGTCTGAGGTTTGAGTCACGCAGGTACTGACCCTGTAGTATCTGCACATGGGGTTAAAGCCGTTCGTGCCACAGATAAAGACCAGGTCGTCATTTCTGGGAACCAACACTTTGATGAAGTTGTGGCACTCGTCCTAGAAACAAAAAAATGTGTCAAAAAGATGGATTGTTGCACAGGGCATCCGAAAGCCATCGCTATAATATTACATACTCTGTGTTTTCCTTTCACAGCGCACATATCTCTGTCATCTTGGCCCGACCGCCATGTTAACTTCTAAAAAAGACAGAAAAAAAATAGTTTGTGCCAAACAAAAATGCACAAAAGTCGGGCTCACACTTTTCTGGTTTTACACTCTTGTCACTTGACAGCCTGTACAGTTTTGTGACAAAAAGCTTTCCATCTTCTGCAGAGTTTCCTGCAGTTGGAGAGTGAAAGAAGGAGAGAGCAGTGTGTGATGGGAATCTTACCCGGTAAGGAATGATCTCATTTCTGTAGGATTCTCTCAGACTGACTAGGTACACCTGATCTCTGTGGACAGAAACAACAACAACACACAACTCAGTGACAAACACGAACACACACTTTATTTTTTTACTGTGTGACACTCATTATTTTAGAGAAGTTCATGTTTGAACTTTCAAAGTTTATAAATGCTATTCTAATTATCTGATTAACATTACTTCCTGTTTCCATGTCTTTCCTTAAATCTATTTTTGTGAATGTCTAACCTTTATTTATATAGCATCATTTTCAATCTCTATCAAACTTTATCGCCATGAATTAGCTTTAATTGAACAGAAAACACACCAACCGTCAGCACTGATACATCTAAGTGTGACTGCAAGGATCCAGAGGAGCGACTTTTATATCTATCGTGTCCAAATGATTTGCTGCAACAATATTAGTGCTACCACTGAGATTAATCCTACTGTCCATAAATACCAAAAAGACATGTAAAGATGCAGAGAAATCCCTGACAGCGTGTCAGGCCGGCATGATAGACGCCCTTGCTGGATCAATACTGGCCGTATACATCAGATGCAGGCCTGGAAGCCACAGATCCAATAACACTAAGAGCTTTTTGTCCTGGCGTTGGCGGATGTGCCAAAGAGAAAAGCAGCAGACGGGGGTAGAAGCAGTGTGTTTGTGTGTTACATTCACCTGCCAGCAATGAACAGAGTGTCCTGTATCTTGGTCATCAGCTGAAAGTCAAGGCGATGCTGGGACTCGTTCGCAGAGGGCCTGCCTCTGAACACGGGGTACCTCCGGGAAACTGCGAAGACACCATCCCAAAACTCACTCACCTGTTGTATCACTCAAGCCAGCTGTATACTAAACAGCATAAATGCGTACAGAACAGCATATTCTCCACAGTCAGACCGATGTGTCATTGTTTTGTGCCTGAGCCATAAATATGGCTGCTTATGTCAGCACATCTCTGTTGTTGCAGTACATCAAAGAAATGGAAATGAAATCCACTTAGCGGTACAGCTGGCCAAACTGCAGACTGACTCTAGGAGTTCAGATGTGGTGTGATCTGCTGACACCACAAGAACAGCCAGACTGCAGGCATTTTATCCTAATTCTGGGAGTAACAATATAGTAAATATGGGAAGTGTGTTTTTGGGGTGCATGGTGGTGCTGTTGTGATTTCGAGCCTTCTGTCTGCTTGGCTCATTTGTACTCACAATGTGCGTCAACGACATCGAGGGGCGCCACGTCCTCTGGGAAGCTGACTGCGAGGAGAGTGCGCGATGCTGTCAGCAACAGTAGCAGAAGCTCACTGAGCAGTAGCGCAGCTCTCTGGCCCATGGCTGCTCACAGACAACACTTCCTGCTTCACACTGGTGGAGGTGTTACCTGGAGACACACGTGAAAAGCAGGCTTTTGTTGGGAATCAAAGACACTTGGGGTCATATCATGCACTGCGGGGGTTAGCTCGAATCCCATGAGGCGAACCGTAACAAAATAAATCAAGAGGAGTTAACAGTAAGGTGATGATGCACACACAGCATCCTCTGATTTATTGATGACTGCGCTTTCAGTGGCAGCGTTTTCCCCTCCGCCCCTCCCTGCATCTGCTGTCTTAGGGAAGGTCAGCCAAGTGACCGGTGGGGCATCTCGGCGTGGGTTGGATGCGGCGGAAGTCTTCCGTTAGGCCTGCTGTCCCAGTACATCTGTGCTCTGGCTGGTTTTTCCTCAGCCAAGCTCAACACTAATCAGTGTACTGCAGCTTCATCACCATCGGTAGTGTAGCCTCTGATCTGACCTCACCAGATTTCTGTCAGCGCTGGTAAAACTCCCGCCTTTCCAATGAGATTGTGTGCTTCACTGCAGCCCAGCCATTCATTTGCATTCTAACTTCATTTTATGCAAGCAATTTACAAAAAAAAAAAAAAAACAAGAGTTAAACCTTGCACGACTTCATAAACCGTCAGGTTTGTTTGGGTTCACACAACATCAGCGTGGCAGAGGGTGCAAAAGTGGGTGAAGGACAACTTTAGAGACAGACAGCATCTGTATATATTAACGACCAGTGTACATTCAAATATTTATAAGGCCAACAAATTATTCATGTGAGCAAAGCTTGAACGGATATAAACAATTTACTGGGAGACGTCACACAGTCAGAGGGATGGATTAGCTGGGAGATGCACAAACACACACAAGCATAATAGCACTTTTAAATGACATAACGCAAAGACTGGTGTATTTGTGGCAACACACACACACACACAGTATTGACTCACTGTTCAATTAGCCCCAAAGCACACCTGCTCCAAAGCTGTCTGTGAGCCCCGCCTGCCAAGCCATTAGAGCTTTGATTGATCCACACAGGAAACGTGGGCAATCAGCAGCCAGAAAAGAGCGTCTATGAACTTATATCTGCGCCAGAACACAACATGAGCAACTTCCATCAGAGCATTTCATTTAGTCATAAGTTCAGTAAAAAAAAACACCCTTAAAGGGAGATTTATTGGCCCAACATAAACAACTATACCGCTTGTCAAATAAATCAATTAACTATAACAATAAACTGTATTGCGCTTTTTGTCGACTGTGAAGTTTCTTACCAGACAGCAACAATCTGTTGGAACGGCAGTACTCAGATTACAGAAAAACAACATTTGTGCCAAGAAGTTGAAATAAAACATGCTGCTTTTTTTCTTGTTTTTTTCCCTCCAAAAAAACCTAATCACCCGGAGCAGGAAGAAACAATCGCTGCGTGATGATGAAAGAGAGGGGCTGTAATGCGGAATGTGAGTAATGCCAGTGTTTTGCTCATCAACAGTGTGTAATCGGGGCTGTTCAGCCCTTTGTGGGAAAGTGAGCCTTTTGAAAGAACAGTGTCATTAGGGCTGAGTAATGCGGGGCCAAGATGAGGAAAAAGCCCCAGCTTCGTCACATAATGGTTACTGCTAAAAATGCGGATGATGGGGTACCTAAAGGTTGGCCCCCTCCTTGTGGGTTCATTCACTATTTTCTATGCCATCACTTCTTCCAATTTAGATACAATTGGGAGTAAGGGATCTACACATGCAGGCACCTCGATCTAAAGACAGGAGGAAATCATTCATAATAAGGAATGATAATCCAGCTTTCTTTGTTATTTTCTACTCCTCTAGATACTCAGGAAAAGTGCTATTTTAAAACTAAAACAATAAATCGCTTTGTTTTCAGGAGGACAAGAATAGATTCCAAATGCTCAATAACTGAGATACAAAAAAAGGAAGCCCAGATGATCCATGAAAAGTAAATAATCAGAGCTCTGCTGTGCTGTGCTTCATGCAAGATGCAGACTTTGCTTATTGCTCCAACTCTCCTCCCAGGTAACTCTTACTTATTTACAGTCCCTCTCTGTCACGTCTCTTCAAAAAAAAACTCACATTCACACTTTTTTTCCTCCTATTCTCCTTTCATAAACAATTCAGAAGGAAAAACGCTCCGAGCTGAGGCACACACTCAGCTCCCATAATTCCTTGCATGCCAGTAGCTTCACGGTTCAGGCATAGGTTTTCCACCTGAACTTTCATATAAAGGCGAAACAACACGAGCAGAGGTCAGCACTCTAAAATTACACCTCAATCTCGTGCAAGCCTCTTTTTCTTTTCTAATGACTATTCGTTCCCACTCTCTGGTTCCTGACTCTCCCCCAGCGTGTGTGTGTGAGTGTATGGCTGGTTGCGCATGTCTGTATAGGCCTTAACAAGTCTAGAGATCCCAGGCTTGTCACGCAACTCAGTGGCATTCAGCCTAGCTTCACTTTATCTCTGTTATTACAGGCTTTTCAGCGGCCTACAACCACGCACTTTCACTGCTAATGTTGTT
Organism: Oryzias melastigma; assembly: GCF_002922805.2. Taxonomy (NCBI): domain Eukaryota; kingdom Metazoa; phylum Chordata; class Actinopteri; order Beloniformes; family Adrianichthyidae; genus Oryzias; species Oryzias melastigma. The sequence continues at coordinate 10,632,306 of NC_050514.1, forward strand.
GGCTCACGCCCATGGTGTTGAACACGGGGAGGGGAAGAGGGATGTGGTGGATTTCTCATTTTCATTGAGGGTGGGTGTAGGGGTCCAAAGCCAAATTCTAGTAGTTACAGCTCAAGCTTTAATGTCCCGAGCTCAAAATGACAGATTACCATTCACTCCCCTCTCAGCTGTGCTTAACTTGGCACATGGAGGCTGTGACCTCTCTTCCACTGCAGCTTTGGGTGTTTTTGTTTTTCACAGGGAGGTCATACAGTGAAGAATTATGCTAAATTCACATCACCCTCTGCAACGACCACTTTCAATAAAAACTTTATGCATGCGCATTTCCATGCGCATGCATAAAGTTTGTGTTACTACGCACGTTTTTATGAACATTTCTGGGCTCTACGTAGTAAAAAAGTAATCTGCATTCAAACTTAAACCAGTTCAACTTTGACCAATCGGGTATTTGGATTTGGTAGTGACTTATGAGTAACCTTTTAAATTCATGGAAGTGCCAACCATTGAAAATTGATTGTGGATGAATTCCACGACTGGAATTCTATGACACAGAGTCTTTCTTATATTGGAATAGAGCTGAGAATAGAGCATTTACCCCCATAGCATCTTACAACTGTAAGTACATTCACTAGTATCCGGTGGCAAGAGTCCAGTATTAAAACCATACACTAAAAGCATGTTCAACATTCCTGGTGTGTACGTAGCATTCTGGATAAATAAAAGAATGGTAAACAGCATCAGTGCGTGAGTGTGATGGGAGGAGGTAAACCCCACAGAACAATGGCTGTTGCTGCCACAGGACACTCCAATTGTCATCTTGCGCCATGCTGAGCTGTAAAGCTAACAACACAGGAAACTGCAGGAGTTCAGCTACAGACAAGGTATTCCTCACGTTCACAAGACCATCTTCATGTATGACTGTTCCCCCCAAAAAATAATCGAGTTGGCTCTGAAGTGAGTCAAAATCCAGTCACATTTACGACTGAGTCAACCAAGCAATGAGAACCTTTCCTTTTCCCGAAATGAGTAATAAACACCCCCTCTAGTTCCTTGCTACAGAGGGAAAGATCCTATCTGACAGGGTTGGTTGGACTTGTTGCTTCACAGATTTCTCCGAAGAGCGAGCCCTCTGCCATCCCGAACAGCAGTTGCTTCATTCTCCCCTCTACCTTGACGAACAGAGGAGTGAAACAGGAGAATGGCGGTTCTCAGCAAGGAGCCTTGAGCTGCAGGTGTGACCAAGAAACAAAAGAAGCTTTGGGCAACTCAACACAATAGAGCCCCACCCCCGTTCCGTGGACCCACATGTAGCAAAGCGGTTCCGGGGCTCCTAAAAGGGGTTTTTGGGGGTAATAAAGCGAACTAAACAAACATGCTGCTTGCAAATGGTGCACACAATGCCACACTTTAATCACAACGCCAATTAAACCCTTAGTCGTCTGAATGGTGATGTGCAGCTCATATATGCCAGAGGGGTTAATGCTGATCAGTGTGACTTAATGATAGCTGTTCCTGGGTTACAGCTGGCTGGAGTGGAGGTTAACGGTGGTCGTTCTGGTCAGCGAGCCCCAACCATGTAGCCAGTGAGGCGAGCGGAGACACACAGCCCAGCTGTGCCATCAAAAACTAGAGGAACTTGAGGTTTTTTCAGATGTTTGACAGAAACCATTATGTGGTGTCCCTGCAAATATCTAGTTTGTAATTACACTATGAAGTTAGTTCTCTGATCTCTACGACAACTCTATGCACATTTCCAGTGAGATGTGCACATTTTTTTAGATTCATTTAGCAGATGCAACTAGTTTAAAGGCAAAAAAATTAAAATCCTCAAAAACTAAGGGTAGTAGCAAGTTAAAAACAGCATACGGTTATAGATTTTTTTTATTACATCAAATGTTTTTTTAAGTTGTGTTGCACTTCTATGGCACAAAAAAAGCGCTTGACACTAATGCTGGCATTGTGTGAACCGGCCCATAAAGCCATTCAAGTTTCATCCATGGCAAATCTTTTCAGAGCGCTTTAGTCAACATGCAGGACTCATAGAAAAGACAACAAAGACGCGGGGGACAGTGGTGGAGTTAGAGGACAGGGATGAGGCTGCCTTTAACTGCCCAAACAGGCACAGGGATGGGCTTCACTGCTGATCTACCCCCCAAAAGGTTAAGAGAACATCAGCACTTTCCTCTCCACTCTGCCAAAAACATATTTTTTAAATGCCTCCATTAGAAAGATCAAATCATCTCTAAAGGGAAGACAGAAGTGCAACCTCCATGTTAACTGTCTGCTCCACACCTCTCATTGTTTTACAGCATCATGCCTTCTTATCACATCCCGTTTTTAGGATCCCTCTTTTATTTGTATATATATATATATATATATATATATATATATATATATATATATATATATATATATATATATATATATTAGTCCAAACAAAAGAAAGCCAGTTAGATACCATCATAGATTAAGATTAGTGATTTCAATTCAAAAGGATTTAAAATTTTAGGAAATTATCCAGCAAGGAAGCTTTAAAGGGACTGCAACAATCCGGTCAAATTTACACCCAATTATGGATTTCTAGCTGATTAATTTCGAAATGTTTTATTTTATTTCTTTTCTAAACAGAAACACACATAGGGTGAAAAATATGCACTTTGTCGTTTATTTTTGGCACCCACACTTACCTTAGTAGCGCGTGAATGGGACAATCCAACTCAATGTCATATTCCTTTGATAATCCATTTGGAAGAAAGAATATTCCTGTCACTTTACGCTCCATTCGGACGCCACTTTTTGATGATTTTTGTGTTTTTTCTTTCTTTTTTTTCATCCAGTTGCGCACGGATCGGAGCTGCGCTCGGAACAAGCGGAGCGTTGTGACTGCGTCTCCGCGCCCGGACCTCGCTTTTTGCGCTCTGGTGAGAGCTCTCCAAGCTCTGCCACGACCACACGGGGCCCCCCTCCCTCACTCACCAGCGCCCCCCCTCCACTACCATTAACTTTGGAAAGCAGGGGTGAAAGACATAAACATTAACCACGCACTGTTTTTACTACGAGGCTCCGCGACTTGCCCAATCAGTGATTTATGTGGGGAGAGCGTGCGCGCAGGAGTTTCATTTGTCTCCATAAACCATCCGATTTGCGTAAAAAACTCATCTTTGCGCGTGTTTTTCACGCAACTTTCACTCATTCATTGAGAAAAAAACCAGAAGTGATCCAATCGTAGCCAAGCTTTGATAGTTCCACCTTTAAATCTCTTAGATTTTCCCTCTAAGCAATGGAAGAACCGTGGAGATTCAATTTGGAACCCCCTCTCCAAAGAATAACGCCTGAATTTGAGTCTGGAGTGAAGCTCAGCCCAAGTAAAAATAGTGCAAACTATTTCTGTCCTGCAAGCATCAGTTTTGCAGAGCGGCATAGCGACGTGGTCAGAAATATTTTTGCTTTCCCAGCACAGACTTCTCTCTTTTTTTATAGTTTTCCACTCGACTTTCTGTGCGTAATGCGGCTATAAGAGACGGACAGAACACATCCAGGCTGCAGCAAAGAACTCACCTCATCTGAAATGATTATTTTGTATCCTTATCCTTTGCTGTAATCCAAAAGAAATAGTGCCGCGCGTCGCCGTGAATCAACTTCTCCTGGCAGGGAGAAAAACAAACTAATGCACGGCAAATGGTGTAATTCGACCCATGCTAAGTCAATCCATCCAGTGAGAGGGCTGCAGCCTACCAATAAGCAGCGCTCTTGCTCCAGTCCCTCCCCCCGCCATCCATCCCTCCTCAGTTGGGCTTCTCTGCTTGGCTCTGGCTTCCTTCCTTTCTCTCCTAAAGCCTGGAGAGGGAAAAAAAGCAACCCCCAATACACACACAGGCGCGCGCACACACACTTCTATGTTCAACCCCTTCCCCCACCACCAAGTCAGTCAGAGATGAGTGCCTAGTTAAAATCATTTCAGTTGTGGCATGTTTGCTGTTTAGTTACAGCTTTGGACATGTTTTATGTCAAGGAGCAGCTTTCAGCACAAACCTGTTTTCCTTCCCACTAGATTTCCATATAAACAACTGAAAGAAATGTTACTTCCTGGTGCAAAACCTGAGAATATAAAAGCAACTTTTCATTAAAAAACAAAAGATCAACTGAGATTAAAATTATGTTGTTTTTGTGTTTGTTCTTGTAGAGCTTATCTCATAGTAGAGGACATACCCTAAATGAAAGCCCTTAAGATTAACCCTTTAACATCAGAGCTTCAGTGTTTATGTTCTTTGATTTATTGTAATTTTTTAAAAAACTTAACACGATCAATGTAATTCTAGCAGATTTTTAAAAATCTGCTGGAATTACATTGATCGTGTTAATGGCTGTAAAGTTATAGAGTGCTAAAGATTTTGTGTTTAAGCGTCACCGACGACGCCTCAGGTGTTAAAGGGTTAAAACTGTGTTTCTGAGTATTTCTTTTTCCATGTGTTGTGAATCAGTAGCAGAAAAAAATTTAATTAAAAAAAAAGCTAATGTAGGACCTTCTCAAATCAGTTGAGACAAATAGATGCATTGACGTTTTCCTCGCCCAAGCTGGCATCTGGCTCAAAACTATACGGCTGGATCATTCCGATATTGCTTGCCACGTTTGCTATACCAGTAATAGTAGGTTGGCAGTTGTAAGGGGCTGTGAGCTAGCGGGAGAGAGTACAAAGAAACTGATGATGGGAAATGAAGGCAGGCTCACTCCACAGAAACTGTCCCACCCACAACTCACAGGTGACTTTCAAATGAATTACTGCTGCTTTGTAAAAAAACTGTGACATAGACAGTGACAGTTTTCTGAATTTGTCTAAAATTGACATAATCATAATTAAAAGACCAATAGGAACACTTTCACAATAGATCAAAAGGAGGATTGGAGTGGGATTTCAAAACTTTGCTATTAACACCATTGCCATTTTCCTTTATATAAGTTGTCTTTTTACTTTCTCTGGTTACATGCTTTGACAAATTACGCTTTGCATGGACTTCTAAGCGTCCTTCCGCTGAAATTGCCTTTGAACATGTTGACCAGGTCCACACAGGCCACACAAAAGAGGCCCATTTGCACTCTGTTGAAGAGGCGGGTTAGCAGATGTGTGAGAATTTCCCCCCATATGAACATCCTAACCCACTATCACACATGGTCCTGACAGCCCCCATTATGGGCTGTGAAAGTATTATCTGCATCTCAATGGTGGTAGAGGAAACACTGTCGATCCGCCTGATCCCAGTTTGGTACCCTCTTGCATGTCTTTGTCCAAGTGTATCCCACTCCCCGTAGAAATGAATGAGAGAATGAGACGTAGCAATTCTACAATTTCGACCCCTTTTTTGTGAAACTGCTACGTTTTTCCCTGTGGACAAACGTGGGTACTGAACGTTTTTGGATGAGACTGGGTTGCCCACTCCTTCCTCTTTATCTGAACTTCTTTACCTCCAATCTTCCCACTTGCAAAACCCTGTGCTCATACCACCATTCTCATTTCTGTCCAATCTCACTGAAGTTATCACCATCGTTTTCTATCTCATATGACTTTCAGTCAGGGTCTTCTTTTCTGTCATTGTTCGCTCTTATCTCAGATTCTCTGTCAATCACGGTTACTTCTGTGTGCTGCCCAGGTTCCATAAAGTGACTAAATCAGTTTAAGATTGTACATAGAAGGGGAGATAGGTAGAAAAATCAATGTTTCTAAAGTTTGGAGATGGCAGGTAGGGGCTGAGAGTAGATAAATAAATGTATGCACCTATGGGGGTGTCGTTATTAGCAGACCTTTTGATTGTTTTTAAAATTCTTTTAAATTTGCCAATGAATCAGCTGTTTGAGAAAAAAACTGAAACAAAATGAACAAAAACCAGAATTTTTACATTTTTAAAAATAAACAACTCTAAGAGGCTGTTTTGTACAGTAAACAAGCTCTATACATGATTTCTGCACTGTGTTGAAGATATAAACGTTGGCATAATTCCCATTCACTAATCCTTAAATCATGTTATCCTATAAACATACAAAATGCGGGACCGTTTCGATTGAATGCAGTTCTGCTGTGGATGCTCCAATCCCTTAAACCTAGTTTCGTCACAAACCACATGTCTAAACACAGCACAGGAAGGGTGCTGGGGAAAGGCAACAGCCAAGTTAGCTTTTGATTCCACTGTGACTTTTAGCTCTGTTGTCTTCATCTACTGGTGTTCTGATGTTTTAGGTTTTCGTTTATGATTTTTCCCCCATCTATTTGTTTGTTAGAAGCAAACCAGACTATATTAGCTTGATGCTAACAAAACCCACTGAATCTCTTTCGGATTCAGCTAACCCAACTACAATTAAGGGAAGGTGGGGTATACCCTAAACAGGTCAATAGTGTGTTTCAGGGCCTCAGATACACTCATATGCGCACCTAAGGACAATGTAGAGTCACCAATTAACCTATGAATTATGTTTTTGGACTGTGGGAGGAAGCCAGAGTATCCAGAGAAAACCCATGAATCATGCAAATTCTACACAGAAAGGTTCCAGCTGGGATTGGAAAACCAGCGTCTTCTCGCTGTGAGGCAAGAGCGTTGTTGATTAGAAAAAAAAACAACAAAAATAAGCCAGGAGAGTAAAGACCTGCCGACATTTGATTTAGGGATTCAATTTGGATTATTTTAAGCAATTCCAGAGAGAAAGGAAAAAGACAGTTAAAATGCATAGATATATCAAATCTAGATTAGACAAATAAATGTTGAAAAGAATCATTAAATAAAGAAATAATTACATAAAAATACTTAATAGCCTGTGTTAAAATACAGAAAACAAAATATACCTTTTCAGTATAAAAGGATCTGTGAAAAGACGAAAAGATTAAGAGTGTATGATTCCTGTTCTAAGCTTGAAGTGGCAGATTCTTAAAGATTTCATGAAAGACATATACCAAGTAAAGAGTTTGTAGTTACTTCAGACAATTTTTGTCTGTTCATGTCGAGATGGAGGGAAGGGAAACGGGAGAGTAAAGTTATGTGCATGAGGGTGGAGGGGGAGGACAGGAGACAGAAGGTCTGTGATATTCCCAAAGCCTGATAAGCTCCCATAGGGACCCTGTGGTGTGTAGGTTGACCCCAAGGGGTGTGCGCAGGCGGGCCCAAGGGTGCAGAGGAGAATATGTGGGCTTGGCTTTAGGATAGGCGTACAAGAGATGTGGACTGTGCTGCAGTCCGTTATTTACTGCCTGGAACTGCTGGTACAGATGGATGCTTGTCAAGGGTGGGGGTTGCAGGTTTAAGGGTGGAATGCAGGGAGGCCTGCAAAAGGGTTGATATTTTACTTCCAGTAATTTAAAGATAAAAGAAACTGAAGATTTCCTCAAAGTAGCAGGTTCTGAAACAGAGCAGAAGAAGAAAAAGAAGCCAGCAATAGCAATAAACTGACAGAAGAAAAGCCTGCATGCTTCTTGGCTAGATGTTAAGTGTTCTATCAGATGGCCAGCTCTCACTGTGGAGGCAGTCTGGACTAAGTCTGCATGGTGACCTCTGATTGATTAGGAGGCCATTTCTGGCACTTGGCTGGCCTGGACACCATTTGTCACCTGACTGTGCAGCCCCATTGAGAAGCTTTCAGGTCTTCCAATCTACATGCAGACCTTTTCTCTAAATCCCCAACGCTGTCTGATCCATCAGGGCCACCCATGTCATAAATCTGTTCAGTTATTTCAGTGCTCAGCCCTTTGGGTCAGAGTAAGAGCAGCCTGTCGAACAATGACACGGGAATATACAATCTTCCAAAGACATTCTTTTCCAGCGATGCCTCATTTAACATGTTTGCGGTGACTGATGTTCTCAGAGCTGCTTTAAACCTAAAATTAGGTAATTTTTGTTTACACAAAAAGACATCGTGCTACTTCATACCAATGTTTGTTTTTGTAAATAATAATTTTTACTTGTCAAATGGGTGAAAAAAGAGTGTGGGTGTTTGATGTTTTTTACATTATCCAACATTTCACATGTTTAGCTACTTAGAGCTTTTCCAAGTGATGTGATTTTAACTGCTTATTGTTCATTATTATAAGAACCATTTTCACTTTCAAAGCATTAACTTTGCACATTAACTTGGTTTTGAAAGCAGCTCCTTTGAAGATTACCAACATCACAAAAAATGAAATGTAATGTTTGTGGTTTTTTGTCTCTCATATACTTTTAATTGCATCCAAACCCCATCGACTGCTGAACCTAGATTAAGGTGTTCAAGATGAAGAATTTCTCAAGAAATCATCTGATTTGTCCCACATTGAGATGAAAAAAAGGCCTATACAAACTTTGTTGGTATTTGCAAGCCTGCAGTACAAAAAGTGGCTGTCCCTAGAGTGTAATTTAATTGAGAAAGCACATGTAGATTTGAAGTGATACTCTGCAAATGCAAGTCAGATTCTTGTAGTCTTTATTTCCCTGTTTCTGTCTTATTTTTTTATTGATGTCAAATAATTGAAAATATGAAATTTACAGATATTTTTTGTTATGAGGCATTAGTTTGTCTTCACTGTGTTTGAGGCTTTGATATTAATCTTAAGCCTCGTTTCCACTGAGCAGTCCAATCCAGTAAGGAGTGGTATGGTATGGACCAGTTAATTCTGGCAAGCATTTCCACTGAAAGAAGATTGCGGGCAACTAAGATGAATTCAAATATTGGAAACGTTAGCTTAAATGAGCGCTATGTTGGTGTTTTCTAATGTTGTTCTCACTTTCTGTCAATGAACAGATGGCTACAGCAGGTCCGCCCCAACCCCTCCATTCCATTTTTCAATGGACCTACAACCGATGGGGGCCCCCCAAAAGGTACAGTTATGCCTCGTTTCCACCGAGTGGTCCAGACCGGACTGGACCGGGCCGAGCTGGACTGGACTTTTGAGCGCCTCCTTTGCAAAATTGACCCATTAAGCAGGACCTTCTGGTCCCCCATTGGTTGTAGGTTCAAAATCGGCAGAGCTTCTGTCACCACACAATGTAACCCATTGATTGGTGGACAGGTTTTATGACAACAGCAAGCGTCTGACCAGGGCTTTTACCGACGAAGATCCAAACCAAAAGTTTTGTCCTCTTTTCATCTGGACTCTTCTTTGCCCCTCACAGTCTTCTTGCAAAGAATAATTAATTCTTTAAATACAGTATTCCCTCTTATTCGTAGGGGTTGACACCAGAGACATGCCAAACCATGAATACAGAGAGAATACAGTACCGCTCAGTTGAAACGAGGCATTAGGTACTGTCTAATGGGTCCATTTCACAATAGAAACGCTAAAAATACCAGAGAGGATCGGACCAGACCAGACCAATCAGTGGAAATGAGCCTGATAGATAGACAGAGTTTGATAGAGTTTGATAGATAGACAGACAGATCACAGGGCTATTGTTCATCCCTTTAGTCACCTGAAAATTACATCCAATTAAGAGAGAATCTTAGTAGTAGTAATCCTTGTAGGTTTAACAAGGCGTACATGGTTTTTCACTTGTGTGTACACAGGAGAAGACATGTTATAACCTACATCCCTTTTGAGACAAATATAGTCATTAAACCTTTTCACCATTTGTTGGGTTAAATACCACTGATAATTATCTCTTACCTTAGGAAAATTGAACAGGACAATCCCCTCTTTGTGTTGGGTAATGTGTTCACAAAGATAATAAATACTTGCTGCAAAATGCACTGTAAAAACTGAATATACAAACATGAGGTCATTATGTGGTTATTAAAAGATGCACCACCTCCCCAAAGAAGGAAAAAGCCAATTTCAATTTTCAATTCAATTTTATTTATATAGCCCAATATCACAAATTCAATTTGCCTCATTGGGCTTCATGCCTGTAGTTTTAACAGATGCACAGATGGAGTCATAAAATATGCACAATAGGTAAAAACTAAACAGACTATAAAGAACGGTCATCCCTGTCCTTAGACCCTCCCTCGCGGTAAGGAAAAACTCCTAAAAAAACCTGAGTCAGGAAAAAAAGAAGAAACCTTAGGGATTCCCACATGAGGGAGAGATCCCATCCCAGGACGGACAGGCGATACCATTTGAGAAAGAGACATTGACTTGTTCTGAAAACTGTTAAATGCGACGGTCAATCTAAGGGGAATGCTGTTGAACAGCTGTCATCCGTTTAGTTTCCAATAATAACTGTGCTTTTAACATGTCCTTGTGGCATTTTTCTCATGATTGAGGACACATATAAAGAAAATTAAGATTAAAATTGGGATTCAAATTGTTGTGAATGTTCCGTGAATCAGGAGCAGACAAATAAATGCTGTTGGAAAAATCTTTTACTAATGTCAGAGTTGCTATACTTGGTGAACCACAATCTTCCTTTTCCTCTTCATTCCGATGCTTCCACTTGTAAAAAAAATCAATCCCTATGCATCTTTGTTTTTTCACATCTGAGGTGGCATCTGGCTCAAAAATGTACAGCTGGATAGCCCCAATATTGCACACCATTTTTGTTATTATTTATATTATTGTTATTATTGGGCTTGCTTACCTTCCATTATTTTGTTAAAAATGAAAACAAATTCTTTCATTTCAGTTTGTGTTGTTAGCATAGAGACATACTGTTTGCAAGTCAGTATTTCCATCAATTTGAGGGCATTTGATTCCTGCATGTACTTGTATTAAATGATTAGATGATCGGCAATCATTGACAATGTCATTAAGGGTTAGCAATGTCCAAATTTGAAGACACTGTTTCTTTATTACACTCCGTTTGGAGGGCTAAATGTAGGGGTAGGTAGAAGCTGGAGGGGTAGGGAATGAATTTGGATTTGGCCTAAAAATGGTCTTAAAGGGCTTGAATCATGCTATTCTTAAGCCTCAGTGTAATCTACATCGCTATATGTAATAATATATTACCTTTGGCACACTAAAAAAAATATTCTTTATGAAACATGAGTTATTTTCACAAGCAAATGTTCCTACTTGGAGGTAAGAAAAGTTGATCTCTGAGACATCACCTTTCACTTCTTGTGGGCACCGCCCATTTCATGACGTCAACCTAGAGCTGGCCTTAGTAGTGTGTCTGTGTTTTGCCCACAAAAACAAACTACATCCAATGTGTATATTGTTCATATAAAATGAAAATGTTGTCTCCTCACTTATCATTAGGAACTGTATCTCAAAGCTGAGTGGCCCTCTCTGAGCATGCGAAGGTATAGTGCACTGGATGACTTTGGTATAAGGGGATCCTTGGTTTGGTTTCCTCCTACCAACCTCATCCAGGTAGCTTAAAGTTAATCATCAGAGGTGCTAAAAGACAATAGAAAAACACTAAACAGTATTACGCTTTTGTAATAAGATATATTTTGGGGCAATATTGGAACCTTTTCTGAGGAACGTCTTCCCAGAGCAACTCGTTCAGTTTCTCCACACAAATATTTCTGACAATTACAAGGAAAGAAAATGGATCGTATAACAATTAACACCATCTATGTCTGCCCACACCTGTGCAGACATGGAACAGTTCCAAAAGCAGTTGCGGCACTTCGGAAGATCTTTGTTTTAGAGATTGGTGAGTTGATAACAATGCTATCAAGCCAACTTCTTCATAACCTGCTTTTATAGATTCAGAAACTATACCAAAGGTCAGAGAAAGTTTATCATCTGTGGTTTAATGGTCTGACTGGAAGTGGGGTTGAAACATATCTTTAATTTGCAATGCATTTCTGTAATTTGCAGCCAAATGACCTGTGCTCCCCTACTCTACATTGCTCCTTCACGAGAATATTTTGTAAAACAGGAAATGCCAAATCTATTTTCATCCGAAAACTTGTTTTCCGCTTCAAATCCCCTTCCTGATGACTGCGGCAGTTAGTCAGAGAATTGCACAGAAAGGTATGAAAATCAGAACAGATTTAATATAATTTTGTTTATCAGAATTTGTTGGGAGAAAATAAGAATGCAAATGATATTCATAGGTGAGGTAATTTGCAGCCTGTGATAAGCTGGAAGTATGTCAGTGAAATGTTTATGACTGAGTGGCACAAATTACATTTTTTTTACTTATTATTTATTGATCTAAATGTTAAAAACCTGTTTGGCCGTCAAAGTACCTTCATGGGATAGATTTATACATTTTTCCTGGACTTAAGGCGTGGATGACACATTTTTCTGTCATATTCATAAAGTGAATGATACGGTGCTATAATGTATCACCACCTTGACTCCATTAGGACAACGTTTCTACTAATTAGCGAGGCCTACGCCTCACACTCACGCTGGTTGTGCGTAGGAGGGAACCCAGTGTTCGGGGGCAAAAGTTTTATTACTTCTGGTAATGATAATAAATGCCTCCACCTACACACCATGCCTTTTATTATAGCAGTGATCTCCTAACATCTCAGTTAAAATCCATCACTGTAGCTTGGAAAACGACTGCTCAAACAGCATTGTAGTGATCCGAGACCCCCTCAGTAATGAAGTTAATGGGAAGCTAACATTTCCAGGAAGGACTTTATTTATGTGACTTGGGGGGAGGACAGAAGCCGGATTTGACGGGGTGAGCTTGAAGTAGGAAGGAAGAGCCTCGGAGGCCTCTCCAGTCACACGCTTTGAAGCAAGGATCTTTTCCCGTCCCCGAGCTGGCTGGGCGGCTGATGGTCTCCACACAGACGCACACATGCAAACAGGTGGGGTGTGTCCCACCGACTGTACATTGAACAGCTGTGTGTGGCAGCCTGTTCTGGGAGATAACTGTTGTATTCTCTGACAGCAGCTGCAGGGCGCCATTCCTGGGCCCCCAAAAGCCAACTGCGCCCACCTACAAAGCAACACCACACTTCTCGGACAGTCTAGTTCAGTAGCAACCTGTAACTCCTCTGTCTGCCAAAGAGAATCCTTCAGTGTCCACATTTTATACAACCACAGATAAACCCCAGACTATGCCCCCCTCCCCATTCTTGCTATCATTCGACTGCTAAGTCCGCCTTAGCCCTCTGAGACTATTTGGGATTTAAGGAAAAAGCTTTTTATCCAAGACTTTCTCTGCAGTCTGGTTAGAGGAAACGAGTCACGTCAGCAAGTTTCCAAAAAGCTCCAAATGGCAAATTTTCTACCGTCTGGAGGAGGCAAACACAAGATATCTTCTGTTACTCCAGCTCCTAAGTTAACCTTTGTAGGAACCATAGAGCTTTCTGTTTGTGTTATGTTGATAGAAATGCCCTCAAAGTGTTTTTCACGAAACATTCAAATCCCCGCAGGTATCTCTCCTTTTTTGGGTGTTCACAGAAAGTGCACTCACTGGTGGGATGGGATTCTACATGCTGATTAACCCTTAGGTGGATTGGAAAGGATAATCTGGGGAATTAGGTTCCCAGATTTGAGGAATGCCGTGGGCTTTTAGATCCACACCAGGTGTCCATATGGGTGCAGCAGAAGGTGGTTTGTGTTTATAAGTGTCTTTAAAGGGGTTGTTTGTGAAGGCAGATGATAAGAACCGCCCCGCCTGCATGTCAATAGTAAGTGGTGGGTTTCATGCTGCAGGACCGGTATGCTGGAATTCACTGGACCGTCCACGGATCTTATCATGTTTACATCAACTCTCTAAGTGAATGCTCTCACTTCATAGCCAATGTTTATCTGCACACCCACATTACACACAATTTGTAGGGTCGTCCTATTTTATTGGTTAGTTTACGGTTTGAAAATTTCTACAGCTCATGCTTGCTGATCGTACGTGTACGGGCAGATTCTGACAATTTTATGAAACAGAAAAAATGACAAGCTTTAGCTATGTGTTGTGAAAAATACTTTATGGTAGGTATCATGCTCAGTTATTCACTGAACTCTTTAGTTCAAATGTGACAAAGTTGAGCCAGCATCAGCTGTTCCTTTAACAAAGCTGGCGTTGGAATACACACAAGGAAAGAGAGCAGCTGGAAGAGGTAATCTCTTCAGGTCAGCTATAGACAAGCTGAAGCAGGTCTCACTAACTCTAACCTAATTAACACACACCAACAGGGAAATCTTTGCTACTCAGACCTACATTGCAAAACGCATACAGTTCTCTCACCAGCTATTCCAGGGTTAATACTTTCCGCTTTCACACTCGGGAGTTTGACCAGCTCCAACATGCTTCAGCTCCCTGCTCCCATGCTTTTCTGTCATCCACCCTCAGGGAATTAAACAGATGGATTTGATAACATGGAAAACCAGGCATGATTGATTTACTTGGAAATATGCTGCTACCTTATGTTAGTGCCAAGCTTGATTCTTGCTCAATCCAGAGTCAGCAACATGGAATAAATGGTCAGTTTAGTCAAATCATAATGACTGCTTCTAATGAAGATATGTCCATCGGTTAGTAAACAAACCAGTTTATTTTCAATTTTTCTAGTGACTGATTTAATGATTAAAATGAAATGCTTTGTGGAACTTTAAAAAACAGCAATTTCTTGTACATGTAGGGTGTTTAAAATTAACATCAAGTAAAAAGTGTGAGATTTTGTGTTTAAGTTAGACAAATCCATTACATCCATTATAAACATTATTTTGAATGTATAGTCCTAATTGCATCATTCAAATCTTAGCTAAAAAAACGTTTTTTTGAAAAAATCAAATACTTTGTAGAAAAAAAAACAATAGTTTTCTATTTTACCTGAGAACATCAATATATTAAGATATTAATCCAAAAAGAGACAGCAAGGAACGTAGAATCTAGTACATGAGGAGTAGATGTAATACTTAAAAAAATGAAGATGTTTAGGCTTTTGGATATTTAATTCAGAAGAACAAGGAATTGTATCTTTTTTTTCCACATAATTTAAACAGCTGATTATTGTAATACTAATAGGACTTTTAAAACAAATGTATCTACTGCTCATATTAGGTATGCTGTCACTCTAATTTTGGTTGGTTGAATAAACTAAGTCATAGAAAAGAGAAATTAAGACAACATGTTTTTTTTTTCTTTTTTTTCTACAATTGTAAAATTATAATCAGCAAGTCAAATGATCTCCATCGTGTTCCTCAAATGAAAAAAAGTCTCAATATTCTGTCAGTATTCAAAATGTCTTGTTTTATAGAAGATAGAATTTTTTTTTTTAAGTGTACATATCCACAAAGATTTTTACATATAAAAACAAAACTTGAACCTTAAGTTTATGAGGTTTGTATTAGAAATAATTGATGGGTCAGTGGACTGTTTAGCTATGTTCACTCTGGGCATGTGACGGTAACATGGACAAGAACACGCTAAACGGATATTCTGGAACACATGTTTACCTCATGGTGTTCACACTGGACAAGTAGGGAGCATCATCTTCTTTCTTTTTCTACTGTACTAGCACGTATCTGCCACCAACAGATGGAAGACGTTTGGTACGAAATGTCATAGTGGTGTAAATTTTGTGAATCTTGCGCCAGGCTTTTTAATTCACAGCTCTAGTGCGATATATGAAAGACTTGGTGTCATAGAATTCAGATAGGTCAGAAGCCGCAATAATTAATTTATTCTCCATGATCAATTTACAAGCAGTTGGCACTTCCGTGAAGGTCAACATCCATGTGATACTACCAACCTTTGATTGGTCAATGTTCAACTGGTTTTACTTTTGCGTTCAGTGGACAAGATTATTTATGTAGAGCCTGAAAATGGTCGTAGAAACTTGAGGAGCTACGCGAGAACGTGAGAGTTATAAACACGGAAGACCAAAACGTGCATACGTGTGTTTACATAGACTTGATCTTGCATTGGCGGCGTGATCGTAGCATTAGAAGTGAGAATTATTGTAAATTTTATATTAAATATGTCAAATAAATATGTGAATTATTATTGATATAAATTTTAAACTCTGCCTTGTCCAATTTCCAACCTTGATTAGTCTTGCTGCTGTAGCAGACTCAATGCCACGTCTGTTCGAGACTTTCACTCACTGTCAGTCAACAGCTGACACATGAAACAAACTTAAGTTCAACTCTGAGACGGTCCTGTGTGTTATGGCACTTCCAAAGACACTGCAGTCCTGATGTTTGACCCACTCACACACTCCTCCAGAGCACCACTCAACAATTTCTTGACCCCCCTCCCACACGTGCCCTTCCTCCAGCGTGACTCCTGCCCGATGACGGTGGGAGAGCGTTGGAGGCGCGATGGTATCAGGTGTCATTTAAAAAAGCAGTTGTCAGGGCTGGCTGAAAATGGAGCATGACTTTATTCAGCCTAAATTGTATCCTGGTGAAAAGAGTGTCCTCTCGGTGCCCTCCCAACAGTGGAGTGGCCATTTCTGTGGAGCTCTAAGAGTCAGTTTAATGGAACTCTATTAAGTGCTCTGTTTTTATGGGATTGATTTCTCCTTCCTCTCGTGCCAAATGAATACCTCCATAGATTTCTTTGCTCCTTCTGGATGCCAGCTGCTACTGAATAAAAATAAGGTCTTACATCTCCCACAGGTAGATTGCACTTAGTTGAAGAAAACCTAGCTCATTTTTCCATCAAGTCATTTGCCTAAAAAGCAGCACTCACAATCCACTTTGACTGGAGCTATTCTTTTCTTTTCAATCAGCCTCACACTCAGAGGTGTGTGTAAAGGTATTCTTTCAGCTGGTTGGGATTAAAAGAAAGGAAGCAGGGGTTTGGAGTCAAAACAACAGAGCTGGACTTGACTTTTGACCTGCATGGCCATTCATCTCTGGATAGCATCAGTCAATGTCAAAGGACAGCTCCAGAGTGTGTTCAGGACATTGTATACAGCGTGGACGGTCAAACAGGGAGATGGGACCTTTACAATCTAGATTTTTCGCTTTTCTTTTGACAAAACCCAGCCCCTCGGAAAGGACTGAAAATCTGGATAGTGATGACTGGAAAGTATACGGGTGTATGATAATTAATGGCTGCCATTAGGGGGAAAACCCTTCCTCTGCACTTTTCCTGGTAGACGGAGTGCTGATGTAGCTTAGTTCTGTGTTTCTGTTCTACTTGGGGCTAAAGACAAGTGGTCTCCTGCATGCAGAATAGAGACACCCCCACTCACCACCCACCGCCACTTCTGTTATACATCTCCCTTCATGCTTCTGTCATTCTTTACTTTGCTATTGTTCAAGAACCCTCCCAACCACAAACACCCACAATTAATATCATTAATGTCATATATTGTATTTGCATTTTTTTGCGTGATGTGTTTTAGTATTTTTGTAAGAGAAGCTGGATGGAGTGTTCCACCTTTGCCCAAGGAGGATACATTTTGCCCCCATCAGGCTGTTGGCTGTACCACGGACCAAGTAGAGTCATTAAAGGTTAAAGCTGCATTCATGGTTTCGAGCAGCAGGAAATCAGTCACACCAATGAGGCTTGTCTTCAGCAGACGTGCTTTACACTCAACCACCTTATCCTTGTAATAGAGTTTCCTTTTAAGTTTGCATTTTTGCTTTGCTACTTTAGGGCAAATAGTGAAGAGTTTGCACTGAGTGCAACTGTCTGCAAGATGCTATGCTCTGCAATTTCAGTGGATCAAGGTATCCGCTATACTATATCACGCAGTGGAAAAAGAAATGGGACAGCAACTCTCAACCAGACGTCTCAAAACAATTATCTGTTTGTCATAGACATCGACTGTACTGGCCGGTGCCCGGGGCTTTCTCATTTCTTGGAGAGATAAATGTTGCTGACCAACCTCTTTCTCTCAATAGCATCGTCCTTGTTATGATCGTAGCTGAATGGAAGGCTTTTTTTGTTATAGCCCGTCCTTGTGTTTGGAGCCTAATAGCTACAACAACAGGTATTGTGTGAATGAGGTTAGAGTATTTGGTTTTGCAAAGCAGTACAGCAGATGGATTACCTGGAAGCAGGACTGAAGATTGTGGCTAAAAATGAAAGAATTATCTGGGAAAAAAAGGAGATGTAAATAGGTTCATATTGTCTCTGATGGGATTCACAAAAAGATTGTTTATAACAAATGAATTATATTGCTTTTGAAGGTAAGCATGAAAAAGTGTGAAAATGCCGATAGTTTATTGTAAGGCACCCCAATGCAAATCCTATGAATCATTGATCATTTTATGTTGGTTACTGTCACCTTTTATTGGATTGTTCTGGCCTGCAGGCTTAGCTTGCAGCTAGTTCGAGTTGTGAGAATCTGCAAAAAATGTGACAGTTTTCACTTTCACAAATGATACCTGGTGCAGTTTGGGAAACAGTTGGGCTAAATTTCACACATAGATCACATGCATATTGCACAATTCTTGTGATAAACATTTTTTTCCCCTAAATTTTCGAACCATTACCAATAAATTCATAAGGAAAAACACCCTTCACAGTTGTTTAAAAATACCATCATGACACTGAATACTATCTACATTTGTGTCCAACCGTAACAAATGCAGCAAAAGTACAGATCACTCATTAAAGTGTCCGTGCCATTCACCTTGCCGAAGTTTTGGACCATAAGGCGCTTTTAATTTTCCCCAAAATTGACCTTATAGTCCAGTGCCCCTTATGGGTGAATTCTTTTAATGACTTCAAACTGATTTTCTGTGGTACACAGCGCAGCTCTTGATGGATTGTTGGAGCATTGTGGCTACTGCTGTCAGAAGCCCAGTGGAGGGATACACACTGTGCTTCAGCTGAAAACATGAGTGTATTGTTTTGTATTTAATGTGTCACAACTGAATAATGTTGGGTTATTGCGAATGAGTTAAATCAAGTTTTTAATGTATCTCAAATTGTTTATTTTGGAAAGGCTGCTTATTGCAGATAAATGAATAAAAACACAGTTTGCTAGAAAAACTTCCCATCAACTTCTCTGACCAATTGCCTGGGCCCTCCCCCACTCAGGGGAGAGTAGTCAGAACATATTGCATAAGAGTTTTGTTTGTCTTGTTTGAACAATTTGGTACTCTATACATATTACAGTAATTCTCTTTTTGTTTAGGTTATGTTATGTGTCATGGTCTGTTCCTACACCATTTATGGTTTATTTTTTTCACTACAGTTTGCCATAAACTTTTGAGTTTAGAATAAACAATTTATCTTAATTTTTTTTAGATATTTGAATACCTCAGAAGTTAGTCAATGAACCTATTTTCTTCACTTATTGAAAACTGGTGTTTTGACATGTACAGGTTGATGGGGTCTGTGTTTTTTTTGCTATGAACCAGGTAAAATAATAATTGAATTACATTCTTCATCATTTCTATTAGAGTTGCTGTTAAATCTGAATATCTTCCTGCACAAATATTCATCAGAAACTCTTGTGAAGAAGGAGATGTTTTCAAAGTGTGCTCTTCAATCCAACACATAAAAGATGTCATTATCCTAAAGCCACAAGACATTCTGTTAGCTTTATCACTAGTGGCTCTTTGATCTGAGTTACTGTTTTCTAAAGCATATTCAAATTTCCATTTGAATTATGTGTTTGCATTAAGAATCCCAGCCTAATATTTCCCTTTATTGCTTTTCTAAAAACTTAGGTGTGTCCCTAAAAGACCTGAAGGGTCCTGATAAATGAATTCATCCTGTGCGCGTTGCTTAGCTTTTGTTAACCCATCGTTAGCAGTAATTCCGTAATGAGCAGTTTGAATGTTTTTGTGTTTGTTCGTTTGTTTGCCTGTCAGAGTGTACATGTACGGGCAAGGACAAAATCCACTGAGTTAAACAAAGATACATGAGGGTGAAAAGTCATCTCTCAGCATGTAAATGAAAAGTGTCCTGACGATGTGCTTGTGGATGGGTCTCCTGCCTGAAGGGGTCTGGGCTGCGGTTTGAGTCTTTTGAACAGGAGGGGTGATTAGGCAGACTGAGCCGTGTGTCAGAACGGGCCGAGAGTGAGTGTGGGGTGAGTGTTGTGCGGTGGTTGGAGTTCCCCCTCGATCAGGCAGACGCTGTTTTTCAGATGACTGTTTTTAAGTAACAGCTGTCAGCTCGCGCTCTGGAAATGAAAGACAGAGAAGGGGGACGAGATCTGAAAAACCAGCAACTAAACAGAAAATGGGCAGGCATCAGCGATTCACTCCATTTAGTAGTGCGGCGAGTGTTTTGCTGGAGCATGCCTGTGCTTCAGGCTGCGCCAGTGACACACCTGCTCGAGTCAGCTGAGTCAGGACATGTGTGACTGCAGAAATCTGGGTGTGTACATCATCACTTATGGGACTTTAAAATAAATCTGGGATTAGGAGGGTTTTCTCCTCCCTGCTTGGGTGCTCTTTTTTTGTCTTCCTCCTCTTACAATGTTCTAACTCTCCTCCAACTTGTGTTGCAATGTCATTTTAAAAAAGTCTTCGTGGGAGGAAAGGAGTGTTTGTGTCCAAACAGCTTCACAACTTGCCGACTACGGGACGTCAAGGCAGCCCTAGTCACCTTCTGGATCTGTTGTCCTTTCCCTGCCTCCACCTCCCTCCCTTTGATGCGGAGCACTTTCTTCTTCCCACTTGGTTACAGTACAGTGATGCATGGCATCGCATTTTACATGCCTAAGAGAAACAAATAGAGCACTCTGCTGCTTTAAAGTAGCGACTTAAAATGCATTACTGCCATAGAAATCGCTTTTCTTCCACACCATTGAGGTTAATCGTTGAGGGAATCCTTGAAACATCCCACGTTTTTCCAGCACAGCCTGTGTTCGTCTAAAATCATTTAGCCCTTGTTTGGTTTTCTCTTTCTTGTGCCTGCTGTGTGTGGTGTAGGAAATGTAGGAGATGTTTGTCTTTTCAGATGGGTTCCGTTGTCTTTTGTGTTCCTTGCCTGAAACAGCGTGTCAAGCGAGGCGGGGCAACTCAGGAAGGATGTGTGTGTGAGAAAAAGAGTGTGTGTGTGCTGAATGAAATGTAAAAAGCACTACGCCTGCCTGCACACACACACACAACAGCCTTTGGCCTAATGGGAGCTGACACTCTGACAGGCTCTCTGAGCTCTTTATCTGGGCCTCTTGCCTCAGTATTCGTGTGGATGTGTGCGTGTTGTGTGTCTTTTTGCCTGCGTGTTTGTGTGCATGTGTGACCCCAGCGGTGGTAGTCGCCAGGCCCCTAGAGAGTTCTTTAACCTCCTAACAGAGTCAGACTCATTTACATTGAAATGGGAGAGTGGCAGGGCCTCTTTACGGACTGTTTGCTTTTGCTCTATTGAAAAGCCTCAACTCCACCTCTCGCACACAGGAGCATGCATATGGGCACACACATGCATGCACAGATTCACGCGCACACGTTTACACTACATGCATGGGAATTTCTGCTGGTTCTGCTCGCACAGTTGGAATTCCAGTTGCAGGGCTGTTATGGCCAGTTTAAAGACTGGAATTGTGTGTGAATGCACGAGTTATGAGGGGTCAGATGGGGCTCCTGGACTGACTCTGTCTGACTGAGACCATGTGGCTCTTAAATGGGTGTTTTTCACTTCATGTTTCATTACTGTTACCCTTCTAACTGTCAGGACTGGTCACCAGTTCACGAGATTCCCATCACTTCACCAAATCTTTGGGTCTGATGTGGGAGAAAGTCTCATCAGAGATGAAAGTGTTTTAACATTAACGATTAGGGGTGGAACTATTTATTTTAATAAGATTCATATTATAATTAGAATTTGCAGATACGATTTAAAGTTAATATTGGTACATTTTGAAATCTGATTCACTGAACTAAAATGGATCCAGAACATCTTTACCCAAAACTTCAACGTGTGTCTCAGATAAATACCTGGTACTGAACAGTACAGGTGAGGTTTTCCAGATTCCTTGTATTTCTTGCAAGATAATCAAGTGTAAATTAAATTTGTGTACAAAAAAACAAGTAAACAAGAATTAATACAACTCCATTCACATTTTAGTTTAATTAATTTCAGCCTACTGTTGTTTTTATACATAAAAAATGGTATAATAGAGAACATCCTATCACACTGTATGGTCACATGACATGTGACCATACAGTGTTTCCACACATTGGACTGTAATAGACTAATCATTTTTAGCTGCCATCACATGTGTGATGGCACTTGGTCGTTTTTATGTTATAGTAAAATGAAACTATCATGCCAATCCAAATTGTATTTTCTTATATCAATATAATCAGTTTATTTCCTTTTAAAATGATTTTAAAATGGTATAGGTCGATTTGATAACAACTCCCTTAAGAGAGATAAATCTCGTTGGATTGTAGGAATATAAATTGATTCATCAATTAATTGATTAATTGTTACACCCCTATTTACATATATAGATATGGATAGAACATTGGATTCTACATGCCCTGAGACAGACTGGCGACCTGTCCAGGGTGTACCCCGCCTTCGCCCTTCAGTAGCCGGGATAGGCTCCAGCACCCCCGCGACCCCGAAAGGGACACAGCCGTCAAGAAAATGGATGGATGGATGGATTCTACATCAATGCCATGTTTGTATTTGACAGTAAAAGGGAAAAGGGGATGATGCAGCACCAAATAATATTAAAAATAAGATAGAATATTCCAGTTTGTTGCATTTTGAATTCAAGTCAATCTGCTGCAGCAGACTCAGGATGTATTTTATTTTGAAAGGGACTTGTTCTGCTGACAAAAGTAGCAGAAGTTAAATTTGTAAATATAGAAATATATAACACAGATAGTTATATTTCAATTTTTGTAAATTTCTAAAGGCTGCATTTTATAAATGACTGACCTAATGGTTACAAAAGCATTAAAAACACATTTTTCAAACAGTAAAAGGGGACTTGCTAGGTTTCAGTCAGTAGGAAACTGCAAATGGCTCTTTCAGCATAGAAGGTTGTTCTATACGTCTCTCAAATGAGCAGCTGTTGTGACCGCACTGTTTTTCCAGAAAGTTTGATTTTGAGAGTGCAATGCGTGAAAGCAAACTAAATTAAAGTGTAAAATCTTTTTAATATTATCTGCCTAATAACACTGAGTAGTGTGGGTCATTCTACTATGAGAGCCCTCTTCCTTTGAAGGGGAAACCAGAAATCTGACCCGTGTCTGTGGTGGCTTAAGGAAGAGGGCTCCTAAAGTAGGGTGGGGGCTTCCAAACAGAGGACAGGTCTAATTATAGCAAGCAGCAAGTCATAAGGAAGGAAACCTTTCACAACGCATCCTTTTTATTTTCTTTCAGGGAGGTACAGTTTTTGCTTGAGTTCTCCTCAAGTGTGTTTCTTCCATGCAGTAAAGACGCTGTACTCTTTCAAGCTTCATTCAGTCTTTCCCCTTTATCTCCCTTTCTTATCTTTCTGTAGGGCTTTCCATAAAAAAGTAAGAGCGGAGCACAGTGTTTGAAGTCAAGCGGCTGGGTAAAGAGCAAACACGGCTGATGTTTTCCACCTGTCTGGGTCTCTGTTCTCTAATTTCTGCCTGATAAATGTTCACTTATACCCTCTCTGGGACTGTAGCCCCTGGCTTTTTCGTGGGCACAGACGCCTCTGTGAAAGATTACACAGGAATGCAATGAGAGATCTAAATACGGCGACTAGCTATATGTAATCCACGTGTTTATATGCAAATATCCAGACTGTTTTGCGTTTCACTTACAAAGACCACACACTCGTGGTGTGAATTAATTAATGGATGACAGAATCTGAGAGATGTGGGTGGCTGAGGAGACGGGATTAGAGGGTCGAACTAAGGGTTGAGGGAGTTTCAAGCAACATGATGGATTTGTATTGAGAAGAAACCCAAGGAGTTGAAGAAGGAGTGGGGGTTCTTTTCTGGAGGCTTGATTCCTTGACCTCATTGGCTCCAGTCATGAAAGAGAAAAAAAGTGGAAAAATAAGGGTGTGAAGAAAGGGTTCACTGCCTTAAAGTAAACTGCTTTTCAGTGAGCTTTTTGACTTATTTATTTATATCCTTTTTAAATCTTGGGGTTAAAATCTTACTTTATTAGACCATCTTGCATCATACCACTGAAGGGATCTTGACATACAGTATGATGTTAGTATGAAATGGCTTATTTGTCATTTAATCTAACATACTTAGCATTTTATCTAATACATAACCAAAATCCAGTGACATAAACAGGAAGTAGACCCAATCACAAAAGTCATCTATTGTCAAAACTTACCCATGTGGCACTATGACTCAATGAGTCCATGCTCTGCATTGGAATTTCCATATGTGGTCTTGTTTAAATTTTTAACTGTTGTTAAAGGATGCAAAATAAAGTAATTTTAGGGACTGTTATGCATGTAGTTATGCATGTTTGAGCTACACACTACTTCCTTTTCCTCTTGGGAATGACTCATTCCGTGCCTGTGTGTTGGAAGTCCAGTCACAGCAGCTAGAGCAGTCCACTTTATGTGTTCCCGTTATGGGATCCAGATGGAAATTTTCACAGGATTACTCGTTCTGCTAACCATTATAGTCACTGAAATGTTCCTGTACACCCCCCTCCAAAAAAAAAGTCTGAAATCCCTATGCAGTTTCACACTGCAAATTTGATGTACTAAAATGGTGCATTTAATTATGTCACTTCGTTGCGTCTGTTTGGTTATGCCTAGATTTCCAAAACAGCTCCAAGTGTTACCTTTACTCACTGACTTCAAGGGAAAAATAAAAAAAAGGGTTATTTTCAGGCCGCCTCTTTGAATGTCTTATTTGTGGTGCCACAAACCAGATCAAAAGAACCTCTTTATAGCTGCAGTCCCTGTGTTCAAGAAATGTATTCCTAAAACTTCAGCGTGCGCTCAAGTGCTCACACAGCCGGTCTTTCTTTCCTGGCAAAAAAGCGGAAAGCAGCATAACTTGTACTGTGATACAAACTCACCAGGGTCTAAACAACAATGCTTTAAAGATTACCCAGTAGGTCTGACACTCTTCCTATCCATTACCTCATGAGTAACTAAAACAGATCCAGGGTCAACTTGCTTTTAGAAAACACAGAAACAATAGATGTTGTTTGAATGGTGTGGTGACAGATTTCTTCCTTACATTTGTCCAGATTTCCTAAACTGGTTTTTAAGGGCTTAACTTCTCTGACATCAGCATTGGAAGACTCATATTTTTGCACCATTATACATGAAATTATTTGATTTTTAAGTAGTTGGGTTCATGGGTAGACTCTTGTTCCCAATCTCATCGTTGACTTAGACATTCTTGGTATGTCTTTGGTGAACCTACGAAAGCATGAAACCACTCAGTATCACTAACTACCATTTGTCTCCATTCTCATGAATTATGCAAAGCTTGACATTCAGCAAGGCGCCTAAACCATTTCTTTCTGTCCAATTGTGCAGATCTGCTGCCTGTTGCATAGTAAATAAATGTTTGCATTAACTAACAATGGAGCTGGTAAACTTTATGAAAGAAGCCTAGTTGAATCTGTGATCATGTCATATGAATAACACAATTACCAGTCTCTCTATGTCTTCCTATAGCCACTCAAAGATATAATTGCTCGTTTTCAGTGGAGTTCTTTGTGCTCATGAACAACAACACCGTACAGTGTGGTATGGTGGCCTCATGTTTGCATAAACGAAAGCTCACGCTGAGAAAATGCCAAGTGAGATGAATTGTTTCTTGGTAAAACAAGGTCATGTATTTACTTTGAGAGGACACATGCCTCATTGTTGTTCATTTTTTAGAGGAAAACACTTCAGCTCCATTCATTAGTGTTCAAAATTAAGTGAAAACTAAAAAGTTTTACAAAGCAGACACATTATAGAAATAAAATATTGTGTGAATGAGATTAACACTTCTCTGTCAAATAAAAAAAGTGTTAAAAATATAGGACCTATGTCTAAATGCTGAAAATGTCAAAAAAGTAATATACTTCAAAAATAAAGAAAAAAAGTTAAAAACAATGGTAGAATCCATATTTAGAGGTTTCAGGAGCTTAATTTCTAGACCTGGATTTAGACACCCTGGGAGCCTACATTTTGTAGGTCAAATCTTTGTCAAAGTGATAAATTACAATAAGAATTCTAATAGAAGGATTCATTAAGGAAAAAAAAAACACTAGTTTGATTGTGGCATTTAAAGGAACTCAAACATTTCTGAGGAATTTTATTATGTCCTAGTGAGTACATATCATTGCCATTCCGCAAGTTGATGTAGCCTACAAGTTTGAGCAAGGATTTTGATCAAAGTTATCAGTGAGAGGGGGGCAGAAGACTTTGCAAAGGTAACAATAGCAGACAGGAGGGTCAAAGAAGCTTGTATTGATGATTTCTTAATCTTTGTTAGTAATAAAACGAATACAGTGTTCCTCCGCCTATTCGCGTTTCTTTATTCGCGGTTTCACGTTTTCGCTGAATTTTTTTCAGTCACATGACTCTTCCGGTTTGTCACACAAACTTAGACAACTCAAGACGGTTTGTATGAAATTTTTGCGTTTAAAGGAGGTGCTGGGCTGTATTTTCGCATAGCTGAGCGCCCTCCGGACCGCGGAGCACCTGTCCGCGCTTCCCCTCTATGAGAGGAGCGCCCCCTCCTCTGACGGCATCAGCTGAATATACTGAAGAAGATAATCACGGAGGATAATTATCATCCGGAGCAGATGTTTATTATTTGAAGACGGAGGAAGCCCGAGCTCCTGATTTTAAGGCACAGAGAGACACTACTCATCTGTGTCATAAAGTACGCTGTCACTGCAGCTGCTGCAGTTTATTTTGTTCTTAAGAAAAAAAAGAAAAAAACTCTTAATGTTGGGGAATACTCCAATTTTCTTTAATAAATGTTTTACAAATTATGATCAGAATTTTGATTTGCCATATTCACGGATTTGGCATATTCGAGGATGCCTCCGGTCCCTAACCCCCGTGAATAAGGGGGGATTACTGTATTGACTCTAAAATAGGTGTGCAAGCTTCCCCCCTTTCCCCTCCTTTAGCTCCACCCCTAAAGTGAGTACAGTAGTTATTAAAACCTTATTTCTTGTACACTCCAATATTACCAGGGAAATCAAACAACAAGAACAACCATACAAACCAAAAAAAGCAATTTTTTTCATTAAATAGTTTGACACAATTAAGTGCTTAGAATAATCAAAACCACTCAGTTATACTGAAACTTCCAGTGAACAACCCTAACCAGAAGGAAATGAAAGTAAAAGTGCCTTTACTGTCAGACTTTGCTCTGTTTCTCTGCCTTTTTACAGCTGACTAAAAGCTGCAGCTGCAAACTTTATTCGAACCACTTAACAGTGGTGACCTGAAATCACAGCAGGCAGTCAGGCAGGCAGTGTACTTGAGTTGTTGCGTAAATTTGCTTATTTTTTTGCTTTCTTTTTTTTTTTTTTTTGTCAGACTTCACTTGTATTGAATAATTCACTGGCAGGCCTATATATGAGGATACCACTGCCGGGTTTTTATATTTTTAGCTCACTCTAGGGTTTATGTAAGGCTCTTTATATAATCACAATGTTTAATGGCATCTCTTTGCTGGTGGTTGTGTTAGGCTGATATAGACTCATTATCAAGCTGCATGCAAATAGACAACCTTTCCTTTTTTCCTGCACATTATGTGTTCTCAGATATGCAAAGGGACAAAATTATGTTTTTCCACCTCTTTTTTGACTTAGTTTAGGAAGTTCTTGCTTTCATCAGATACATTTAGATTGCTATTGTCCCAGCTCAGCCTTTTCTGTGATAGTAGCAAATGAACTACCAGCATGCACCAAACAGCCTGAGCAAAAGCTGTTTAATAATTATTAGTAAACACATTTATCTTCCTGATGTTCTCTGTGTGAACAGGGTCTAATGTCTGCGTGTTCCAGCTTCCAGCAGGTTCTTATCTGTTTCTAAATGGACTCATGGTGACAACCACAATTAAGCAGGATGGTTGGGATGGGATGGGGTCACGCAAGTTGTAGTTATTCTGTTTTTGTTACCACAGATCCCCAAAAATAGGCTGTAAAAGCACAATGATTGTGCATCAGCATGATGGAGACAAACTAGTTTCTGATCATCTAAAGGGGTTTGTGTCACATTTCTCTAACCAAACAATGTTTTGTAGGAATCTGCAAAACGTTAAGTTTAAATGCTGATCAAGTCCGGCAGGAAGGAGGAGTTCTCTCCATAATCCACAGATATAGTATCATAAATGTCCTGAATTTAATTTAAATGCAGAGTGAACTCTTGACTCCCATAGAGAGCATCCTGCCCCATGTGATGCATCATGCTCATCTGGCTCTGCTGTTTCCTGCTCAGTGGTGAAGGTGAAAACATTGAAAGTTATCTCAGGAGTGACGTATTATTGCAGCAGACGCCCGGAACCACAACAACAGTCCCTTCTTGAATGTCCTTTGAAAACAGACTTGAACTCTCGCTGGCACGGGGTGTCTGTTTATCCCACACATATTGACTGTGACGCTCAGGGCTTCCTGTCACAACTTTGCTCCATAGTTCATATTTTTAATGTGGATGTGACAGTCCTGTTCATGCTGAAGTGTTCAGAGATGTTTCTGTGTATATGTGATAAATCTGTGACAGAACAGCTCAGCCTGGGGCCGTCTTGGAGAAACTGCTACTTTACTCAGAGACAGAACTGCACATTTATTTCATATTGTGTCCATCGCACCACCTTTGCTGTACGTTTGCTCTTGTTACTCACTCCTACTTTATCTGAAACCTGTTGCGGGCTTCTGGAAGGTAATAAGAAATACAGAGTGCTTTCTCAGACATATCGATCACAGACATACATCATTCAGAGGGCAGAAATAGATCGTAACCAGCAGTGACGAAAGTGCTGGATGCGTTTCACAGAGTTATGCCTATGCGTGTGTGTTTGGAATGTGTGCACCAAATACATACTACTGGATATGTACGCCCATGGTTGACTGATAACGTAATTAAGGTCGAGCGGTGATCTGTGTGCTCCCACCGTACACTGAACCGTGCCCGTAAATAAAGTCCTGGCCCAGGAGGCCATCCCGTGACACGACATATATTCAACGGAGCCACACAAAGATTCAAATGAGGAACTCTATAGTCATGTCACCATCCGTTAGCTGTTGTTGTGCCAGCTGATAACGAATATGTTTATTTCACAATGTGCCTGCGGTTTATAGGCAGGGAGGGGAATTTTGTGAGGACAAAGAAGGACTCTATCTTATGGCCAATAATTTATTATGTAGCTTTGGACATTTAACCTTGTTTTCCATCACTCTCGTCCACTCATTGACAAACGTTGCAAGGCTCTTCAATGACAACATGCTGAAAAAATAAAACTTTGTTAATGATAAAGTGAGCTTTATGCATTTGTTGCTCCAAAGACAAAAGCAAACTTTAAGAGAGCTTTAGTCAATGAAACCAAGGTCTCGTATAAGGACAATGACACCTACAGTAATGTGTGTCTTGATCTGAAAAACAAATGTTAGTAGAAAATACATTTTACCCGAGTAAAAAGGCCTCTGACTCTTTCTACATTTTAATAAAGCGTAACCATTTCAAACCAGAAAATAAAATGTAATTACCACTGCTTGTAGTACACTCCCCTACTGTGCCTGGTGTGTTTAAATCTGATGAAATCTTAGACACATTTCAAAAACATGTTATGTTGTGGTTTCCAGATAATAAAAGTCATGCGTTCCTGAACACTTGCATTTAGAAAACTTCACTATGTTGCTCATTACATGTCTTTTAGTTGGTATTTTATGACAAATTTCTTCATGTAGATGAATTACAAAATTTGATCACAACACTTTTTTCAGTACTTCTGAAATTAGTCTCTTAGCATTGGCCTTTCTGTATGTTTGAGGTTTATCATTATTTCCAGCAGTCTTCATTTCAGTCATCTTCCCTTAATGTTTTAAGTGTAGTTCATCCTTAACAGGTCCTCTGCTTTGTCACTTTTTTGTTTCCATTTTGGGTTCTTTGCCACAAGTTCCTGAGCACATCCCCTCATTCTAAATTTCACTTTTTAGCTCTCTTTGAATTGTTTTACTTAAGTTTCAAAGTTCAAATGTTTTTAGATATCTATTTCTTAATCGAATGATACTTTCTCTCAGTTTTTGGATATATAATATCCATATAATTGACCCCTTCACACAGGTCCAGTGTCTGTCTCGTACACACATCCTCATGCGCATGTTCAATTCTTCTTCCCATTTCATCCGCCTGCTTGTCCACTGTGGGATTTAGACCTTTCAGCTGCTCAGATACTCTTTTGCACTCTTCACTCATTATTATTTCATAACTCACCTTCTTTAGACTGGCTTACCACATTCAAACTGTATTTTATCCATTGCAAAACACATTTGTTGTATTATACACACATATGTGGAGGTTCTCCTTCATTCATGTCATGTTATGACAGAATTCTGTTTTCAGAACAACTTTAATGGTTGATCTTGAAGATGTTTGGCTGCTCATCCGAGTCGCTTATGTAGTTCAAACTGCTGATGGGGAATTGTGGTTATTTATGTTTTGACGATTTCAGAGGTGTGGCAAAAAAGTCAAAGAACTAGCTATGTGAGAAGAGGTAAATATCACTGATCCATGGCTTATCAGAAGGTTGGTCATAAGTCAGAAAAGACAGGGAGCAACATTATTACCCCTTAGGATAACATCAAGTTATTTAAGTTTTTCGTTGGTGTTTGTCGTATCTTTCAAGACAGAAGTTCTGACAAGCTGGAACATTAAAGCCACATGCAGCTCCAAAAGCTTGTGTTAAAATATTTAAACTTGATCAACTACTCAGCTAAAGATCTGCAGGTTGCTGCCTCTCTTAGTCTTCACACCAGCAGATCAAAACACGTACAGTTACATAAACTGAACTGTTTATTTACTGAAGTGAATCTTTTATTCAACCTTGTCGCTTTATGCGAACTTCATCTGTCAATTGCTTTCTGGGAGTTTTTGATTGTAGTTACTAGAAATCAAAATCTTATTTTATGCACTTAGTGATGTTTAAAAAGTGGTTTAAAAAAAGACTAAAAGAAGGAACAGGGAGACATTTTCAAGCTAAAGACAAAACCTCCAGAAGGCAAGAAGACGGACAAGTAGGATGGAAGCGTGGGCAGAGCTCTGTGAACTGTGACTTTGAAAGAAAAAGAAGCCATACCACAGAAGTCAGAGTCACTGAGAAGTCCACTTTTTGTCATTTAAAGGCATAATTAGTTTGATTGCAGCATGCAA
>NC_050514.1:10663454-10666185 GCF_002922805.2 Oryzias melastigma
CCACACCTGAAAGCAGCAAGGGAGTTTCCAAAACTACCCTCGCCTCAGCACTTCAGGATGCCGTTGATCCGACCTCAAAATAACATCCAATCAAACAACAACAAAAAAGCAGCAATTAAAAAAAAAAATATCAAGGTGTTTTCTTCTCCCAGGTAGCAAAAGACACAGGACAAGAACACCTCAATTCAATCTATGGCTAGCTTTGTCAGACAAGCCCGTGATATCTTTGTGTTTGGTCTTTTGCTATGCTTCTTTTAAATTCCAGTTTGTGCCAGTTTATGCCTGCCAAAAGGAAAAAAAGTCAAAGGACTTTTACATGACGGTCTCAAGCACCCTTCTTGGAAACCTATGCTCTAGTCACATGCACCCATACGGGGATTGACTCATGCTTGTGCTGGAGTTTATTGGGTTATCTGGGCCTGTAAACAGTAGCGGCGTTGAAATGTATGAATATTATTTGTGTGGTAAGTATATCAAGAGGTATTTGTAACAATATTGTAAGTTACACGCACATATGTCGTGCGGGTAATGGTGTGGTGCCTTGTGTGTTGCACTATAGTCGTTAGTAAGGTGCGCACACTGTTTCCTAACTGACCGTACGCATTGGTGCACAATTGGTGTGTGCAGGTGATACAGAAGGGCTTGTAAGACGCCCGTATGCTGCCCACAAAAACTAAGCTCTGATTGACTAATTTTCTTCTTTTTAAAAGCCAGACGTACCTGCGTTTCATCTCCCAAACCCTTACTTACTCTTACTTATTTGTTAAGTCTTCACTACATGTCACCTGCAACATCCCTGTAGAAAAAATGTGCATGAACATTTTCCCCTTACGGGCTCACTGAGAGGTCTGTGATCTTGATATTTTGTGCGGACCCCTGCTTGTGCTCATTTTTCGATTGCAGACAGTCGTATCCACCCGTAAGGGGAGTAGGAACTAAGTAATTAAAGTTGATGTTCCATTAGTTGTCACGCATCTAGGTGTGTAAAGATTCTTCTCCGCAGTTGACCCATCTTCTGATGGAGTGGTGAGCTACAGACACTTAAAAACAGGAACAATTTGGTGGTTTAACCACCCAATCCAACTTATCAATGCTGAGTGTCAAGCAGGGAGGCACTGAGTCCCATTTTAGAGTCTTTGGTATGACTCTGCCTGGATTTCAACTCAGGACCTTCCAGTCTGTGCTGGCCACTGATTCATAAGCTGGTAAATTTAGCCACAACGACTGGACTTATCCATTTTTTGACAGCTGGAATTTTTCTAAACAAGAACAATTCATGTAACAACTAAAAGCAGCTGTTTGGTAGATTTGAAGCTAGCTGTGAGTTAGCACATGACGTTGCATAAGAGCTGTCTACAGCTGAGTTCACAGAGTCTTGGGCACTTTCATCTCTCTGGACCTTTCCCTGTGAACTGGGAAAGAGGAGTTGAGGGACCCTCCATGCATTGAGGCCCAGCCTGGCTCCTAGTCCTGCCTGTTGCTGTCCCACTCTCAAAGAAGTCTTTCAGTATTGTGTTGAGGCCCTGTTCCAGGTCAACGAGAGCCCAGAGAATTAGAGCTGCGGTCTGAGAGAGAACAAATGGTTTGTTTGGTGATTACTCCGCAGTAGCTTTAGAGATTCCAGCAGTCTAAAGGCATTGCTTGTTTAAGTTTGTGATATTACTGCATCGGGACTCATTTAAATGTGATAGCTTTGATTTCTCCCTTCAATTCTTTCATTTCGTTGAGATCAGAGGTCAGATTTGAACCCTGTAACAAAAGTTTAACAATTTCCCATTGATACTTTTCAACTTGCTCAGCACGTCTCAACAAAATGCCACAAAATGTCTGAGATAAATTAAAGTTGGTTGCACCTTCCGTGGCATTTTCAAAAACACAATTATACTGACCCCGGCAGGACTGACATTTAAAAGAAACACATTTGTACCCATCAGTGGGATTATTGCAACAAATCCAGTTTAATAGACATTACAACATAACCAGCCATAGATAAAGAAACAGTTTTTAAAGAGGCTGAATGGGTTTGTGTTTATCAGTCAGTGGTGCTCTCAGGACTGCCGCTACAGTGTGTTTTGCCTCATTTAGGTGATGTAACCCCTTTAGCTGTCTTTGCTGGGGCCCTTGTGAGAGTCCCAGCTGCTGATTGGGCTGTATAATGTGACTGATGTCCTTTGTTCCGCTGGGCAATCTGCTGTTGGGACAAGTATGTGCTTAGGTGATCCAGGAGCTGATCTGCGCCTGACTAATCAAGAGGATACGATGACCTCCGAGCCTTCCAGGTGCCAAGAACCAGCCTGGTAATTATGCATCCAGATACTTGTCTCCTTCTGAAACCAGTCTGCCATTGCCTGTGTTGTGTCTAGACGTACACACACCCAAAATCTCATCCACACAAGGACACAAGTCTCTGGGTATGGATGAGATCAGGCACAGAGGCATGCCTGTTAGCATTTTGGCCATATGGCATGGGGCGGAGCTGTTCCTCTGAGTATCAGAAGATGGAATATTTACCTTCAGTGCATAGGTGGGTAAATTATAGTTCCATAGTTTCCCAATCTAGGACTTTATTTGAAGCAGTTGTTTGTTTTTCTTTGTCTTTCTTTCTTTCTTGCCAGTCTTATGGAGGGGAGTAAACAAATATCGATTTTTATTGCACTGCATTATCTGTGCTCCTCCTCCCCTTACCCTTCTCCTCATCATCACTCACCTTGTCCTCACAACCTTATGTCAT
>NC_050514.1:10667595-10688293 GCF_002922805.2 Oryzias melastigma
CGCAAAAAAAAAAAAAAAAAACTCAATCTAACACTGCTACATGTTAGCCACGTTGGTGTATTTACAAAAACACTCTGCTTTTGCAACATGTAAAAACAGGCTGATAGACTACTGCTAAAGCTAATGTTACTGTGACTAATCTAACTCCCAATCCTATTAATAACACATGAAAAAACACAGTCCGACACTGCTACACATTAGTAACGTTAGCGGATTTACATAAACACCCTACCTGGTTTGCAACATGTAAAAAACAGACTGATACCACTAAAGCTAATGTTACTTTGACTAAGGTAATTCCCAATCTTATTAATAACATGTAAAAAAAACATAGTCCACCACTGCTACAGGTTAGCGTATTTACAATAACCCTCAACCCTGTTTCTTCCATGGAAAAACAATACAGATCAACATTTAGAGTCCTGTGTACCTCTCAAAATCACTTTGAATCAGTTATCACAGCTAGAGCTCATCCAAAGTGCTCTGGACTATAAGGCGCACTGGAATTTTCTTTTCTTATTTGTGCTTTTTAGTGCAGAAATATGTTACTTAAATCTGCCAAACAGGACAGAAAATATAGTAGAGAAGCCACCATTGATTTCTTGAATTATTTTGGCAGTGCTACTCTGCCTTTCTGAGCTGAATGTCTAATTTTAGGAGGAGTTTCTGAGAACATTTGCAACTATTAGCTGTAAAGTTCCAGCTTCCAAGAATTAATTGGGAGACAACAGTGCTTCCTCTAAAATCTGTCTGGATGCGACGGCGCTCATCTGCTGTTGTGTCTGGTTTGACTTGAGCCATAAAAGGAAGTTTGAAAATGCAAAATTGTTGTTATTGTTTATATTTGGATAGTTAAAGTTTAGATATTTGTAGTAAAAAAACAATATTTTGCAATATCACATGTGAGGTCATTTTTATAGAAGCCACCTTCATTTCTTGCGTTTTATTTTAGTTGTGCAAAACATTCCTGAGTCAGTGTGATCCTCATGTGTGGCTAAACAACTTCCTGTAGAGACGAGAACGGTTTGTCAACAGACAACAAAGATTTTTTTTTTTAGAAACAAACCGATAGTTGGGTTTCTCTAAAATGCTATAGAGCATTTTAACAAACAGCACAGCACTCCTGTGCACTGTTGAAAGTAAAGCTTATCTTACTGAGGTTTTATTTTGCAACTTTTCAGCTCCCACATACACAGCTTACTCATGACTTTCAACACATCTGTGAAGGTCACATGGATTGATTTTTCTGTGCCTCTCTTCCCTTTGAATTCTCTTTTTGGCATCTGTGTCTGCAGCAGGGAAGATGCAAAAAGACAAATTAAATGGAAAACTTGATTCTTTTCCTGGAATAATAGACACGTCTTTAGCTGTAACTCTTTTATTTTGGAAGTATGATGATGGGAAATTTTCTACACAAATATGTGTCATTGCTGAAATTATAGTGAGGTTATGAGAAAAATTGGACAAACAAAAAAACTTAATTAAGTGAATGCATAGATAAGGATGGACATTTTTGTGTCAACTGGAGTCCCTTAAAAAACACGAATGCTATCTCTGTGATAAAAGTTGTTTTTACATTTTATTAAGATCGTCAATCATTGAGGTTGATGCTGAATGAACATTTATCGTCCATAAGTTCGTGACCTTCAATGTTTTTATACTTTAAATCATAAAAATACAGAACTCAGCAACAAAAAGTGTCCTTCCATCTGGTTTCTATTCAGACTCATTGCAGAAATTTGACCTCTCTCAGATATAACTCTCCATCCATTAGAGGAAACATAAAAAAGAAGAGAAAAACACACTCCCAAACTTTGTGAACAGCTCAATAAGTCACTTGTTGTTTATTTAGTCATAGCAAATTCTTTTTTAAGCTAAAGGACTGATCACATATTGAATTAGCATCTACTGCCTCACTTTTTCTGCTTTTATACTGGTGTTGATCTTGTAGGGTTAGGTCACACGTGAACATGGTAAGACAAATGCATACTGCGAAGTAAAAGGATTTGATTACTCTTAAAAAAAACAAAGTTGGTATAAAGAATTATTTTGAATGGCTGACTCCAACTTAGTTGTCTACAAAGGCTTTTTGCAGTTAGTTTAAGACTCTCCATCACTTTGATGTAGTTGTTGGTTGAGCACTTCCCATTGCACCAAAGCTATAACAATTATACCGTTGCAGCAGCTTAAAATATCTAGATCCCAGCAGTAATGAGCCGCAGCGCAGCTTTGGATAAAAACCACTGGAAGTCTTGCCCAGACTTGAGACAAGGCTTCGCTAGCATGCTTTCAGTTGTGTTTTCTTAAATCTCCATGTCTCCATCTAAGTGCTCCTTTTGTCTCAATATTGACAGATTGCTAATGGTCCATCCAGCCTTTTCAAAATTCAAATGAGATGGGATTACTGATGTCATTATTCTGGAAAGTCAAAAGACTTTGCACACAGAAAAAAAAAACAAAGATTGGATTCCTTTTAGTGTTACATTTTCTGTCTTTTTTTGTTTCTGTGTAATTGTGGAAAATAGCACATTTTACATATCTTGCATCTCGGTGCCCATTTAAACATTTTAACTGTTTTAATGTATTTTAGGGTGTTAAAATAAGAAAAAAAAATGTCTGTGAGTTTCCTAAGGTTTTGGAGTCTGTACAAACAGGCAGTACACGTGAGCATCCTGCAACCTAAACCGAAACACAACTACCGGTAAATCCTGAAAGGTTTAAAGGTCTCACTCGTCAATAAGTGAGAAATCAAGGACTTATCAATGATAAGACAAAACTGCAGCACTAGGGTTCTCTGTTTTTTTTTTTCTTATGTGATAAATGCTTGTTTTGGTTAAAAAAAAAAAAAAAAAAAAAAAAAAAAAGTAAAACTAGACAAGCTGTTCAACGTTGCCTACTCATGTGTGAAAACCAGCCAAACCAAAGAAGGTGAGATTTTTTTTTCTTTTGCATTTTTTGTTCATTTAAACCAAGTTCACCGTCCCTTGGGTGATGGCTGCCCAGAAGCACAAGGCTGCAGTTTGCTGTGAAAACGCAAAAACATGTTTCTTCTTCCTAGCATGACTAAAAACCATTAATATTGTATGTGGATGAGTCATATTCTGTACTTCTATTTACATTATAGCATAAGATCACTCTATTTTCTTTCAGACATTTTACATTATGTTTGTTAAAGGTTGAGTTTGTCATCTGATATTTAGTTTGGCTGTCCGTCACCATCACACCAAGTTTTTTTTTTTTTTTCAAGCAAGACTACTATATTGGTCTAGATCCCAGTATGACTGCCACAGATGCTGTTGACCTACAGAGACCCGGATTTTAGACAACAGTTGGAGGAAGGCATGTTCACACACAGAGAGAAAATGACAGAGTAGGACTTTGAGTGGCAGGAGGAGGACACAAATTGATAGCAATGATAGCAACATAGCTTTGAAAGTATGGAAGTATTTTGGAGAGGTGGTTGTAGATTTTCGGACTGAGCGTTTAACACAATCTTGGAGTGTGAGAAAATGTCTGAGAAATGAAGAATTTATAGTCCCACTCCGATCATCTTTTGATCTATTGTAAACGCGTTTCCAGTTGTCTTTTAATAATGATCATGCTGTTTTTAGGCACAATCAAATACACTGTGTGGTTTTATAGGACATAGTTTTTCAAGAGCTCCTTATTTCATGAGAAATTCACCTCTGAATTGCAGGTATGACTGTTGCTGTGGAGTAAGCCTTCCCCGACTTCCCATCATCCCTTTGTTTATACTCTCTCCCACTAGCTTACAGCCCCCAACCTAACATTACTGTTGTATTTTTGAACTGAAACAAAACTGAAAGAGCGGCGCCACTGTTACCGGAAGTAAACAAAGCTTTGTGTCGGTGAAGCTACTGGTTTTCAAAATAAAACTAGCAAGAGCTTTTTTTCCGTTCAAAAACTGAGACTGAAGTTCCGCTCACTGACATAACTTCTGAAAAAAACGAATCTGTCTTAACACCAGAGCTTCGGCTCCAGTGTTTACATTCTTTTGGTCATGGTAACTCTTCAACAGTTGACGCAATTAACGTAACGTCAGCAGATTCTGAAGCAGAGAAACGCAGCCTCGCGCTAATATACAGCTCTGCACAGCTGAAGTGTGGATGTAATCAATGTATTCTGTCGCAGAAAAAAACTACTTTTTCATACGGGCTCTGCACCAATATGTAATACGTAGAACGTAAAATGTTGAAGAAATTTGAGGATGGAAAAACTGTGGAGAACATTTTCAGGTTTTGTTGTTAAATAATCAAAAACAACAATGATTTTTTATGCTTTTTATGTTGTTTTCATTACTCCTGAACTGAACCAGAAGGTTGACAAAAAAAAATAAATAAATAAAACTTGTATAAAATGACAAACACCATTTCTTTTAAATCTTTGTGTTTTTATCAGCTTTGTTGATTCTGATCTACTGTTCTAAATAAAGGTATAAATGATGGTGACTTAATAAAAATAATTTCAATTTTCATACATCCAGTAAAAAGACATACACATAACAACAAACATTATATTAAAGAGTAAGAATTGTGGTTTGATTCGTGAATCAAATCGGATCCCCACCTAAGCAACAATCTACAGCCCTACTTCTTTGTTACATCTATAAACTTTTACCAACCACATTTTATTTTTGTTTGCCGCTGATTCATAAAAATTGAAAAAAAAAATACTCAAATTGAATTTTAATCGTAATTTCTTCATTTATGTCCTCCACCATGAGAAAAATGCTACAAGAATGCGTTAAAAACACCAACAACTGTGTGTTTTTCCATTGGAGTGATTCTTAAGAAGGGAAAAAAGCAGTGGGAACTACAGGAAATAAAGCTGATGATTCACACACGGAAGTTGTGGGAAAGATTAATGGGAGCTAGGCTTAGTCAGACGTGAGTATTTATGAGCAACTGTATGGTTTGATTCCAAGGAAGAGAACCACAGATGTAATATTTGCTTTGATGCTTTTGGAGAAGAACTGACAAGGTCAGAAGGAGCTGCATTGTGTTTTGTAGATGTAGAGAAAGTCAGACAGAGTAGCTGCGGTTTTGTCTAGAGTGGCTTAAAAGTATGTTGGAGTTGTGCAGGACATTTATGAGAACTGTAAGACAGTGGGGAGTTGTAGGTGGGAGATTCTCTGCCAGGTTTGCTTGTGAGTCAACTAGTCCTTCATAAACCACTCTTCATGATAGTTGTGTTTTATAGTTTTACTTTTGCTCTACAAGATTTGCTTCTACAAAGTGTTTGCTGTTAATGTGTTCATCTTATTTCAGAGACCATCTTACCTTTCCAAGACAAATATTAGATGACGTAGTGTTGGAGCCATAGGAAGACTATTTTTTATTGTTCAGTGAAATGTCTTCATCAGAGTTCCCCCTAAAAGTGAGCAAATATAGCTGAAAAGAATGTCTAAAAATACTTGAGAGCCCTCCATGACCACATTTATTGCTGAGACGAAGCCTATGCTCTCCGAATCAGTCATGGTTGGCACATTTATCAAGAGAGAATATATATTTGATTGCATTTTTGGATGGTGACGTTTCTAACGACGTTATGTATTGTGTAACCGTGTGTGCTCCGGATGAAGATCTCCCCCTGCGAAATAGCATTTCCTCTGAAGCTGAGAGCCAACGTCACTGATGGAGACAAAAATAACATGCACGCTATCTGAATCAGATATAAATCCTTAGGGTGGGCAGGAGGAGATGCTGCTGTGCGTGTTGGCTTCACTGGAATCATACATTGGGCTTTCCGTCCACAGTTTAGATAAAAAATAAAAACATCAACATAGGATAAATCTGTCAGATCAATAATAAATCTTAAAGAAACTGATGCAAATAAAGAAAGTTTGATCCTAGGACAAGTCAGTTCCAAAGATATTGTTTGTATTTTACAGGTGTGAGTATCTCTTTCTCCTGTTCCTGCTTCCTTGCTTCTCTCTTCCCGACACAAGTAATTATCTCCACTCTGGAGCTCTTTTCCTAAAATCAGGCCAATCTTTTCAGCTTCGCTTGAGCTGCTCATCAGAGCCCGTTAATTACATTGTTCTCTAAAGGGATGACAACTTAAGCCACTTTTTTTTTCCTGGTTAAATTCTAGGCATGGAGGCGGGACGGGAAGCTAATCCCAATTACCTATTGGGTCGAGTCGCACATCGCAACCATCATCACTTTTCAATGACAATAGAGCCAGCTATAATTAACCGTCTCAAACTTCTACCAGCAAAAGAGAAAGACATAAGGGTGTACCCTACATACCCCTTTGGCTGCTCCAGAAGGAAACAAGGATTATAATTTGTCACAAATGAACAATAAAGAAGGCACATTAGCATCTTACCTTACTGTGTCTTTCCTTGAAGTCTTACCCTTGACAAGTACAAAAAAAGCCCAGTGACACCACTTTCACCATGACATCAGATTTTGTTAATTGCCTTTTGGTAATGTGCTTTGTTAGTGCTTAAGCTGCACAAAGGTACACTTAGTAGGCCGTATATCGTCAGCAGCGCCCCACTTAATCCGTGTCAGATTCATAAATCATGCTGTCTGTTTACTCAAACACAGTGTTGTTATCCTGCTATGATGACGTTTGAAAAAGGTCAAGTGATGTATCTACTTGCTCCAACCCTTCACCGAGAAATTTTAATTTGTGCTATCAACACTCAGCATGTGGCTTGGCTTGTGTGATTGTATGTGTGCTGGGGGGGGGCAGCTAATGCTGATTTTATTGGTCTGTGAAACCCATTTGAGGCAAAGAACAATCTTTTTTATAACATTAAGTAAAAATGACCATTTCTTGGAGTTTGGAGCGATGATCATACATTTCCTGGGATCTTTAGGTTATCTTTTGGGTTCAGATCGTATCATTGTGAAGGCCACAGCCCATAATTCACAACACTGTGGTGGCTGTTTTATTGGAATCGCACATAAATTAAAGTAATTTACATATTTGAACTGGATAATTGTTAAATTGTAGCTTAGTCCGTTTTACTGCTGAAGAAATGAGTGGATAAGAACAGAGGGAAGAATTAACTCTGTTTATTTGCATTAAGATCTTAGCAAGAAAACTGGATTCTGAAAAACTTGTTGGACTTTCAATAATTTCACATTGCATCAAACTCGATAAAAACTAACAAACATTTATTAAAAGAACCACTCCAATAAAAATCTTCTTTTTGTGTTTTTAACATGTTTTTGTAGCATTTTTCTCATAGTAAAGAGCCTATATAAAATAACTGACGATTAAAACTGTGTTCCTGAGCATTTCTTAACTCAAATCAGGAGCAGATGAAAACCGGATGCTTGAAAAATACTCACACTAACGACCCAGCTACAGAAAGGGGCGTGTCAAAGCCTACCTTTTCCGCTCCGATTCTGAAGCAGACAAATAGATCTATTAGTGCCTTACTTTTCCTCAGCTGAGAAGATATTGGGCTCAAAACTGTATGGCTGGATTGCTCCAAAATTGCGCGTTATTGTTTTGCTATGCTAATGCTAGTTTAGGGTTCTGAGAAGCTGTAAACTAGCATGAGAGAGTGTAAACAAAGGCTTGATGGGATATTAGCAGAACTAGCCTCAGCGCCAGCAGTACCACCCACAACACAGAATCATATTTCTGAAAAGCTGCAGAAAATATCTCTTAAAAAACAACAGACTTTTTGATTTTGGTTAAAAATTTAATTGGGGATGATATTACAATGGAAAAATATAAGTGTGTAGTGAGATTTTAAAGTAATTTACCAAAGCACTCAAGTAGAAAGTGACTGGTGGTAAAACTCAAGTCCTGAATATAAAGTATAAATGTCACACCTAGTTTTTTGTTTAAAAGTTTTGTAATTTGACAGTTAAAAAAGGAAAATGGATGTTCATATGTCAGCATTTATAGCTTTAGTTTCTGTGTTTACATTCTTTCAACTACTGTAACTCCTCAACTGTTTATGCATTTTTCCCTACATTGTTCCAGCAAATTCTAAAGTGCAGCCATGCGCTGATATGCAACTCTGTACAGTAGTGAAGTTCTCACGAAAGCAATCAACATAAAGACATCTCTGGTGTTAAAGGGTTAAACCATAGCCTTGTTTTATTGATGTGTTAACAAAGTCGTGGCTTTATGACAGAAAATCCATCATGAGAGTAAAGAACCTCCAGGGAATAAAGAGGAAAGTTCTGAAGTTTGGAGTTGATGTTTGGTGAATAATGGCAGACAGGAAGGAGTAGGATTTGATTTTCCTGATATCTGCAATTTAGTAAAGGATAGGCCAGCTTTTTGTTGAGTTCTTGTTATTATGTTAGTCTTTGCACATAAACACTTTTCTTCAACACTTTAGTGGCTTCTTAACTTTATTTTCACTTTTGTGTTGTGAAGCGTTAAACTGAATTCTATCACACAGCTGTTGTGCAATAAAAGCAAAGGAAGTCTGCATTCTGCCTCCATTCCCCTGATGTCACTTCGCACAGCGCCCTCAGCATCACAGAACCAAACATGGTTTAATCACTGAGACCCCCTCAAGGGCAAACTGTAAGACGTTCCACACCAATGACAACTCACAACAGGGATGTGCGTATGCTTATGTTTGTGGTACACATCTACTAAATACCCCAGGCATAGGTCGAGTTACAAATTTTGTGTCGTCATCATGTAAGCACTTTCACAGGGGAATTTTTTTATTTTGCAATCAGGTGTTCTATTGAGGAGAAATGTCAAGATGGCAGCAAGGATGACAGGTGAGTAGAACTTGGATGTCTGGAACAAGACAACACACAAAGCTAACATGAAAGGGATGACTAACCCCTTTTCTCAGATTTGTTGGTACGCTGCTTGCACAGGAACTCCTAAATGAAGACTTTGACGTCAGTAGCTAGCAGATTGCATAGGCCACCATAGACATACAGTACATACACTGGACAGATACTCTCTGACATCACCCGGAGAATTCTGAGCTGTAAAAATGAAGCCCAAAGTTGGTCCAGCACATTGACTGTTTATCCATTCATCTCAATGATGTGCGAGAAACAAAAAATGATTGGTATATGCCGTATACAGTGTTTTAAATGATAATGCAAATTGTATTTAACTGTCAAAAAGATCAAATTATTTTGTTTTTTAACTAAACTCATGGATGATATTGTGTTTCTGAGCTTCTTTGGATCACCGACATCAATCTTCGACACCTGTGATAGTTAGTTTGTCAGGTGAGTTCAATTAAAGGAAAAACTACAAAAGAAGGACGTCCCATGTTATTAAGCAGACCAACATTTTCAAGCAATATGGGAAAAAAAGGATCTCTGCAACTGAAAGACGTGAAATAGTTAAATGTCTTGGATAAGATATGAAAACCTTAGATATTTCACAAAAACCCTAATCTGATCATTGTACTATTAAGAGATTTGTGGCTGATTCAGAGCACACACAGGTTTGAGATCAACGCAGAATAATAGTGGAGCAGCTTAGTGTCACTTTTAGCCAGAATCGTTCAGTTGATGATACAAGCATGAAATTTGGTACAGTTATAGTCTCTGGGTCTAGTTAAAGGAAAAAGGTGCTAGCCACACAAAAATCCAATATGGCCACCATTTTTTTCAAG
The DNA here is from genome assembly GCF_002922805.2 of Oryzias melastigma. Lineage (NCBI taxonomy): Eukaryota > Metazoa > Chordata > Actinopteri > Beloniformes > Adrianichthyidae > Oryzias > Oryzias melastigma. The sequence goes on from NC_050514.1 coordinate 10,677,191, forward strand.
ATGGCCGCCATGGCAGTAAAGTTGGCAGAATATCATGAAAATAGTTTACTTGATGATGTTTTCAATGGTTTTTTGCCCCGAAAATGGACTGCTAATGCCAGGGTGGCAGTGAGGATGAGCTCTTTCTGCCTAAAAAATGCCAGTTAATATCCCTGTAATGTTTAGCAATAAAAACCTAATTTTACCAACAACCTTTGGTGGCCATCTTGGAAAATGGCCGCCATTTTGGAATTTAAAGTGGCTAGCACTTTTTTCTTAAAATTTGGTGTCTTATAAGTACTTCAGCCAAAAATTAATGCTTGTATCATAAAATGAAAGATTTTTTGAGTTAGCTGCTCCACTATAAGGACAGTTTCTGCCAGACGGATACATCAGATTTAGAGAGCAACTGCTACAATGCAAATGTAAAACAATAAACAAATATTTGAAGCTGCTGGTGTCTCTGGAAACCCATGAGCATCATTATACGTCAGCCTTCTATCTATCTACCCCCCCAAAAAGGAAAAAAAAAAAACTTCTCATGAGCAAACATAACTCATTTTCAAACAGTCTGACAATTGATAATAGATTTGACACCCTGGCCTGACCGCCCGCAAATTTGATATGAAACAAAGCAAAAATCATCAAAGAAAGTTATTGGACACCAGACGGTGTAAAAGTATAAATTTGGTGTAAAATTAGATCTTTACGATAAGAGTGAATGGGAAAAGTCTCCCTTTTGACACCAGCCTCCTGTCGTCTTTTAGGTCCTATTCTGCATTTTGTACTTTTGTGTTTGGATCAAATTCATTAATGGAAAGCATGGACTTGGAGCCAATTCATATTAAGTGTAAAAAGTACCTGCAATGGTGATTAGTGCAGTAATATAAATAGGATCTTTGTGTATTTCCGTTTCATTTATTTGTTTTTGTGCTGTTTAAACATTTTTAGTCACATCTGTCTTTTCCACAGTGTTTTTCAGTGTGGTTGCATTTCTGATGGGGTGCATGTCAGTACACAGCATGGGCTTGGCTCTGGCGTCCCATGGGAGCATAAATCACACTTTAATGACAGTCAGTCAAATATTCCATGAATTACATTACTTTTTCTCATCATAAAAAAATGAAATACAAAGTCCCTTTGTTTCAGCTTTTCCTCCGTTAGTGTTCCTTTTTCTTTTCTATGTCCCACAGGAATCTACACTCTAATATAGTAAATGTCATCATTAGAAACTTTTCATCTTTAAGGCTTCGTGCAGAATCGATTTGTTTTGTGCATTTGTTGAAGAAATCTTCAGGGTAGATGCCAGTTGATGCATGTTTCTAACACTAGTGTTAGTATGGGTTCCAACAGGTAGGTACAGTCAGGCTGGAACTTGCTTCCCCTTTTTCAAGTGTTTGTTGAGCAAGTACCACAGGTGACCCTAGATGACAATATTGTCCAAATAAACTTTTCTGCTATTATTTTATCTTTAGATAAAGATGATTTGGGCAGCTGTGGTAGAACGATCAACCTCTAATCGGAAGGTTCGGTTCTCATCTTGCCCGCCCATGTGTCAAAGTGTCGTAGGGCGCGACACTGAACCCCACATTGCTCCTGGTGGTTGTAGGTTGGTGTCAGCGTTGGGCATAGAGTGAGTGAATGTGTGTGTGCGTGGGTAAATAGGACTGTGACTATGAATCACTTTGGGCCTTCAAATAAGGAAGTTAAGCACTATATTCAGTAAGTATACACCATTTTTTTCTGTTTTGCTGTATTTTCTATTGTTTTTTCCTATTTGCCAGTGAATTGTAATAACTAGTCTGGGTGCCAACCAGACCCGAGTCAAATTAATGTCTCCCAAACAAAGACAAATGTTGACCTTTTTGACAGTCTTCAAACTTTAATCCTGAATCTTTGCACTAAAGTGCACCTTCTTCCCTCGGTCCCTTCCTTCTCCAAATGTGGCCTTACACAACGAATTCTATCCATCCCAGCCCCTTTCTCGATAGACTAGTAAATATCAAAAGCATCTGGATGATATTTACTAGTGTGGGGAAGATGAATGCCCTTCTCCAAATACTTCAACCTCATTGCCTCTCACAGTATTAGTCATGTAAACAACGTCTGCTTATTAATGGTAAAAGCTTTCCCTAATGATCCACACCTCACATGAGCCTGAAATATCAAGTCAGGGCATAAAGAGCAGCCATAGATCATCATAATGAATGATGGGATGCTGGCAGAAAGCTGGGGGAGGAGACCTGTCGCAATGCTAATTCACTCTCTATTTCCCTGCCTGATTCATATGCCATTTGGTCATAATACATCAAGGCTATATGATTCTTCCATTACGGTAGCAAGCCCTGCTTTGACTCCACTGTGTATTTTTTTTTTTTTATAGCTGGAGGGAATGTAGGGTTTTTTGTAAGTCAATATCAATGGAAATGTAGTGGTGACATGGAGAAAAAAAAATCAATTTTTACATTACCCTTAGTCCTTAAGGTGACTCCACTAAGATTGTTAGTTATTCACAAAACAAATGAAGTGTGTTCCAAAAGTGGTGTTATGTGTCTTTTAATGAGCGCTCTGATACGTGTCTGACATGATGGTTCCTCCTGGGAGAATCCATTTGAGCCCGGTTGTCTTCATCACGCCGGATGATTTGGAAGAAAATTGGCATGACTGTAAATTTGTTCTTGTTAGTGTGGAGTAATCAAAAGGCAGCCATCCACAAATAAACTAATGTACTTCACAACGTCGTGGCACACTAACAAGCTCCACCATAATAATGCCCATAATTGGGCCGGATTCTTTTCTAAAGAACTGCTCAATTGTCAATGATAATGACAGTTCAGTAACGATTCAGAAATGTACCCGTCAATTTGCCGTGAATGCCTCTGTCCTTTATGAACAGGTTGGCTTTAATGCATTCAATCTGTGTAAAACACCAGCTTGATCATATCACATCAGTGGGAGTATTGAAAGTGCTCTAGAGAACAATGGTGGGGGGTCAGGTGTATGTAGTGATGCATTAGTGTTGCAGTAGGAGTGCGAAGTGGGTGTGTCTAGTGGCATAAAATAAGGGTAGAGCGTAGAAAAGCTTTGCTGCAGAATTCATAGATGGCATAGATGAAACCGCTTATTTGCCTAAAGGGTTCAAATCAGCAGTTTAACTAAACTATATAACAGTTCCTATGTTCCAGTGAAGGACCAACCTTTGACTTTACAGATAAATCTAGTTTAAAAATGAATTTAATTGGAGTCAAGTAACCACCATGAGTTTGTTATCCAAGAAAATCAGCTCTCAGTCATTCTAGTGGGTCCATGAACCATAAGTAAAAATCAAACTTTGCTTTAAAAAAAAATAAAATGATGATAAATGGATGAGGGCTGCACGGTGGCGCAAGTGGTTAGCGCTCTCGCCTCACAGCGAGAAGGCCCCGGTTCGAATCCCGGCTGGGACCTTTCTGTGTGGAGTTTGCATGTTCTCCCCGTGCATGCGTGAGTTTTCACCGGGGACTCCGGCTTCCTCCCACCGTCCAAAAACATGCTTCATAGGTTAATTGGTGACTCTAAATTGTCCCTGAGTGTATGTATGTGTGTGTGATTGAGGCCCTGCGACAGACTGGCGACCTGTCCAAGGTGTACCCCGCCTTCGCCCATCAGTAGCCGGGATAGGCTCCGGCACCCCTGCGACCCCGAAAGGGAAGAAGCGGTCAAGAAGATGGATGGATAAATGCATGACAAGTGAGGTGTATTTTTGTGAACCTTATTTGGGACCTAAGTTGTGCACAAAAGGGGATCTCAATGTTTTCATTTGGAAGTGTAATACAATCATCACCCCTGAAGTGCCTTATGGTTAGTGTTTCAACAACTGTCTAAGTTGTTGTCCTGCATATTCACCTATTTTTAGAAAGGTTAGGGTTCTAAAAAAAGTGTATTATCTCAAAGCTAAAAAACTGGCTTTAAATCAACTGCAGAAACAGATTGATCAGTTGAGGTCAATCTATTTTACTGTCATCAGTTCCACATAGCTGTTTTCATAAGTCCCCTTGTTTGGTTGGGGTCACGACTGAAGTCTTTTAAAAACATTTCTGAAAACTCTTAAAGAAAAATTAATCTTTCTAGTGAAGATGTTTATTCTGCACCATCCATCACCTCTTCATATTTTAGTTTGTTGTTTTAAAAAACCCACAATGTTTTTTTTCCATCTTCCTCTCACACATTACTCCTGAATAAAGTTCATTGTCCAAGGGCACATCAACAGTAACTAACTCTAGTAACTGACTTTACTATTGTCATAAGGAAAGTAGTGTTACCACAGTTTGACTGCTAAGTGTATGTAAAAAAAACAAAAACAAAAACAAAAAAAAACAGAGGGGAATACATGAAAATAACAGAGCCTAATAAAAATCAGGTTGCCGGGTTTATTTATGTCACTATACTAAAGCGTTTGTCACAATTGACCTTACGGGAGGATACAAGATACAGGCTGTCATTTGTAAAAAAAAAAAGTTTTAAAATTGTAGACCACCCGCTGAGCCCTTAAGGCAAAAATTTTCATGCACTTTCTTTTCCACAGGAATGCTGCGGGCATCAGGTTTTAGTGTATAATATTTAAGGGTAAGTAAAGGGGAAGTGGGTGAGACGCAGGCGTGGCTAAGACATGTTTCTTTTTCTTTATCCCCAAACCCTTTGCACTGGACAGGTGAGCTTGTTGGTGCTGTTTACATGGAAGATGCACACTCTCTAGTCGTTCTACAGTTTGACTGTTAAAAATAGACAATCAGAGCTTAGTTTGTGTGGTCATACTAAAGGAGTCTCTTATGTGCAGCATTTGCACGTGGTCAATAAGGAGTCACCATGCCCACCATACTACAAACTAGAGTGCAGCTTAAGGGCTTCATACAACAGCATCACCCATTTGTCTTAAGTGCCTGTAACTTACATTATCCCTACAAATTTTTAATGATGCACCTAAAGGTGTCGAGCTACAAGGGAACTGAAAGACATACCTGCACTTGCCTCAAGATGCATTCGTGTCTGTCTATGACTCTACGGGGCCGGACAGCGCAAAAATCCCCATATGGGTGCTTGTGAATAAGGACTGAGGCTTAAAGCTCAGAATATCACAAGTTTTTCAGCTATAAAGAAGTGCAACAGCAAGTACTAAAATTCTAATAATGTCTGACTGTAAGGAAATGCAGAGATAACCATGTGTTGAAATGGCGGTAGTGGTATTGACATGGATTCATGTTTCAGATCCATTACTATTCAGTTCACTAAGCTGGAATCTCTCAGCTCGTATAATCATCATCAGCTCTGTGGGTTGGGAAGCAAAACTGAGCAGAGGATATTAGCGGACGTCTGCTCAGAAAATTACTCTATATGTTGCAGGGGTCATTTCTCAAATGAGGCTGGTCACAAAATTGATATATTGGGAGTAATGTGGCCTAGAGTGCAGGGTGTGCATAAACTTTGGTGCACAGTATTGAAATTAGAGTTCGATTGAAGTTAGGGGCTTGGAGTTCGGTTGAGTTTTTATAAGCATCATTTGACCCAAAGTGCATTCAGAGGGGTTTAATTTAAAAAAGCCAAATGTAAGCAATCCAGTTGAAGCTAGCATTCCCACAAGAAATAGGAGAAAAAGGAGTTGACTGACTTTTTCCTTCTTACAAGGCTACGGATCATTGATCAACTGCCTGGAAAGTACGACCACTTATGATTACCTGAGTGTCATTAATCATTACAACTACTATAAAACATAGAATCACATTCAAAAGGAACAATCACTCCCAAGAGCTCACATCAAATCGACTAGGCTCACACATAAAGCATTACTTATGACCAGAGAGCCACTTGACACAGGATTTCTCCAGATTATTGCTTTATTGGTGGCAAAAGGATGTCATTTGAGATGCAGCACAAGTTGTATGGCTTTGAAAGCACAGCGGCTCTCGGATTCCCACTTGTAAAAGTGCTATCAGACTTAACCAGCCTGCTCCGGCGCCTGTGCTAGCTTTGGCACTGGCAGAAGGCTGGAACTGGTCTGTGGCTGGAGCCAACTGCACATAAAAACACAGGGATCATATCCTGTGGAAATGCAATACTTTGAGCCCCATCCCCCTTCTGTCTGCCTCACTGGCTGAGGCCTGGATCTCCTCAGGTTGAAATCTGGGATTGGCTTTAAGTGCCGGTGTGCATTCAACTGTTTATCCTATATAAAAGCAACAGGCTTTGAGAGTCACCGTATAAGTGCTGCTGAAAATGGGTGTCAATGCTAGCTTGCCTTCCAGTGGCCTTAAAAATACATTGAACTGTGATCCTTTGTGTGTGAATTTTCCACAAATATGGCCTGTCAAAAGGGATTTTGAATTGCACTTGATGTGAAATTGTCTCTGCTGAAGCCCTACAGTATGCTGGGGTTTGAAAAAGCTGTGCTGAAAGTGATGACACAGGATCACTTTGTTTCACCCTGAAGCCCCAGCCTGACCCTGGGCTGTATAGTAATAATAGCTCTGTGTGACAGCCATACTGGTGCACTCACAACAAATGCTAGCTCGCAGTTGTTGCTGCATGAGAGCTCCCAGACTCTCGCTGTTGGCTCATCTACAGCTCTGTTGTAATGCAGGTTATAATGGTGCTGGATGTCGTTGTAGTTGGTGATGCTTAAAGCCAGAACTGCTTTTGCACAAAAGGAGCCGGAAGAGCGTATTTCATAAATAACGTAGACGGGTCATGACATTGGGGGAAAGGATGCAGTTGAGAGTGGTACTTTTAAATCCTGACGTCATCTACGCAGCACAGAAAGCTCCAAAATGGCAAAATCCATATTTTGGATAGTTTTATTGTTTTACTACCACTCTATCGAGGAGAATTGTGTCCTAAAATTTGATGGCATATGGAGCCAGGTGTGTGGGTCCACCACTGATCCCCTTTAGGCTAGGGGAATCCCCAGCTTCAAATGAAGGATCTGGTTCACTACAGACCGGCCAGGTCTGCCGGCTTTGACAGGATCTTTGTTTGTAGTTGCCATTTTGCGGTTGCGGGGGGACAGGGAAGGGTCGGGTATCTGACCAAACAGTCACCCCACTGTTCTCCCCACACAGTGCAGCCTCAATTAGTTCCTTCAGTAATCTCCCCTCCATGTCACATGATCTGGTCTGTTTGTAATAACACACAGGGGGCCTGCGCTGCTTTGGAAGGAAATGAGATGATCCATCTCTGACAGCTCAGACATATCCGCCGCTTACCTGGCATTGTTATGCTGCAAAAGAAGTTTCACATCTGCATGCTATTTTGTGAGTCTACAAATATTTTTGGATGTCATATAAGGATCGATTTGAAATTAATGAAAATGAAAATCCTGTTTTAGGTGTTTTTAATATGTCCTTGTGGCATTTTTCTGAGAATGGAGAACTAGGTAGATTAAGCTCTAACACAGGGGTCTAAAACTGGCGGCCCGCAGGCCATTTGCGGCCCCCAAGTTAATATTCTTGTGGCCCCCACCTTAATATGGAAGTTCAACTTCTGCTAATCAGTATCCTCAGCATTTGATGATAGCTTTGTATTTGATTTGTGCATTCTGTTTGGTCTATGTTTAAAACTTAACATTTGCTATTGTCGTTGGATCTGGTTGTCAGAAAAGTCTTAGCAACAGTTGCTAGCATTGTTAGTCATCTCACAGGACATGCAGAAGATATTGCCTCGTAGTACATAGACAAGAACAAATGTTCAATAAACTTGTTCAGTAGACATACTTAATGAACCAAAGATATAGACAGTGGACACAAAAACATGTTTTTAAATGGAACCTCATATACGGCCCAGCCTCAGCTAGACTCTGTCTTCACTGCCCTCAAGGTAAATTCAGTTTGAGAGCTCTGCTGTAACATTTCTTAGTATTTCTTTATTCAAATCATTGTGAATCAGGGGCAGATGAAAAACACCATTTGTAAAACCCTGTAGCAGTAACATAGATGCCAGAGTCGGCAGACCTCAAGCTCCTGTGCTCTTTTCAATTACAATGCATCCACTTACAGAAAAACACATCCATGCACGTCTTTGTTTTCCACATCATGGTTCCATATGGTTCAAAACAGTATTTTTGTTACACCGCTCTGTGCTTTAAGTGGGAAGGTACTCAGTACTTCTAAAAATAGCTCTGCAGAGTTCTGCCAGTACACAGTACTGACACGAATACTCGACTCAAAAAACTTTAATTATTATTGTTATTTTTTTTAAGAAAGACATAATTACAGTACAACTCTAAATTATTCTATGCCCACACAAAGAAAAAAGTACTTCTTCTTTTAATCAATATTTACATTCAAGATTCTCTGCATTTTATTTTATGACTCCCATGAATGTGAGTACTGCCACTTCTTATTGTCCACTTCAAATCTTTTTTTTTTTTTAATAAATACATGATAAATAAGGACTTAAAAATAATTTATTATTTATTACTAACTTTCAAGCACATTTGTTTTTAAATTCCAACACTAATCAACTTTTGACCAATTCTATAAGCATTCGCAGTGGACTTTTAAATTATGATTATGCTTTGTTTTTAGCCAAACTTTAAAAAGAAACCTGTGTCATTTTCTAGGACATAGTTTCTGTAGAGCAGCAGGAGTTTTTTTGAAGTTTGCTTCTGAGTGGTGGACAAGATTGTTACCAAGGAGTAAGCCTACTCCGAGTTTTCATCATCTTTTGTTTACTCTCTCTCTCCCGTTACTTTACATCCCCTCACAACCCCAACCATTACCGGTGCAAGAAAAATTGTGAGAAATATCTGAACTATACAGCTGTACAATTTTGAGCCAAATGTCAACTCAAACAAGGAAAACTAAGAAGTACACAGATCTATTTATCTAAGGGAATGCGCTGGAATGGAGCGGAGCAGAAAGCTTGTGGCCTGCTGATTGTAGCACTTATGTTACTATGATCTTTTTCAATCTGCCTTTTTTTCTGCTCCTAATTCACAACAATTCAAAAACAGGAATCTTCAGAAACACAATTTTAAGCTTAATTTTCTCCATTTTGAGAAAATATGCCACAGGAACATGTCAAAAACACAATTTTCAATGGAGTGGGTCTTTAACTCACACCTGAAGTTTGTTTTCACAAAATATAACTGAACTTTAATACACTTTTCTTAGGTTTGAAGTAAAAAATGAGCATCATATATATATATATATAACACCATTGTGTTTCATTTCAGGATATGTGAAGTCCGAACATATTTCGTACAGGCTGGGATGTTCTTGTCCACAAATCTCCTGTTGATAAACAGCATTTATAAGAACGTTCCTGTCACCATTTTAAATCTTTGTTGGCCAGACAGAAGCTCCGATAATCAGCATCTGCAAACAGTCGTGTCATGTTATCTGTCAAGTTTAAACATTCTGCTCCACCCCTGCTTGTATACATCTTCACACTGTCTTGTTGAAGGAGTAATTACTGTGTGTCATGAAGCAGGAGAGTGCATGATGACTCATTGATATTGCTGATAGATTTTAATAAAGGAGCACAGAAATACCTCTGCTGAAAAAAAAAGGCTGCAGTTCAAAGTCTGAGCTCTGCTTCTCTTTGGCCCTTGGCAGTCAGAGATCAAAGCTAAATGCTGAGCAACAAATGTGTGTTTCTGTCATTGGTGATTTGTATGTGTGTTTGATCAGCAGCCTCTCTTCTCCTTTGGCCTTACTCTGCTGCTAATATGCAGCAATAGGCTGCGATTCACCAGACATGAGATGAGCGGTTGACATAAAGGATTTGATTGAGGTGAATGAAAAAAATGGGGAGACACACAAATACCTCAAGACTCCATAGGAAATTTAGCTGGATTAGGAATAAACTCTGTGGATTTAGTCTTGAATAACTAAAGATGTCATTCTGAAATAGAATATTTATTGCTCGTTTCAGTAAAGACATCCAATTCTTCCGCTCTCTTTCATTTTAAACTTTAAGACAGCAAGCAAACACACTGCCAACTTATTTATTTTTTGAAAAAAAAATCCTGGCTGTCTTTGACCCTTTAATGCTGAGATGTATGCGGTGGTTCGCACAGGGAAAACAATTCCCAGAGGCTGGGCTGAACAGCCTTGTTTTCTCTGGCTGCTTTTAGTCTGTCAAAGGAGGAAGTGGCTTGGCTTTTCCAGTTCCTATGTAAATACCAGAAGTGTGCCACTGTGCTTAAGCAAAAGAAAATAAAGAGCCTGCTGTTTTTGCAGGTCTTTTTTAACTTCCAGAGCGGGCGCGGTTAATCCTCGCAGCGGTTTGGGGGATCACAGGCACTCTGTTCTGGGCGACAAGTTAGAAAACAGTAGTTTTCTTGGGTTCTGTGTTTTCTACCTTCTGAGTACAGAAATGGTTCTTTTTTTTTTTGGAAGAGGGATTTCTAAAGTCATGCTGCATATTTACATGGTGAAAATGGGAAATGAGCAGCTTTTTTACTGAATTATTGGAGCCTCTAGTGTGTTTTTGGTGTTTTTAGCATGTTCTTCTGGCATTTCTCTCACGATGAGGACATATAGTAATAATAGAAAATGAATCTTAAAATTGTGTTTCTGAATATTTCTTTATTCAAGTTGTTGTGAGTCAGTAGCATAGAAAAAAATGCAGTTGGAAAAAGCTTGTGTAAAAGCAACAGTTGGCAGGTTGACTCCAGTATTTCTCACCATTTTATTTGTATCAGTAAATTTAGGTTGGGGTGGTAGGGGCTGTGGGCTAGTGGGACAGAATTAAACTAATTAGGAGTCAGGACAGTCTTTCCCACAACTCAGAGACAAATTTTTAATGAGCTACTACCGTACTGTTGAAACTATGTCCTAGAAAATGACATAATCCTATGTGAAATACCACTGAGAATGCTTTTAAAATCGACCAATAAGAGACTGGAGTGGAGCTTTAAAGGGTAACCAAACTTTAAATCCACTTTTTCTGGTTGTTTACTTCTATAAATGGGGCTTTACAGTGTTGTCAATTGCCAAATTTTTGTCAAGCTCAAATAAACGTATTTAAATCTTGAAAATATAGTCAAAAACCATCCATGAGTGGCCCCCTATAGGTTGAATCGGGTATCATTTTTGGATTCAGTGAGGCCGTGGTGCCGCGGTAGGGCGGTCGACTCTTGAACGGAAG